>NW_027069469.1:404137-900582 GCF_002906115.3 Quercus suber | reverse complement strand
ATAAAAAAAAAAAAAAAAAAAAAAAAAAAAAAAAAAAAAAAAAAAAAAAAAAAAAACCATGATATAATGTGTCATCTCCTTCTAACACACAAGCACAGTTCGCGCCAGCTATAGCTTAAATCAATAACAATAGATACTTCTCATTGAATGGTAAAGATTTCTCCACCAACCATAGTCACTTCACTATCTCTATAAGAAACAATCAACACCTTCTAACATGAAATCTTTGCCACTTAAGAAAACTATAGGATGAGATTATGATGCTTATCGAAGAAACAAAAGCTAAGCAAAACGACTTTGATCATGGAAGCAAGTACATAGTATATATCATGATATCATCAGAAAATGTCCTCTTATCAATTCTATTTTAGGATACTTAACCAAAAAAATTTATTGTAACTTACTTGGATTCCTGTGATTAGCTGATGAGAACATAATTTGCACCATCAGGAAGTCTATCTGCAGCAGTTGGAGACATATTGGATCGAGGAACAGTCGTTCGTAATTGTGCATGGGATTCTGCTTTCGCTTAAACATCCTAACCAGCTCTTGGAGCTCTAATTTTCTCATTTCAACATCCTCTTGAATGATGGGGTTTTTCAACCCAAGGTACAGCAAGCCAATGGCAATTAACACAATTCCTAGCAAGAAGAGGATGCCAGAAAATAGAAGAAATGCATATGGAGACCCGTCAGCTCCAGGCATGCCATCAACATTTATCCCAAAAAGGCCAGTAATGATGGAAAGAACAAGGCCACATCCCCCAAAAACTCCTAAATTATGTGTAACAGTGAGGCTTCTGTCCTAGAATTAGAATTACGACATATTGTAAGGAAACAATTATATGTAGATGAATAATTAGAGAGCGTGGGAGATAGAGAGAGCAAGAAATTTCAACATTGGCTAAACAATGCTTTAATTAAGTGACACTGGAAGAAGAAATCACTCCCCGACTCACTATAAGTGTGTTTGTTTGCATGATATACTGTAAAAGACTGATGTGTCTGCATTTGGAACATCCTTCAACTTTGACCATTCAACTTTACGGTATTAGTCCATAACCAGCTTATTTTTCTCTTGAACCCATCAAACAGTTGAGGAAATGAAAAGATAACAAACGAAAATATTGAGACAATGATGTCATTAAATTTTTTATAACACAAATTTCCATTTCCAGATGCAACTATCCTTGAAACGGCCTTGGATTCAGAAATTATCAATGAGATATTACCCCATCAACAAAAACATTGAACATGTACTGTTTCAAATAATTATCCAAATAACTAACAATTTATTTTCCTTTCAAATTTTAAATATTTTACAATTGCAATTTTTTTTACCCAACTAAAATCTAATGTCACTGAACTATTTAAATTCCAAAATCATATATTGATTTCTCAACTATATGTCACACCTAAAAGCCTAAAAGCATATTGAGATTTTAGTATAGTGTTATCGTAAATGAATTTTTTTTTTTTTTTTTTTTTTTTTTTTTTTTTTTTTTTTTTTTTAAATATATATATCAGAATAAAATGTAAATGAATTTTATGATCTCAAATGGCTCTACTATTGCATGAAACCTCAAATGTTCCTTTTGTTAGTGCGTATACCTATTTGAACAAACTTTACAGTTATTATGGTTGGGTTGTCCATATATGCATTTAAGCTTAATTTGTTTCAGTATGCAACATTTTCCTGAGTTTGGCAGTACTTCCAGTCAGTGGGAAATGTTTTTCTGGTAAAGGAAAACTAAACATGAATGGGCTGAAATAACTTGCACCTGTGCAAAGCTTTTGTTGTTAACGCTGCAAGTTTTGATAGATAAAAAGAAGGCTTTGGGACCTCTCTGTAACTGTCTCTTGATTCTTCTTTTTGCTCACACTTCCATATCTTTCCTTCTCTACTCTCTCTTAGATGTCTCTCTCATTTCTTTATATTAGACCTATTCCTCTGTTTTGCAGATCTTCCTATCTTTATATTTATCTCTAATTCTGATGCTATAAAAGAGTAGACCCAAAATACTGGATGGATATTTTTCTGCATTTTTGATTTGGTGTCAAAGGAATCATGGGGGATTTGTTGCTTTTGATTTCGGGGATTTTCACAACATTTATTTTGTGATAAATTTTGGACTTTCAACCAAACAACAGAAAATAGATGATTTTCCTGACAACATTTTTTCTCAGATTATTATTTTTTGTCAAAACATAGCCTTAGGTCATCAGTTTAAAACATTTCTTGATTATCTTCTTTGAAAGAGAGAGTCATGAGATCGAAAATCTCTTTAAATAAAAGGCTAGTAACAGTTTTGCTGCACTTGTTCTGAAACAATATAGTTTTTATTTTGGAGCTGTCACACCTCAAACTGAACGGACAACATTTTGCTCCTTGTATGAAAAGTCAACCAAGCAAAATCAAGGAATGTGATCATTAAGGAGAATAATGGTGTTGTTAAGTTTCAGTTACTTCTCTAATTAGCATTCTCAATTATACTTTGTTGTTTTGGATCTGTACTCTCAAGTAACCAGCAGAAGTGTAGAAAATAATCACGTATCTGCCACAATCTTGTTGTTCTGTACTGAAACTAATTGTTTATATGCAGAGGTTCCAGAATCACTCAAATATAAATCTTGACTGTGCTTAATTGTGGAAACAATGAGAAGAAAAGTCAAGCAATTGCTGAGAATCTCTCCAGATCAGGTAAAATGAATTGCCATACTTTTCTTTTCATTTTATATCATTCAATTTTCCTTCCTCCACTTATTATTTATGGAGCTCAAGGTCTTCTTTTTTTGAAGCTGTCTGCTTATATATTAATATATTTTAGAAAAAGCAAATAAGAAAAGGAGGAAAACATTTGTCATGTTTTCAAGTTTCAACGTCTTAAATAATAGAAAAATGAAGATTGAAGTTCTCGACATTATCTTAACTGCTGGATTGATCTTGGCACAATAAAGTACAAAACATGTGTGTAACTTACTAATTATATTTTATATATATATATATATATATAATGTATGAGAAAGTGAATTTTTTATGTAGCTAATACTAATTCCGTTCACTTGTATAGTTGTCAACAATATTGACTTATTTTATGGACACAGTATATGAGATTGAAATCCAATAGCATTTGGACCAATGGCATCTCCTGTTTCTCCTCTCCCTATAGACAAGGTGTCATCTTTGACACCACAGGTTCAAGTCTATACTGTGTAAATTGTATCTGCCTATTAAAAAAACATTTGAGATTAAAAGCTCATTATTCATCCATTCAAGGAAAAAAAAGGCCACACTAATCACATCTTTGTATGTTGTTGTGGAATATATATAGGAAAGGTTTGGCTCCACTCACTTGGTTGGTTGGGTTAAGTGAGTCATGTGCGTTGTACATGGCGAGGACTAATGTCATCTTCCTATTATTAGTGGTTGGAACCAAACTTTGTCCATATACATACATATACATAGAGTCTTTGACATGGAAAGGCTTTGACATAATTGTTTGAACACAGAGTACAATATCAAATATGAGGGAAAACCATGTCTGACTATTTCATAAATGAAAACAGGAGAGACTTGAATGAAAATTCCAAAATTTTCTTTTCTTTTGTACTTACTCCCAACCATTCATACATGTTTGAATAGAATGTACTATCGAAGTTGAATGAAAACTATGTGTGATTAGTTTGGAAACAGAAAAAACGTTTGAATGAAGACCCAAATATAACTTTGCAGTACATTTGACTCAAATAATTGAAAAATAGTATTGTGATATCCTCTCTTTAAGTAAACTGTGTATGTCATGAAGCTAAAATGTTGCCTTGTCCATTTTCTGCTAGACACGGTACACGTGTTGCACTGTATGATTGCAGCTATTAGCATATTATGCAACGACCTCTAGTTACTTTCCCTCAACAACCTCAAGGACCTCAATGTTGCCTTTTCCATGTGCTGCTAACCATGACACTCGAGGACGTTGTGCATTCATCACTTCCCCAAAAATTTTATTTGCTACTTATGCCCCATGTTCTAAGAAGAGTACTTATTTTGGCCAAGTTTAATTAAGGGGATTAAACCCTCAAAATCAAACCCCACAAACGGGGTGGAATGCTACAGGACCATAAGGCCGCTGGCCTAATAAGAGTGTACTTGTGTCATGAATGCTAGTATTACTCTTCTCCCTTTTGTAAGTCGAGTAAAAGGTGCTGTTTTTGCTTTTTACTTGGTTGAACTTAGTACACTAGTTTGCGAAGAGACTTCTATCTCACTGGCATTGCATGCTCTCCTTATGAGTAGAATCAGGGTTTAAATCCCTCATCTCCCATTGTTGTAAGTAACTATCAAATTATATAAAAAAATAAAAAACCCCCAAGTATCCAATACATTGTGATTAAGCACTTTTTATTATTGTTTTATGAGAAGAATCATGGTTCAAATCCCTCATTTTTGTAGGTAAAGTTTTACTTCTTTTTTTTCACAATTTATTTTTTAGACAAAGTAAAACTCAGACAAACAAACAAAAAGGTAATTGATAAATATTACCAACCTTCATAGAAAAGAATAGAGATCAAATGTTTTTTGGGCCAAGATTAGTTGTTGGTGATGTTGACTCGTCAGCGTAACATGATTATTAAGCCTTATATGATGTGTTAAACAAGGTGGGTGATTATTGGGCCAAAACTGTACACTGTACAGGAATAATGTTTAGGTTGTTGAATTCATGCAGTTTCAATTATCTAACTTTTCCCTCTCCTTTACGTGCAGAATCTAAAGGACATGCTGGCTTTTGGGGAAAGGGTTGGAGAATATTAGATGCGCATTAGTGCTTGTTAATGATGATCTGATTGTTATGAAACAAACGGCTTTCTGTATATACCTCTTGCTTCTGGGATGTATTTTCAAATAAACTGCCTCTCTCTCTCTCTCTGTACTCAAGAAATTTCTCTTCAAATAGGTTCCTCTTTCAATATCCAGTTGGAGTTAAAGCTCTCATTTCGACACTTCTATCACCATGATATAAGATTGCCTTACTTCCATTATGTTCCTTTTCCATTTAAAATTTTATCATGAGGCCTCACTTTGAAGTCCAATATAAGAGCCTAAATTGGCAATGAACCGAAAATTTCCATTAGTTCAATTGCCAAAGTTACTTCTTTGATTACATAAGGGGAGCAAGAATAAGAGTGATGGAAAACCACCACCGACGCCATCTTTATTGCACACTAATCACAAAAATATGCTCAGTAGTTGCAAAGAATTTTATCTAAAAACTAACAAAAATTTACATCCATTTCGCAACATTCGTAAATTAGCCTACCACCTTATACATGAGCTCACTACAATTTGCAATTTAAAATTTTTAATGATCCATGCAAGAGGTGATAAGTTAATCTAGAAATCTCATGAAGTTGTGAATTTTTGTTATGTTCTTAGCATGACTCCAAATTTATTGTGTCACAAGTAATTGATAAACTAAAGGGTTTTACTAATGTGTGCTGCAGGGATTGGATCTGAGCGCCTCTACTGTTGGAAGAGTGAACTCAAACCCAGCTAGTCCAATACAATAAATTTTGTAGAGAATGAGTTTAAAAACTAAACCTTAATGCATGAATAACGGACAATATGATGGTTATGACAATTATACATAGATGAACTGAGGTTTTCTAAGAAAGTTTGTCCTTGGCTCAGTCTGAGGAGCTTTTGGTCATTCCTCCCTCCATCCTCTTTCTTGATTTGTTTTTCCCTCTTATATAGTTCTCTTCTAACGATCTCTTTCTTCCAATTGTTGATCATTAATGCTCCTCTTTGACTACCTGTCTCATAAGCCACTTTACTAACCCTCCTGTGAGTTGCAACAACCAAGACAGCACTGTTCAGAGGTCGCTTCTCCATTAATGCGACCAGAGAGTTAGGTGTATGTATTTAATG
Organism: Quercus suber; assembly: GCF_002906115.3. Classification (NCBI taxonomy): domain Eukaryota; kingdom Viridiplantae; phylum Streptophyta; class Magnoliopsida; order Fagales; family Fagaceae; genus Quercus; species Quercus suber. Next base: position 894,657 of record NW_027069469.1, on the reverse strand, counting down.
TGGAGGTGACAGTTTCTCTTTAAACTATTCTTCCACTATGCTTCCATGGCTGACACTTTATACTTGCTCTTTCCCTTAGGATGCTCTAAGAGGCTACCTTTGATGGCCCGCTACTTCCTCCCCCTATGGCCTTGACTGGCCGAGGACAAGATCGTCCTCGACAACATCCTTGGGCAATTTGTACTTTCTCACATCGTCCTCGGACGTTTCTTCCTTCTCGGCGTGGACCTTGGGCTTTAGTACGGAGTGGGTCGGAGTTACCAAATCCTTTAGGCCTCACATGTGTCTTTAGGACATATATTAATAAACCATTTTATGAAACTTTTTATGAAAAAATTACAAACTTTTTTTACAACTTTTTCAATTTTTCATAAAATGTTTCAAATAATGAATGGTTTAACTAAACTAAATAAAAGAAAACAGCTGCAACCTGTCTAAAACTTTCCTAACTGCATTGATTTAACTAGCCGAACTGTCTAAATCGGGCACGTGAGTGTTTTCCTTAACACTTGGAACATTGAATCATTGATCCAATCAATTGCATACACCCTTTTATACGCTTTGACCTGCCCTATCTGACACGGAATTAAAAAAATTTAAATTAAGTTATTTTTTATATTAAAAAAAAAGGTGATGGAGAAGTAATATAAATGTGAAACATAGGAAGGATTAATGCGGACAAATGAATGGATCTTTCAAAAGACGTTTAAGATACGAAAAAAACCTAACCCGGGTGTACTTGGTCAACTATCACGTTCCTTCTTTTAACATCAGGATACTAGTCCAAAAGGGAAAGGAAGATCTAATACCATAAAGTACAAAATCATATGAGACTCAAATCAGGATTCTTAATTTTTGTTTAACTTATTGACCCCTTTAGTTTTTTGTCACAATTTCCTGAATCCTCTGACAATTAAATTGGAAAGATATTTTCAATACTATATGATATTTTTCCTGCAATGATATCATTTGGGACTATTAGTTAACACTTAACAGTCAAGATCAAACTTACTAAAAAATAAGACCAATTCCAAAATGTTGGGACTCGAAAAGTTTAGTTGATTTTGACATTTCCTTCTTTAAATTGCCCCTTTTTTCTTGGGATTTCCATGCATATTGCATCTAGTTACAACTACCAGTAAAAAAGAAGAGTGGGAGTTAGATGAACAACCGAACTTCATTACTGCATTGACTTGTAGGTAAGAGTGTCGCACTTGCACTTGCACTGTGTGTATCAAATTATCTAGAAATAATACTCCTTATGATGTAGATTCATCACCATGGATGAACCTCTTCTCTCTGGGAAACAAGAAATAGTAGAAGAAAAGCCTACCAGACCCTCCTCTCCACAGCAATTACCAGCACAAAATAATCATGAAGACTCTGATTTAAACCTCATAGCCAACTTGAGCAACAAAATGAAGATGGGCGCGCGGCGCTGTGATTCTCTTCCAAAATATTTGATTGGCTTAAGGGAAAATAATGCTAAGGTGAATCCCCCTGAGCCACTAGCATCATCTTCTACAATCGTCCCGTTGGCATTTATCGGTGTCATTTTATATGTCATAATTGTAGTTACAATATTCATGACAACTGGGAGTTTTAAAGGTCACACTACTTTCAAGCCAGTAGACGCCTTGTACTTCAGTGTGGTCACGCTTTGCACGGTTGGTTATGGTGACATTGTACCAGACTCCACTTTTACTAAACTGTTCACATGTTTTTACATTATAGTTGGTTTTGTAATCTTTGAGTTCTTGCTCAATTCGTTCGTAACACACATTTGTAACAAACAAGAGGAAGTGTTGTTGAGTAGCATGGATGAGAATAAGTACAAGAATTTGTTTCATACATATATGATAGATACTAAAAAGGGAAGAGTGAGGATAAGAACTAAAGTGGGGTTGGCTTCTGGGGTTGTGATTGGATGTATTGCTGTAGGAACAATTACAGTGCATTTCTTAGAGGGTATGAGTTGGGTTGATGGTTTTTATTTCTCAATTACATCAGTGACAACAGTTGGTTATGGGGATTATGCTTTCACAACAATTAGAGGAAGGTGTTTTGCAATTATTTGGCTATTGGTAAGCACATTAGCTGTTGCCAAGGCATTCTTATACCTTACAGAGCTTAGGATCGAAAGGAGGAATCGCAGATTTGCACAAGGGATTCTTCATAAGAAGATCTCTGCCAGGGATTTGGTTGCTGCAGACCTCGATCATGACGGTACTATCAGGTATTTATGATTCCTTTTAGCATAAATTCTAGTACTGTTATGGAAGAATTACTCATCTTTTTCACTTAAATATAACTTGGTTCAATTGGTAATTTAGTGCAATTAATGATAGGTAATTGATAATTTACTGCAATAATTGATAGGTAGAAGCATACTCTCAAGACAATAAATTAGATTGACATGTAAATTTGATTGATATTTGACAATAATAGATTACCATAAATTGATTCCTACTCCCTAAATTACTATGCTTTTTTATGAAACTGAATGCTTATTTTCAAGAACCTATAGCATGCATAACATGGACTCATAAAAGTGCCCTGCTCATGCCTTGAGCATTCTTTGAAGATATGTTATTTTTTATTTTTTAGGGAAATTCTGTCAGTGTGAGTTTCTCGTTGACTTGAAACTAGTCATGATTATCAGTATGAAAGAAAAATTTAGACAGAAAATTCAACAGGAGCGAACATTGATTATACATAAACTACACTAAAAGAAGAATGACAGAGTTAGGCAATGACTGATGCAAAATATGGCCTTTACAGTGAAGTGATTACTATGGAACAGAAAATACTAATAATTTGATAAGAAATTTGAAGAGAATAATATGTCATAGTCTAGGGACTAGGGTAATAATAATATATATATATATATATATATCAAGAACACCAAATTAAGTTTTCCTTCAAAGGAAGTCATAATGGCCATTTTAATTAAAGGAGAAGGGTATGAGGTATATCTCTAGGTGACTGAGTAAGCCTTGAAAAACGTATGACAGAATGCGTGAAAATCAGTGAAGTTTGGAAGAGTGCCAAGAAAACACGATCATACTGAGCATTAAGGTACCCTATTGCGGGGATAGTGAGTGTGGACAAAGAAGAATAAAAAAAAATGATGGTTAATATCATAAGTAACAAGATAATTGTTCATGTTAAAAATGAGGATCCTCAAGTAGTTCATTATAAGATAAAGCAGGCTTGATTACTTGATTAGTAAACCCCCTAAAATGAGTTATCTACAAGGGACGGATATTCAAGTTTGGGAATAGGAAGTTGTACATGACATAAAAATCAGAAAAGAGAACTGGAAAGAAATGTGGGAGACTTGATGCAATGTAATAAACACTGCAACAACAACCAAGCCTTAATCCCAAATTCTTGGAGTCGACTATGGATCTTCAATGGGGCCACATTTATTCTTTTCTGCCATTTTAATCTATATGAAATCATACTCTTTTTACTACTACTAATGCAATGTAATACACACTGAGGCCTGAAAAACCAGATATGAGGGAGGTTGGCTGCAATATTTGACTAGGATGGAAATTGTTCTATCAATTCTGCTGTCTGGTATGCACATTCTGGTGACAGCCAATTTGGAAAAGGAAGTACTATTGTATAGTTTACATCCTCAGTTTTGCAAGTGACTTATTCAACTTCAATGTCAGACTATAGCATTTTATTAATCAGTTAGTGGTAAGGCATTGATGCCTTACAGACGACCAGTTGGTGATTTGGGCATGTCACAGAATATAACAGGTACTAATTTGATAGCCAAAGTGCAATACATTTGGAAAGAACGTGTGCCTTGTGGTAGAACTGAAGAGCTAAGTTTCTTACAGTAGATTCTAGTTGGTTTTCAGCACATGATAATGAGATAATGACAAAATTGTATTAAGTTTTTGGAGGGTTTAAATCCCAGATTGTGCAGTGTTATATTCAGCTTATGCCTCCACTGCAATCTGCCACTCTTTTAATGAGGGGTGTAAATTATACAATGGGAGAGTTGAAGATGCCTACTTTATTACAGTATCTTACCTTATTAGTATCTAATGGTAGGAAATTGATCATTATTGGAGAACAGCGTCCACAGCATCATTGAAGCAGGGTGTTTGGCTCAGAAATAGAAATGAGAAACTAGAGGAAAAATGACACAGGCATACTTTGGAGACAATGTGGATTCTAATGAAGAATTCATATTAAAACCTAAAGAAATCGTGTGAAGAACTTTATCAATTTAATTTTGATAGTTACAAACTTACAATAATTGGGTGGGGGGAGGGCAGGAGGTGCCAATTGAGATACAAGTCTCTTGGCACTTTATCAATTTAATATCTCATGCGAAATCAATCTCCAAGTTTACTTTTCAGAAACAAAATTGTTTAAACAAGATTATTCTGTAGCTTCATGGGTTTCTTCTTCTATGATTTGCATGTATTTTTGTCCTCTTTTTTGTCGACTTCTATGTTTTTGAAACCATCTAGCTGATATTCCTTTTCATTTTTATTACTACAGTAAAGCCGAATTCATCATATACAAGCTCACGATGATGAGAAGGATAACCAAAAGAGAGACCCTGCAGATTGCCAAAGAATTTGATTTACAGGACACTAGACATTTTGGCAAACTTACTCTGAATGACATCCTGAATATGGAAGCTGAATGACTCAAATATGGTTTTCCTAATGGAAATAAAAGATGATGACTTTCAGGATATTGCTCAAGCAATAGCCTTCCTAAGGCCTCTCCACCGTGTACAGCAATGTGAGAGTTCACAATCATTCTTCATCAAAGATATGGTTAGTGACTTCAAATATATTTTTTCAGAAATGTGGTCAAATGGTTGATGCCAAATGGGGCTATTCTTTTGTAAATGCTTTCAAATACGTAGGGATGCTTGGGGATCTCATTTCATTTTTACCCTTTGCAATTCATTCTTAGCTGGAGAAGTCAGCTTTTTATTTCATCCTAAAGAATGTATACCCTATATCATTGTTACCCCTTGCAAATTGTACTTTTTTGAAGAAGAAAAACCAATTGTGTTAAACTTAAAACTAGAAAGACAGAAAGTACAAAATGGGCAGCTGCATACCCATGGAGACCCCTACATATCAATGGCACAGTGAGTCAATAAAATCACACAAATTTGAAGGAGATGACATGGCTGAGTATTCCACTTTTTGTACTAAATTGCTAATAGAAGAAACACTAATCCAAGGGACAACTTGCATTTTATTCCTAATTTAGTAAAGTTCAATATCTTTTCATCTCCTGTAAATCTATGAGTTTTTTTTTTTTTTTTAATTTTTTTTTTAAGAATGTTGATTCTCATATTAAATTAATTTGCACCAGTATGTAAATCTCAGCAACAATCATGACTGTTTCAAAATATTTATATATCAACTTTTAAGTTTATTAATATGCATACCTTTTTCTAATCCCACAGATGCTCTCAAGAAGTTCCTGAGTTTGCTGCACCTTTGAATTTTTTGGTGTCTCTTTGCTATCTAGTACCAAGGTTGAGACCCTCAAGATGGTGACAAGTTCTGCTTCAATTTTGCTCAGCTCTTGATCTATATGTTCTAAGAATTCATCATAAGAAGATATTCCACTCAAGCCACTGATTAGGTCATTATCATTCCAAATGCCAACACTCAAAGAGGCATGAATATCCTCTGGCTCCTTACCAACAGGTAGGCTTTCTTCAATCTCCGAACAAAGCTGCAAATCCTGTTGGCCATCAAGTTCCAGCACATGAGGCTCAACTTCTTTGTTCTCATTCAGATCTTCTTTATTTTCCTGCTTTGGTGTTATAATCCGAACAGGACTGGGTGCATTTTCATTGCCGACTTCAAGATCCAAACCAACATTCCCAACCAGCTGACTTTCTTTCAGAGATATGGCCTGAAACCAAATTAGGCTTCTTCTGATCATATGGTTGGCTGAAAGATTTTGTTCTTGAATGAGATTGAGCAAAGATATAAAATTTGAAAATAAAATAAATCCAGTGACATGAAAAGAAACACATTTAAAATAATCATAAGAAGCTTTTACACATTGATTAAAATAGTAGAGATCTTTCAGGCCATAATAAGACATATATGTAAATTATATAGAGAATCTTATCTGGTTGAACAATCATGTACAAGATATATACAAAAAAATTTATTTAATAAAATCCACCATTTATTTACATGAGCCCAACATCTGTCTTAAACTAATTATATTTACATGAACTTAGTTTGCATAACAAGTGCTGATGCATAGTGGAATCAGTTTGGTCTAAGACATAGGGATAAGATGGATGGATTGTAGAACTATCTAATCTCTCTTCCTGTCTAAGCTAGGGTCTTATGAAGCACTTATTTAACATAGCATGTGTGACATGGTGTCGGCAGCCAATCTCTATGCTTTTGTGATAAACCTTGTGGCAGCATTTGCTACAAGGATAGGGTTTATTTGGATAAATAAAAAAAACTATAACACATGAGACCTAGTGTCAGATAGAAACTCGAGAAAAGCTTTTATACACTAAGAAAAATCATATCTAATTCACACTAATAACTGCTATATACTAGCTAAGTATTTTTGTAAATGTCCACCAGCTCTCTCTGTCAAAAACAAACATAAAAAATTCAGATTGTTCTCTCTGAAAAAGAGAAACATTTTGATGCATCCAAACTTATATAACCTTAAATTCCAGAATTTTCCTCTAATTTTTATTTAATTTGAGAAAGAGAATAGCGGACTAGTAAAATACTTTTGATGTGACAATTTCAAAGAAAATCAGAGCATGCATGAGATAAATCAAATAATATGTTATAACTAAATTTCTCTGAAGTCTATAACAGATAATGTAATATATTAAAACAGGAACTATGACCATTAAACATGACAAAGAGAACCTCCTTTCAAAAACTGTAAACTGGGTCTAAAGTTATCAACAGCTTTGCGAATGATCTATTTCCTAAAGCATGAAGGAGGAATAAGAAAAGACACTCACTGGATCACTTGCACGCTCTATGCATAAGTTACAGTTACTTTCATGATCATTTTTGCAATATCTTATCATGCATAGCTGCCTCAAGATATAATTCCTAATCCTAATTGATTCTAGGTTCCACCACCTCAAATAGCTTTTCAATTTGCCTAGCTAGCTAGCGTTTTTCAACTGGCTGTTATGTTAGTTGTAGTGCACCTTCCCTCCTTTAGTATATTCACTGCCTGATAGGCATAACATATAACACAACTAGCAACAATCTCACTTGCAGAGTTGGAGCATGCCATGGGAGAAGGGGGNTTTTTAATTTTTTTTTTAAGAATGTTGGTGTGTCTTGAATTTAGGTATAGGTCATAGGTAGCTGACTTTCACTAACTCTCAAATTGAATCGTTCTTAGTCCTTTTTGGTTTTGATGACAATTCCACGTGGCAATGGTGACATGGTAGAGTACACAACATAGCATTGGAGATGACGTGACTGAGTTTTCCACTTGACAATGTGTCATTGTTCCATTAGAGAAATTTAGTAAATGCTAACAGAATGTCAAAAAAATGACCACTTTAAATTTATAAGGGATTAAATGCGATCACTATAAGCTTTTATGGAGTAAGGATCGCTCATGACTTAAAGTTTAGAGACCAGAAGTGTATTTTGTCCTAAAATAAATATAAAAATCAAATCAAATTCAATAATTAAGAAATATTTATTTACAAGCTGACTTAAATTGCAGGCAACATAAAAGCCTAGGTTGTGATAACCCAAATTGTGTGGATTTGATATGATTGGATTATTTTAGTATGTGTTTTGTGGGCTTATGTTGAGTCTCAAATTGGTTTTACTAAGTGAATATTGGGTTTATAAGTGATTATGAGGAGCCCCAATTGCACCTGAAATAGTCATTTTGAGGTTTAAGCACATATGTAATTAGTACTTTCCACAATCATTACAAAATGATATTAGAGCAAACTTAGTAATGCCATGTGGCTTGAGGGCATTACACTTTACCAAGGATGTAAGGAATTGAAGTAGGAGAGATTGTAATATACCAAATTTTGTGTATTGAGTTGTTTCAATGTGTCATGAGGGAAAGCTTTGACGATTTCTTTTTTTGTTAAATGAAAAATGAAAATAGTAGATGAGATGAGACTTATAAGTGTTAATTACAAAACCTTGTTAAAATAATGTGATTATTTTCTAACAAAGTATAGTTAATACAATATGTTAGATTTTCTAAATTAAGTTATCAATATTTGTTATTTGAAAATATTTGAAATTTTGGAATTTTGTTTTAAAGGAAATATAATGACTTTACATTCAATTATTATATAAGGCGAGATATTTTGTAAATAATGTAATGTGTGCTTGGAATTTGTTTCTAGTGCTTCTTACAAACGGTTCATCATCTATACACCTTAAATGGTCTAAAAATGAAGAAAATATAAGTAAATCCATTACTTATATATATATACACAAAACATTAATAATATAAGAAAAATATAATTTTATCAAAAATCTACCAACAATGTGCTGCAAAGATGACATAATTGTCAATAAAGTAACTCCTTTTTTTACACAAACCTCTCCTCCCAGAACATCACCAAAATGGACTAAAATGGATGGAATAGATCGAACGGGACAAAAAGGATGAAATGAACTAAAGTTGACCAAATAGACCAAATTGGACCAAAATTAAATGAAATGCTACACTGATGTGACTTAGCATAAGCGTAGCAACAATAAAAGCTACGTTTCAAATTTTAGATATTAAATAGATATAGATTTATATACAAATATTTATTTGAAGTACATAAATTACTCTTAATTTTTTTTTTCCCTTTTTTAAGAGAAACCATCACATCGAAAAGAATTATTTCAATTAAAACATAGGCTTATATTAGAACTAAAATTGACACCAAGACTCCCAATCTCAATTAGATAGAGTATATAGAGAAGAGGTAAAGGGACGAAACGTAACCGGAAGAGAAGTACACAAAACATGAGAAGGAACAAAGCTAACGACAAAAATACAACAGATCCAAGAAATTCAAAATAGAAGAAACAGAAAATGGTTAGTTTTCTCCATCCGCGCAGAAGCAATCTGAAACAGAAACTAGGATTTTATAGCTGGGAGCTCGGCAACATTGATGACCTATTATTATTCTTCAAATGCTCAACATAAGGAATATATTATACAATCTATAAAATTACGTACCTTTTTTTTTCCCAAATATTACATTACATACATTTATGTATTTATTTGTTTGTTTATACATGTATATAGGCATTTTCCATAAACATTTTTTTGATAAATAATAAAATTTCAGATTATAAAGTATTTTCCATGAACATAGTAGCAGTAATGTATTAAATAGTAAGTTTGATGTTCACATAAAGGAATTTCACAGAAAAGCACTTTTTATTTTCTATTATATACCCTCTTGTATCTTACTAAAATAAAGGAGTTCACTTTTTTATAGATATAATAGAATTTCAACCAATAGTGTCCCTAGAATTGATTATATATCTATAATATTGTACCATTGTTTTATTATTATTTTTAATAAATATTAAGTTTTATTAATTGAAAGGATCTACCTTAAGAGTGCATGAATTGCTAAAAATTACAAAGGAAGAGATTTGCCAAAAAAAAAAAAGGATTAATGAATTCTAACATATAATTAATCTCACTAGGACACAACACAAGAGACTTCAACCATTCAAATAATGATCTTATGAAAAATTATTATGGCCAAACAACGGAGCCTTCCACCTCTTCAAAAGTTTGATGATTCCTCTCTCCATAGTGTCCACAAAAGGCTTAAGGAAGAAAATTCAAAATAAAAGAAGAGTGTTTTACCGAATTAATTCCTCCATGGATTAAAAATGCTCTTGGGCATGATCCCAAATATATATATATATATATATATAAAACAATCTCCAAGTAATCTTAATGATGCTCAATTTAGAAATAACACTTGTAGTTCATAAAGTAAAGCATAATCATTTAACAAAAACACAAGATAAATGAGGTCACAATGAAGGAAACAATTTTAAGATCTAACAGGAAAAAAAAAATCTAAATGCTTGGCCATCTTTTATATTTTTTAAACAATAGGTTGAACATAATCAACTAACTTATATTGCATGAATTTGTATACACTGGCCAAAAAGACTTGCATACAAGCATCTAGTTAGTGTTTGGGAAATTGTTAGTTCATTCATTTGAAGTTGGATTTTTCTAGGGTAGATTGAATTCGAGGTCATTTTGAAAGACACAGGCTTGTGTGCTTTTGTTGGTGATAAATTGGTAACATGGCAAAACAAGAAGTAAAATATGGTGACTTGGTATAGCGTCAAAGCTGAGTATGGGCTATGGCTCATACAACATGAAAATGTTATGGCTGAATATCTTATAAGAAATTGGGATTTTCTATTGATAAGCCTTGGAAGATGTTTTGTGATTATCAAATTATTATTTATATTGCTAGTAATCCTGTGTTTCATGAGACCATAAAGCAAATTGAGGTGGACTGACTTTAATTGAGGTATGGTATGTGAAACAAGTTGTTACTTCCTTTGTCAAGTCTTGGGACCAATTAGGAGACGTATTTACTAAGGAACTCTGTAAGATGGGCAAGATGGATACCTATACTCCAGCTTGGGGAAAGTGTTATGGATATAATATATAAGGGAAAACTTGTAATTATATAGTTACTATTACACATCAAAAGAAAAACCAGCCAGTCTAGGATTGAGCTCTCACAATCTTTTCATATTCTCTCTCTAGCTGTCAGCACCACAATACATAGAATCAATCCTCGCCTGCCTGCTGAAGCTGAAAATTGAGTACGAAAAGATGAAATATCATCTGGTCTCTACCTTTGTCAACTTGATACTTGCAATTCTGTGGGGGAGAAAATAAACTTGCATTCTCAATATTAAATTAATTTGCACCAGTATGTAAATCTCAGCAACAATCATGACTGTTTCAAAATATTTATATATCAACTTTTAAGTTTATTAATATGCATACCTTTTTCTAATCCCACAGATGCTCTCAAGAAGTTCCTGAGTTTGCTGCACCTTTGAATTTTTTGGTGTCTCTTTGCTATCTAGTACCAAGGTTGAGACCCTCAAGATGGTGACAAGTTCTGCTTCAATTTTGCTCAGCTCTTGATCTATATGTTCTAAGAATTCATCATAAGAAGATATTCCACTCAAGCCACTGATTAGGTCATTATCATTCCAAATGCCAACACTCAAAGAGGCATGAATATCCTCTGGCTCCTTACCAACAGGTAGGCTTTCTTCAATCTCCGAACAAAGCTGCAAATCCTGTTGGCCATCAAGTTCCAGCACATGAGGCTCAACTTCTTTGTTCTCATTCAGATCTTCTTTATTTTCCTGCTTTGGTGTTATAATCCGAACAGGACTGGGTGCATTTTCATTGCCGACTTCAAGATCCAAACCAACATTCCCAACCAGCTGACTTTCTTTCAGAGATATGGCCTGAAACCAAATTAGGCTTCTTCTGATCATATGGTTGGCTGAAAGATTTTGTTCTTGAATGAGATTGAGCAAAGATATAAAATTTGAAAATAAAATAAATCCAGTGACATGAAAAGAAACACATTTAAAATAATCATAAGAAGCTTTTACACATTGATTAAAATAGTAGAGATCTTTCAGGCCATAATAAGACATATATGTAAATTATATAGAGAATCTTATCTGGTTGAACAATCATGTACAAGATATATACAAAAAAATTTATTTAATAAAATCCACCATTTATTTACATGAGCCCAACATCTGTCTTAAACTAATTATATTTACATGAACTTAGTTTGCATAACAAGTGCTGATGCATAGTGGAATCAGTTTGGTCTAAGACATAGGGATAAGATGGATGGATTGTAGAACTATCTAATCTCTCTTCCTGTCTAAGCTAGGGTCTTATGAAGCACTTATTTAACATAGCATGTGTGACATGGTGTCGGCAGCCAATCTCTATGCTTTTGTGATAAACCTTGTGGCAGCATTTGCTACAAGGATAGGGTTTATTTGGATAAATAAAAAAAACTATAACACATGAGACCTAGTGTCAGATAGAAACTCGAGAAAAGCTTTTATACACTAAGAAAAATCATATCTAATTCACACTAATAACTGCTATATACTAGCTAAGTATTTTTGTAAATGTCCACCAGCTCTCTCTGTCAAAAACAAACATAAAAAATTCAGATTGTTCTCTCTGAAAAAGAGAAACATTTTGATGCATCCAAACTTATATAACCTTAAATTCCAGAATTTTCCTCTAATTTTTATTTAATTTGAGAAAGAGAATAGCGGACTAGTAAAATACTTTTGATGTGACAATTTCAAAGAAAATCAGAGCATGCATGAGATAAATCAAATAATATGTTATAACTAAATTTCTCTGAAGTCTATAACAGATAATGTAATATATTAAAACAGGAACTATGACCATTAAACATGACAAAGAGAACCTCCTTTCAAAAACTGTAAACTGGGTCTAAAGTTATCAACAGCTTTGCGAATGATCTATTTCCTAAAGCATGAAGGAGGAATAAGAAAAGACACTCACTGGATCACTTGCACGCTCTATGCATAAGTTACAGTTACTTTCATGATCATTTTTGCAATATCTTATCATGCATAGCTGCCTCAAGATATAATTCCTAATCCTAATTGATTCTAGGTTCCACCACCTCAAATAGCTTTTCAATTTGCCTAGCTAGCTAGCGTTTTTCAACTGGCTGTTATGTTAGTTGTAGTGCACCTTCCCTCCTTTAGTATATTCACTGCCTGATAGGCATAACATATAACACAACTAGCAGGGGGGGGGGGGGAGGAATTATTATGAAAATTTGATGTGACTCAGCTTGCTACTTAAAATATAGATATTAAAAGGTCCAGGAAGTTCCTCAGTTGAATCCAACATGAAAGTAATGCTTTTCTAATAATTAACACTTTATTCTACCTTGTTAAGCTTTGTGGAAAGCTCATCAAGCAATTCAATGCGGCTCTTTGACTTCTCCAAAGCTTGCTTAACCTTCTTCTTCTGAAAAAGTAGTTCTCTCGCATCATTTTCCTTCCCAGTTTGGACACTAATAGCTGCTTGTCGTTGAATCTTCTCAGCTGCTTCTGACAATCGCAGAAGCCTCAATCTTGCACTGTTTGCTGAAAATCAATGATGACAAAGTGTTCTAAAATGATGTCACCAATTATATGCAGTATGCATTTCAGATATTTGGCACTAAAAGCAATGGAGTATTTTTCAATTGTCAAATATCAAACATAAGCAATTGAATTGAGAAGATAAATTCTTTGATATCTAAACAATGCCTGAAGAGCTCGCCAACAAATATAAAAGAATAATAAACCATAAATTCATAATAGTAATGAAAAGAAAATTTTTCATTCAGATATCCAACATTAAGTTCCTCTTACATCTAAATTCACACTTAAACAACCAATAATTTAGACAAGTTGAGGTTTGATTTTGCATTCAGAAAAAAATGAAAAGCAGTAAAATTCCCTAGGGACACAATACTACAAGAAACCAAGACTAGTGCTCAATATGCATCAAATAAAAATCACTGCAAAGACATCCCCCAGTCTAGCATGAACACTACAATCAATCTTATTACCATATTTCAAGTTCACAACCAAAATTACTAATCACATGTATACCAAAAAAAAAAAAAAAACACTTATCTCCTTCAGTAAAAAAAAGTGGTGCAATATATGTGAAAGTGTGTATAGCATTTGGTGTACAAACGTCCAACAAAACATAGCATTATTTGGTTGGCCAGAAAATTTGGGTTAATTGTAACTGTATGATCAGAAAAGTTAATTATTTTGAAATAGGATTGGATATGTAAGAATACTACCTTGTGCCATAGTGAGGGAGCTGGTTGCTGGTGCAATTCTATTTAAAGTACATAGGTTTATGCCTAGCGATGATTTGGAGTTTTAGCAAGCTATAAAGGAAGATTCGATTGTCATGTATCATGATAGTAGTAGCACTGGACTGCCTTTGTCAAATGCAGATGTTCTGGCAAAAGAGAAATAACTACAGTTTGAACATTGTGTAGCTCAACCTGAACTAGTTAAAGTCAATGCTCTTAATATCACTCTATGGTTTCATGAATGCTGTGGCAGCATCCAGTGCCATTCACGTCTATCGGAATATTCCTCTTCTAAATTTTAGAATGTAATTTCTTGGAGGATACTGGGTGCACATGCTGTGTACTTTTTCTATTGTTTCTTAATAAAATCTCTATTACTTACATTTCTTTATAAAAAAAATCCTTAAATGTCTAAAGAAAATTTACATTTTTCTTTTATTAAAGGTCATACAGAACACCTGCTTCTACCATTTCAAGAACTGGAGCCAATCATCCTCAAAAAAATCCATCAAAGAAATTATCCCTTTTTTTCTATAGAGGCCAAAGGTTCTGATTGATTTACCCAGTAAAAGTGTAAAAATATGAAAAATTTACTGTACAAATGTCATAACTTTAAAATTCATTTTGGGTTACAAACCCATCAACCCAATTCATCATCTCTAAAAAGTCATAAGCCTGTTCATGAGCAATTCATGTGGTCATAATTTCAATACTATTACTGTCTAATGAAAGATTTTATATATTGGCTATATGATATACCAAGTCATTGTTCCAATTCAACTGGCCAAACAATTATCTGGGAAACACACAATTATCAAAGAAGAGATAAACTATGACAAAATATATCCTATAAATGATTTTGCATTGAAAAGGCAAATGGGTATGGCTAATTATCAACAGAATTATCAAAGAGAGCAAACGGGTATGGTTAATTATTATCAAATGGGTACATGTATTATCATACCTTTGGCTCTGGTTCTTGCTGCCTCAGAGTGAAGCTGATCAAGCTGGGCACGTAGCTGCTCTGTGTTAATGTTGGAGCTTAAGCACATGGGCCTTAATAATAATGGAGGCCTGCAAGTGCAAGGGACAGCCATGCCAATGCCTGCAGCTGAGTTCAATATCATAGTATTTCCTTCTTCTTTTTTCCTTTCTTCCTCTTACTCTTTCTTTCTCGATCTGTAAAAGGGAACCGGGAAGGGGGGGAGGGGTTTGGGGCACGAAGCCCAGCGTTTTATTTTACTTCATATCCCCCTTCTCCCATCTGACCTGACCAATGGTTTTGCAACGTGGGACAAAGTTTGCTACAAATTCTATTATTATATATTTTGAAAATTTAACTATTTGATTGTATATTTTTTTATGTTTTGAAGGTATATTTAATTTTGTGTCTATCAAATGTTATTTACTATTTATTTTAAAATTTTATTTTTTATGTATAATTTTATACTACAAAAATTTAAAATCTATATATTTAATTAATAACATAGCTATTCATCTTTAATTTTTTGCAAATATTATAAGTATAGAAGATAAGAAAAAAATATAATTCAATAATGAATATGTCAAAACTCACATCTAATAAAAAAATATATATATGTTAGAGTTGTAGCCAAGCTTTGTCATTTTTTTTTCTTTTTTCTTTTTTAAGGGTACAAAGGATAGAATTTTATTCACTTGACATGTAGTAACTTTTTATTTTCAACTCTCATCTCATTTCCAACATTGATCTTGTGGATTTTCACCAAAATTGTTATTTATAAAATCTAGTAAGTTTGGTTGTATACTATGAAAAATCTGTAGTAACCAGTTAGCATCCTTTGTATCATGCATAAGAAAAAATACTATTCATGTCTCTAAGCTTTGTTCTTTGATTATTTGTTTGATCTTTCCAATATTCATTAGAAATTTCCCAACACATAAAAGGCATTAAGTCTCTATTAGCATGGGAATGGTTAATTGAAGTGATGCTATTGGTCAATTTTTGTTTTTTTTTGGGTTTATCACACGGAGGATAGAATTAGATAAAACAATGAAAAGAAATTGCATTTTATTATTTAAGTGATGCTATTGGGTTTTTTTTTTTTTTTTTATTTTTATTTTTTTTTTAGGTTTATCATACAGAGGATAGCATTAGATAAAAAAGTGAATAAAAAAAAGAGAATATTACATTTTATTATTCAAGTGATGCTACAATGAAAAGAAGAAGAAGAAGAAGAAGAGAATATTGCATTTTATTATTTTGAATATATAGAGGGACATTAATATATATTTTTTGTTTGTCAAACTTAAAAAAACCTATTCACCAACTTAAACATCTCAAGGTCGATCGAGCATCTCTTGCACGTAACCACAAATTCTTCATAACTATAAGGTTAAGGTTCATCATGGTTCCAATGCTCTCATCTATTATGTTGTCATCAGTTACATCCTTCAAGCTTGTAAGTAATTTAATATCTAAAGTACTGATAGGATCATTTGCAAAGTTTGGTCTTGGTTGATCGGTGTTTCTAATTGTTTCATCTAAATGTTGTTAGCAACAACATCTCCTGAGTGTTTGTTAGACTCAGATTTAAAGACACTTGTGATAGTGTAAGCTTCTCATCCCTCTTTGACATTGTAATCATCAACTTTTATTTGGAATGTATAGGATTTGTCAAGAAAGTTTTGAATTTCTTGAGGTACTTTGTTTGGCTCTTGATTCTGCACAACATGATGTAAAATCTAAAGTTTGTTTGTATAACAGAAACGTTAGGTTTAAACATAAAATTGGAAATGGTTAAGAATTTAGATTAGATACTTTTGAAGAAAGTTCCAAAACAATTTTCTAAATTATTTTCTCTGCATCTTTATCAAAAAGAACAAAAGAAGTCGTCGCAATATGATCCTTCACTTGGATTTTTTACTTTGTAACTGAATATAATAACGAGAGAAGTTAGAAAATATAATAAGGTTATTTTTACATTTATAATTAAGCAATTATCATTTGGTTTTCCTATGCAGTCATTTTAATAGTTATATAGTATAAGCAATGAACAATTTGGTCACCTAGGCATAGGGAACTAAGATTCAAATTTGCAAGTATCACACCAAAACATATTATTTTGTTGTTTTACTTTTCATTTGCAAAGTTGACATGGGATATAATTCCACCCAAATTCTGTTTCTATGTTTACAATATTAGCATAACAGGTAAAAAACTTTTCCTGCAAAATCATTCATTGTAGTTAGTTTTAATTGAATAATAAAAATTTCGATTTGAATAGTTCAGGATAAAGAAAACCTTGACTCCTTCCACCAATGTCATCATAGTTTGCACAATTAGTTCTTATTCAAATTTTGGATTTTTGTCATGTGCTGGGATATATCGAATGACATTATTGTATTCATCCTCACCAACTTTATATCTAAACAAAGCAAGAGATCTATTAAATATTAGCTCTGATACCATGTTAAATAACATTATTATTATTAGCAACGCAATGTGTTATACCATGTTGTATATGCTAGAGTGGATGCGGAAGATGAAGCATAGAATATGAACATCAAGAACACGAGAGTTACGTGGTTCAGCCTTGTCGGCCTACATCCATGGAGAAATCCCTTAAGGGTTACATCTTTATTGTATAAGAGTGTAGTATAATAACCTGTGTTACAATGAACCCTAACATGAGTATATATAGGCGACTAAACTCTAGACTATTAGTACAAGCAGGAATGGGTTTGGGCCTATTACATTGGGCTAATATGTCTATTATATATCTCTAACACCCTCCCTCAAACTCAAGGTGGAAGCTCGATGAATGCTTGAGGTTGGATAAGCATGAGAAGATCACTTGGAGATGCCTTGAAAAATGCCTTTGAAGAAACCACAATAAAGAATGTGCCAATTGACCAATTTAGGAGCTTCAAATGAAGAAACAGAGTCCAAAATTGGAATCTACGCGAAAAACTGAGCAAGATAGGCAATTTCAAAAATTTTAACTTTTGGTCAAAAGTCAGCGCAAAAGTCAAAGTCAACGGATCTGGTCAAAGTCAACGGTCAGTGCTCATGGGTCAGATCCGGGTGGTCCGGGTCGGGTTGGTCCGAGTCAACGTCAGCTAGGTGACATGGTGCTGACGAGGCGACTCTGCTAACGTGGCTAGCTGATGTGTCTGGTGACGTGTCCAAGGCTGGCGTGGCTCATTTTGCTGACATCATCAAATGCCGTCATGGATGACGTCATATTAAGGCTAACGTAGTTCTTTGGCGCGTGCGAGTTGTTCACCGGCGCGTGCAGTAGATACCAGAAATTCTAGAGGCGCGTGAGGGCGCATGTATTGTCAGATTATGGCTGGAATCTCAAGGTTTGTAGATCGGTGAATGAGGAGGCTGTCTGGGCGGCACATGTGGTAATAGGACGATCTGGAATTCAGGAATCTGAGGCGGTGCGTGGGAGAGTTTCAGAGACAACTGCGGCACGTGGAGGCGCGTGGCAAGGCTTCGGGTGATCGGATTTCTGGGTTTTGGTCATGGGAGGTTGTGGAGCACGTCTATGGTCTTAGTTTCATCAGGCGAAGCTTGGATTTGCACAGATCTGATAAGTTAAGTCACGGCTTGCTTGGTTGTTGGATTTTGACATAGCATAGAGCCATGGCAACTACGAGATTTCGTGGTGTCTAGATCCAGCAGGCAAGCATGTGTGACTTTAGATGATGATGTGCACGTGATTATCTTCTTTGCTTGCTAGAGATGTTTGTTTGATGCCAAGAACGAATTTTGGCTCTGATACCATGTTAAATAACATTATTATTATTAGCAATGCAATGTGTTATACAATTGTTGTATATGCTAGAGTAGATGCGGAAGATGAAGCATAGAATAGGAGCATCAAGAACACGAGGGTTACGTAGTTCAGCCTTTTCAGCCTACATCCACGGAGAAATCCCTTAAGGGCTACATCTTTATTGCATAAGAGTGTAGTATAATAACCTATATTACAATGAACCCTAACATGAGTACATATTGGCGACTAAACCCTAGACTACTAGTACAAGCAGCAATGGGCTTGGGCCTATTATATTGGGCTAATATGTCTATTATATATCTCTAACAAGATCAATTTTTTTAAAAAAAAAAAAAAAATCCATTGATAATCCATCATAGAGAATTAGTAAAGTAAATGTTTATGAACCTGTCAATAAGCTCAGAAATCTCTGTAATGTCCATATTGACGTAGACTTTACTTGCACTTGTGATGTTAAGATTTAGTTTGCCTTAGGAAAAAAAAAAACCATAAAACACGTTGAAGAATTTGTCATATACATTTTTTTCATATATAAAAAATGTTACATATACATATACTATCTATCTTTCGTTAGCTTGGAATGCTTTTCTAGTCTTTGAAGTAACAATAATTATATATGGACCTTCACCTTCTTTGAAGTCATTTTCAGTAATTGTTTCAACACTTTCATCCCACAATGAAAGTTTTAGTTCTCTATCCCTAATGGTACATTACAACATTCAATAGACTTTAAAAGGTTAAGATAAAGTGTACATTGTCTATAATCAATGGCAATAAAATGAAATGTACCTTACTAAGGTAGTAGAACTTGAAGATTTCTTATATTTGTAGAGCCGTTGTCAAAGTGAAAATTGTTTAATGGGTCCAATAGCAATAGTTTTCCAATTATACAAGAGTTTGTATATACTAAAAATATATATGAAGGATGAATTTTGATTAATTAAAGTAGAGAAGAGGTGAAGTGAAATATGATTTACTTGTTAGGTAAGAATTATCATTCAAACAACTATTGATACAATCCTATGTTGCAAATTCAAAGGCATGCATAGGTATGAGTCCACTTTCTTCATTGCATTCCTTAACCGAAGTTGTTAACAGGGAAATGATGTTCAGGTCATTTGAAATAGGTCTATAACCTTTATTTGTCACAGTTAGTTTAAAGTTTGAAATAATAAATGTTCCTCCTTCATGTAGGATGGCACTAAATTTTTGAAACACATTCTTTCTTACAATTGCATGCATTAAGTTTTTTTTTTTTTCTATTAAAAAAAAAATGGAAGTCAAAAGTTAGTTTACATATTATATAACAAATACAATGAATAGTTGAAAGATTCAAACATTTCATTATTGTGAAGTATAATAACTTTTTCATCTATAAAGATCATGTCCAGATTGATGAGGTTATTTCCACTTCTCTTATTCACTACTTTCCACATTCTGCATATTCTCACTCTAATTCTCCGTGACTCCTTAGCATTAGATATTTGATTAAGAAAGCTGTATCCTTTGGACATTGTTATACCGGACAGCTACAATAAAATGTAAATGTAGTAAATATACTATTACAAATGAAGGGCCACTATAATTCAACAATTCTTCAAGAACTGGAGGTGCATGTTTTAACAAAGGTAAATAAATTAGTTGTACGGTTTTAGACCCCTTAAAAACAACCAGATTGCGTAGCCTAGATTAATTAGCCAAGTTGTTACTTAGTCAAATTAAACAATTCTAGGTTAAAACAATCAAACAAACATATCAAGATATAAAGTAGTGGAAAATAAATGAACACAAAATATGATGACCCAGGAAACCACACGGTAAAAACCTGGGGAGGATTTGACCTAGCTATCCTCAAGGTAAACCTGAATCCACTATGCGAAAGAATTGAAGTTTATACAGAAGGACTACAAGCTCCCCGCTTGACTTCCTAATGCTACCCACCAGTAGAACTTACTGACACGACCACGTGCAAGCTCCGAATTCACGGACTCCTTCTTTCTTGGATTCTTCAATCAGCTACAAGCACCCCCGCTTGATTATCTTTAAGCTTCAATGGTAGCAACCAAGTTGATCATCAAGATGTAGATATTATCTTCAACTTGAAAACCCTAAGCTTTGTGTAAAAGAAAACTCCTCAAAGATCTCACAAGAGATTTACACAAAACAGCAATGTATGAGCAACAATACAATTGGAGTAACCCTAAAAAACGTGGCTAGGGTTTTGTTTATATACCTAGGGTAAAACATAAAACCCAAAACGTTTAATGAAGTAGGGCTGAGTTGGAAATTCTGCAGAAAATTTAACCTGTGCGATTTTCGATCGATCGAGTCTAATCTTCGATCGATCGAGCCAGGCCGAAAGTCCCAAGTACTTCTGCAGCCACTCGATTCCAACTTTACAATAATAAACCAACTTTGAGCAAGCCTAAACAAGACTAAATACTGTGTTTTGATCATGGTTTGCCAACATTACACATTAGAGTTCTAAATACATAAAATCCTAAGACCTTAGAACCTAACATTAGTCCTTCCAAACAGCACAACGAAAACATTGGTTGTGATGGTCTTCTTGATTTGACATTCCTCTTTTCATAGCATAGAATAGCCCCACAACTCTCACATGTTTGTGTTGGCTTGCCAAAATTCCATGGTTCAGTAAATCTACCTGTTAGAAGCAGTAATATGAGTGCGAGTTAGATAGCATGAACAATAATGTCAAATATAAATTTCAAAGGATTTCAAAATAATCAATAAAATGGAACTTATGCCTCAAGTGGACATTCAAATTAGGAACTTTAGTTTGTGTTTCCTACTGAGTAAATAAATCTATCAATCAAAAGATGTGGCATGAGAAGGAGGGTAGTTAAAAGAAAAGGGTACAAAACTGTTGGTGCAAATACAATGGTAATAGAAATAACACAAAGAGAAACTGAAAATACTTCTGAATATTATTAATGTAAAGAGAAATTACACAACACTATTTGGACTGAGACGCGGCACTCACTCTCTTTAAGGGGATTGAAGCCCTTAGTTGGCTAAACTTTGTAACCGGTGCAAACCTTCTATGACTTGTCTCCCCCAGGATACAACAGCCCAACAAGTATTGTATGGCTAGAACAACCTCTGCACAAAGTGTTCAAGCCCAAAGCTCCACCAAAAAGAACACCCTTCTTTGACAAGAATCTCTCTTTCTTTTTCTTTCTTTTAGTGTATATTGTATTTGCAGTAACTTGGATTGAGTCTGAATGAGTCTATTTATAAGCTCAATGGGTCTCACAAAATTAATACCCAATTTATTCTGATTAATTAGGTCCATTATTCTAATGTGGTGGGTGTTACAAGATTAATTGTTGGATGTTAATCTGATGGGCTGGAGTTACACAATTAATAGTCTGATAAAGAGTTTCTGAAGAATGAAAATGCCCAAACGGATAGTCCATTAAGTGGGTTAATGGCTCTTTATTTTCCATAGTAAAAATGGAGTATTAATTCGGGCCATTTACTCACCAACGGATATGGTAATTGCTCTGAATGGGCTGTCAAGTAGGAGGATCCAAGAGGCTGATTCATTTCCAATTTTGATACCTCCACTCTTTACCTCCCCCTTGCGCACATATCTAGCCTAATATCTAAGTCAATACATTTTAGCCCATTAATCACCACAATTAAAAAAAATAAAATAGTCTCTCTCCTTTTCAATGTGGAATTAAACATTTTCACTAACTCCTCATCTTCTATATTCACTCTTACATCTTTACATTTATGTTATAACATTTATTTATTTTAATAATTTAATATTAAAATGCTCCAACAACCCCCACTCATTTTAATATTAAATTTTTTTAGTTAAAGAGAGATTACCAGGCAAAGACAGGTCACTATGCATCATGAAGGTGTGCTCTGCATTGAACCTTCACTTAGTAAAACAGCGATCTCAACTCCAGAGTCGTAGTGGTCTCCGACTTGAACTAGGACTGCTTTAGGGAAATTAAGCGTCACTACTTACACATAACAACCCAGGTGTTGACATGAGCTTTTATAGCTAGCACTTTACGGCCGTGTGTTAATCCCAGTTTCATGAGTGTATTTGAGACTAAGTCCAAATCTCATAGGGAGCGGCCCCACCCCTACACTCACATAGGTGAAATTTTGTCAAGGGTGCTCTTGTAATTTTAACACCCTACTCATACGAATTACAAATTTCATTAAGAGTTTTTTTTAACTCATCCTCTCCACATTACAGGATAAATGCACTTACATCATAGGGACGAACAATTAAAAAATTATTTACAAAATAAATAATTAAGAAAAATAAATTGTGCATTTCTTACAACCATCGTATGATTCGTTTTTCCCATTGAACCCAATTCTCAGGATCTCTGGTCCTCGAGTTGGGTATCCTCATACATGGCTCATGATTCTATGGACTTTAGTCCCATCCCCCTCAATGTATTCCAAACTCTATCTTTTGCCAAGGCCTTGGTAAATGGATTTGCAAGATTATCATTAGATTTAATATAATCCACAGTTATGATGCTACCACTCAAATAAGATCACACAGTACTATGCTTTCTTCTTATAGGTCTGGATTTACCGTTGTAGTAACGGTTTTTAACTCTACCAATTGCAGCAGTGCTATCACAATGAATTAATATAGGTGGAATTGGCTTTTCCCAAAGTGGAATTTCATATAACAAATCTCTAAGCCAATTTGTCTCTTCACTAGTTGAAGCTAATGCTATTAATTCAGCTTCCATTGTTGAATTAGCAATTATTGTTTGCCTTTTGGATTTCCAACAAATAGCACCACTACTTAAAGTAAAAATATAACTAGTGGTATAGAGAGAATCACCTAACAAAGTATTCCAATTGGCATCACTAAAACCTTCAATCACAGTAGGGTACTTTTTATAAAATAAGCCATAGTTTTTGGTACCAATTAAATATCTCATGACTCGCTCAATAGCTAGCCAATGATCTTTACTAGGCTTACTAGTAAATCTGCTAAGCACTCCTACTACATATGCAATGTCAGGTCTAGTACAATCAGTAGCAAAACGCAAACTACCAATGATACTAGCATAATCCTTTTGATTAAAAATCTCATCATCATTATTCACAGGAAATAAACGAACACTAGAATCAAAAGTAGTAGCTACACTTTTGTGATCATGAAAATTATATTTTCTCAACATAATGTGATTAATCAAGATATATTCCATCACATGCTTTTGTAATTTTCATGCCCAAAATAAAATTAGCCTCACCAAGATCTTTCATATCAAAATGGCTTTTAAGAATATTTTTTGTTTCATTTATAACATGCATATTTGAGCCAAAAATCAACATATCATCCACATAGAGGCTAATAATAACATGTAAATTATTCCATGATTTAGAATAAATACATTTATCACATTCATTTGATTTATAACCATTCTCAATCATGCAGGAATCAAACTTTTCATGCCATTGCTTAGGTGCTTGTTTTAAGCCATATAGGGATTTAGTTAGCTTACATACCTTGCTTTCTTGTCCAGGCTCTACAAAGCTTTCGGGTTGATCCATATAAATCTCTTCCTCTAGGTCCCCATTTAGAAAAGCAGTTTTTACATCCATTTGATGAATTTTCAAATAAAAAATTGCAGCAATAGCAATTAACAATCTAATAGATGTAATTCTTGTTACCGGAGAAAAAGTATCAAAGAAATCAAGATCAGCTTTTTGTTTAAAACCTTTTGCAACAAGTCTAGTTTTAAACTTATCTATTGATCCATCCGGTTTCAACTTTTTTCTAAGGACCCATTTACAACCTATAGTCTTACAACTCGGTGGAAAATCTACTAATTTCCAAGTTCTATTAGAAATTAGAGATTCCATCTCATCATTTACAGCCTCTTTCCAAAATATAGCATCAGGTAATGTTAAAGCCTCTTTTAAATTTTGGAGATTTTCCTCAATGTTAAAAACATAATAATCAGGACCAAAATCCTTTTCAACTCTAGCTCTTTTACTCCTTCTAGGTTCTATTTCAAAATTTTCTTGATTTTGTAAATGTGAAGTAGAAGAACTAGGTTATGAAAAAATATTTTCTTCACCCCCACTATTTTTCAATTTAAAAGGAAATTTTTCTTCATGAAAAATTGCATCACTAGATTCAAAAATTATTTTATTTTCAAGATCAAAAAAATCTATAGACTGCACTATTAATCGCATAACCAAGAAAAGCACAAGTAGTAGCTCTTATACCTAATTTAGGCATTTTAGGATCAGTAAGCCTTACATAAGCAAGACAACCCCGTACTCTCAAATATCCCAAATTTGGCTTATGTCCTTTCCACATCTCAAAAGGTGTGACTTTTTATGTGGCACCTTATTCAAAACATGACATGTAGTTAAAATAGCTTCACCCCAAAAATGTAAAGGTTCACCAGATTTAATTAACATGGCATTTGTTAACTCAATTAATGATCTATTTTTTCTTTCAGCCACACCATTAGAAGTAGGTGAATATGGTGCAGTAGTTTCATGGATAATTCCCAAAGACTGAAAAAATGAGTTGAATGCACTAGATTCATGCTCACGGCCTCTATCACTTTTTATTCTTTTTATTTTTATATCGAATTGATTTTCAACTTCTTTTAAAAAATCTTGAAATTTTTCAAAAGCATCACTTTTATTTTTCAAAAAATAAATAGTTGTATATTTTGAGAAATCATCAATAAAAGTGATAATATATCTATTTCCTCCACGAGTTAAAATTCGCTCAAATTCACATAAATCGGAGTGAATTAACTCAAGCAATTCGGTATTTCTTACAACATTTTTATGAGGGCTTTTTGTAATCTTAGCTTGACTACAAGTTTCACATTTTTCAAAATCTTTTGACAGTCTTGGAATTAATCCTAAACTACTCATGATTCCCACATATCTACTATTTATATGACACAAACGAGCATGCCAAAAATTAATAGAATAGAGCATATAAACTGAACTTGTAGATGCTTTATTATTTTCAACATTCAATTTAAACATTCCATCACAAGCATAACCCTTGCCCACAAATAATCCCTTTTTAGTGATTACATAATTATCAGATTCTATAGTTTGCTTGAAGCCAGCCTTGTTAAGCAAAAAACTTGACATCAAATTCTTCCTCATGGACGGAGTGTAAAGAATATCTTTCAATGTTGGCACACATCCAGAAGTGAACTTCAATTCAACCTCACCATTCCCAAGGACCTTGGTTTTGCTAGAGTCACCAAGCATAATAGTTTTTTCTTCTTCAAAAGGAGTGTACAACTTGAACCAATTTTTGTCATAGCAGACGTGCCTATTAGCACCAGAGTCTGCCCACCACCCTTCAACATATTGCACCATATTGATGTCTGTAATCATAGCCACTAAAGGCTCTTCGGTTATGTTAGCCTGCGAGACAGATTCACGTTTCTGAAATTTGCAAAATCGAGCAATATGCTCACTATTGCCACAAATAAAATAAGATCTATTAAATTAATCTTGTGAAAGGGATCCTTAGTTCTTATTGTAATTTTTATTCTGGTTTCCCCTTCCTTGAGGTGTATTATTATTTTTAAATGCTCTCTTTTTAGGCTTCAATTGACTATTTCTAGGAAAATGATTTTTGGGCATATAATTATTGGCTGAAATTAGGTTTACCTTTGTGGTGGAATTACCATTGCTCTCTTGTGTCATGAGTGCATCTTGTCCTCTAGCCTCCTCCTCCACATGGATGCGTGTGATCAAAGTCTCCAAAGATGTCTCCTTTTGTTTGTGCCGCAAAGTCTTTTGGAATTCCCTCCAAGATTGTGGTAGTTTGTCCATTATGCCAACTACTACCAAATTGTCTCCAATCTTTATGCCTTCGGATCTCAATTCTGCAACGATCATTTGGAAGTCTTGTGCTTGATCCACCACATATTTTCCATCTACCATTTGGTAACGGAAAAATCTGCTGGCAGCGTACTTCTTTGCACCTGCCTCCTCGGTATCATACTTGCTTTGTAAAGCTTTTCAAATTTTCTTAGGAGAATTGTAAGTTGTATCATAATAATCATAGAAATGATCGGCAAGACAATTCAATAGATAAGAGCGACAATTATACTCATCTTTTGTATACTTATCTATTTTTTCTTGGTGGAGAATATATTCTTCATCACTCATCTCATCGGTAGGAACTTTTGATGGATTCTTGTCAATGAGGATGTAGGAGACTTTAAGAAGACTCAAGTAGAAGAGGACCTTTCCTTTCCACCTCTTGAAGTGGGCTCCCTTAAAGCGAAAGGGCTTGTTAAGATCTCCAACAGGCTCATTTGGTTTCTCGTGTCAATTCCATGTGATTGAATCTCCTTAAAATTGTTGGTGCAAATACAATGGTAATAGAAATAACATAAAAAGAAACTGAAAATACTTCTTAATATTATTAATATAAAGAGAAATTATACAATACTATTTG
Organism: Quercus suber; assembly: GCF_002906115.3. NCBI lineage: Eukaryota > Viridiplantae > Streptophyta > Magnoliopsida > Fagales > Fagaceae > Quercus > Quercus suber. The sequence continues at coordinate 867,446 of NW_027069469.1, read as the reverse complement.
GACTGGGGTGCGGCACTCGCTCTCTCTAAGGAGATTTAAGCCCTTAGTTGGCTAAACTTTGTAACCGGTGCAGACCTTCTATGACTTGTCTCCCCCAGGATACAATAGCCCAACAAGTATTGTATGGCTAGAACAACCTCTGCACAAAGTGTTCAAGCCCAAAACTCCACCAGAAAGAACACCCTTCTTTGACAAGAATCTTTTTTTTTTTTAGTGTATATTATATTTGCAGTAACTTGGATTGAGTCTGAATGAGTCTATTTATAGGCTCAATGGGCCTCACGAAATTACTACCCAATTTATTCTGATTAATTAGGTCCATTATTCTAATGTGGTGAGTGTTACAAGATTAATTGTTGGATGTTAATTTGATGGGCTGAAGTTACACAATTAATAGTCTGATAAGGAGTTTCTAAAGAATGAAAATGCCCAAACGGATAGTCCATTAAGTGGGTTAATGGCTCTTTATTTTCCATAGTAAAAATGGAGTATTAATTTGGGCCATTTACTCACCAACGGATATGGTAATTGCTCTGAATGGGCTGTCAAGTAGGAGGATCCAAGAGGCTGATTCATTTCCAATTTTGATACCTCCACTCTTCACTTCCTCCTTGCGCACGTATCTAGCCCAATATCTGAGTCAATACATTTTAGCCCATTAATCACCACAATTAAAAAGAATAAAATAGTCTCTCTCCTTTTCAATGTGGGATTAAACATTTTCACTAACTCCTCATCTTCCATATTCATTCTCACATCTTTACGTTTATGTTAAAACATTTATTTATTTTAATCATTTAATATTAAAATGCTCCAACAAAAAATAACCGTGAGCACAACTAAAGTAATTAGCAATTTAGAGCACAATAATATGTTTTGGCCTAAATTTTATTCTAAATCTATTGAAACTTGTTCTTAGAGAATTTTAGCTATAGCGTCATTTTAAATTTATCTGAAATTAGGTAGTACAATTTAACTTTAAAAAAAAAAAAAAAAAAAAAATTTTAGCTATAGCGTCATTTTAAATTTATCTGAAATTAGGTAGTACAATTTAACTTTAAAAAAAAAAAAAAAAAAAAAAAGGTAATAGCAGAATAACTTAGAGAAACTGTTTTCAGGTACCCAATTTTTATAATCTAAGACATATGATATCATCATAGAGAGAGAGAGAGAGAGAGAGAGAGAGAGAGAGAGGGAACAATTATGCATTGCTTATAGAGAAGATGTCTGCCGCTTATCATCCATAAGAGGTGGAATGGGTCCAATGAACGATTCTAACCAAAAACCTCTTCCTATATAAAGATAGAGAAAAACCCAAAAGCATGCATCATTGATCCCGAGAGATCCCTTTCAAATTTCATAGCATTCAATGAAAAAGAGGGGAGCTATATATTAAGGTTCCTGAACCAGTGTGAAAGTAATTTGTATTTTTTGTTTGTGTTTGATTATTGTAGAAAGGGAGGTGAACTTGCAGGTCTAATATTAAAGAATAGCATAACGTTTTATTCAGCCAAAAAAAAAAAAAAAGCATAGCATTTTAATGTAAAATGAAGGAGTCTAGAAGGGGAGGTAAGCCTAACGTTTTATTCAGCTAAAAAAAGGAGCATGACATTTTTTTTTTTTTATGAGAATGGTATAACGTGGTCCCACACTCCTACTTAAATGTAGACAGATGGAGCAAAATTGGACTCTCATTTTAGATTTGAATTGAATAATTAGAAGGATAATTATGGTGTGGTCCCCACATAAATCTAGACACATGGCGCAAAATTAAAACTCTAATTTGGAATTCTAATTTGACTTAATTTGAATTTTTCTCAACTTCACCTATTATTATATATATAGAAAAGATAGGAACCCATTTACCTAAATTTAGTTGGGTGATTGAAGATTCTTGGCTAATGAAATCCTATTAAATATTAGCTCTTTCAAGAAATTAAAAAGTTGATTGATACACCAAGATTCATGCACAATTACTTTTAAGAAATGTTGGAGCTACCGAAATACACTATTTTTGGCCATCCAAATCACAAATTCCCTAATTTCCTCCATGAAAACTTATGTACTTGAACCATGAACCGAAGATTTATGGTGAAATTTCATCTTAACATGTCATGATGAGTGATGAGAAATTTCCTCATTTCTTGAATTTTGGTCAAGGCTTTTTTGGGCTATGGCCTTATAAGTATAACCATACCTTTGATCTTGTTTGCTAAGAGAGGAAGAGATGCTAATGTGTCAAATAGAAGAAATGAATGCTTTAGATGCTGGCAACTTGACTTCTTAAGGGTTTTGTAAACACCGTATTTTGTACTCCTTACAACGGCTCCTATTCCTTAATAATGCTGAAATTTTAAGGCCCAAGATTAGTTTAGGATCCAATTAGATTACAAATTGATTTGAGAGATGTTAAAATGGAAAATATAATTTTTTATGAGCAAATAAATCTATTTTTGGAAAATAAAAGGCCAAGGAAACCCTCGGCCTGCGTAAGTAGGCAAAAACTTGTGTACGCAGGCACGGACCTACGCACACAGCTAGGGTTCGAAAAACTATAAAAGACAAGTTTTTCTACATTAATGTTGAGGTTTGGAATGAATTCTATATAGTCTTGGAGCTGTCCAAAACCCCTATTTTCTCACTATATAAAGCAATACATGGCACCTTTTCAAAACACATAGAAATCCTAAGGGAAAATCTAAAATTTACTAGAAATAGTGAATCAAAGAGGAAGTTTTTCACAAAACATTCTCATGTTAATTTTATTTTGATTGGGACCTTTTCTGGTCTTGATCATCAAGTTTTGAAGTTTACTAATCATTTTTGTTTGGTCGTAAATAGATTTGACTGAGGGGAATAGTCAAAATTAAGCCAAAGAGCTTTTTATTGTGAGATATATGTTCTAACCTCTTTTCTCTCTTTTCTTCTTTTTAATATTGTTTCTTTACTTTGTTTGTGTTTAAATATGTTTGTTTAGTTTAGGTTTTGTTATTCTTTGTGTTTAAAAGCATGTTCGGTTGTTAGAATGTTCTGTTTTGCTTTATGTGTATCTAAGTTTTTGGGTTAGGGTTCTTCAGGCGTATCTGCGTACGCATGATTCTATATGTGTACACAGACTCGTAGTATGCATACGCATACAACTGGCTTATGTACACAGGCCTATGTATGCACACATATACTCGTACCCAGAAACCCTAATTCAGGTTTCCTACTTTTGTCTCTTTGTTTCTTTCATATCATTTGTCCATGCTTTGTTCCTTTTTATGCCTTTTAAGTCTCTGTTCCTCTGTTTAATTGTTTGTTTGCCTTTAACATGCTAGATTAGGGTTTTCTTTTATTTTTGCTCTAATGTCATGATCATGCATTCACATGTCCATCCATTGATGCATAGGTGTTGAGACGTAGTAAGGTAAGCGAGGTAAAACATGCATTAACATGAACATGCATTGATTTGAATATGACTTTGTTTGGATGATGAACATGGATGAAGTTTGTTTCTGTCTTTTTTCCTCAATAATAAGATGCAATAACATGTTTGTTTGATTATTCCATGATTTGTTTATTGCCTTGGATATGATATATGCTTGCTTGCTGTCATGCGTGTGTTCTACCTTGACCATGATATGATGCCATATCAGATAAGATGCTTTTGATAGGAACATGCTAGGGTTTGTGATGGTTGATATGTATGGTAGATGTATGTTAAGGTTTGGGATGAAATGCCATGTTGTATGCTTAGATGTATGCTAGTGTGTGTGTGTTTAAGATGCAATGTTGAATGTGTCTTTAATAGGATTTAGACGTTAGACACAATGAGTAGAAGCCGACCCACAGGTCAGGTGGTTTTGGGTGTCTAACACCTACCCAAGACTGTACCTAAACTCTGAACCCATACTCTAGTAGTAAGATCAAACCCTTCCACATAAGAGCGTTATATTCTTGGTTCATAGACCATAAAACTAATTGGCGACTTCTTTTCTCCGCCCCAATCCATTTAGCCAAGGCATGCTCCCCAAAAACCATGCATGGCACCTACAGGTTTACACCCTAAAGTTTTAGAATTTGAGAGTGTAAAATCTCTACACTCCTAAAATTTATGGGGTAAAATCCAAATTCTAAAATTTTAAAGTGTAAAATCTAAATACCCCAAATTTTCAGGGAGTAAAATCTAAATTCTGAAACATCAAAATGTAAAATCCAAATACCCCCAAATTTTAGGGGTGTAGTTTGCAATTTAGCTAAGTTTAATTATATAGTAGATCAAGTAGGAACAAAACTCTAATCACACAGTAGGCCAATGGGCTGAAAATCCGAATCTGCATAGTAGTAGTTCAATAGGTTGAAACTATTAATTCTTGAATAGCTTGAAACAATCAAATTCATGTTCTAGCACACTGAAAACCAGAACCTTGAGCATCTATCATGACATTCCTATAGACTCTAAAGACCATAACAAGACAAGTTTTTGTTCATATGTTTGCCAACACAAATTTAGATATTTAAAACCTAACAAATTTCTTTTACAACATGTATAAAAAAGCAACATACATTATCTTTAACCCTTTATTGCCTTTGTTTAGGTCCAAGAAATACCCCAAAGCATGCCATTAATCAAGAACCAGAAGAAATTGGACATGGATGTCCTTTACTTGAGTTGTGGCTCAAAGAAGGATGAACTATTGTGGGTTTTGTCTATTCTCAAGGCTACTCCTGTTTTGTAGAGAAGCAGAAACTTGAACTTACAGTTAGTATTAAAATTTTATATGATAGGTAGCCTGTTTCTTATTGATGTATTTTCTCTTGAATAATAATTTTATAAGCTAAAGTGCACATGGATTGTTATACCGTAGTACCACTTTGCTATCATTATATGTTCACTTATTTTTATCAAAAAAAAAAAATTTATATGTTCACTTATATATTCCTCAAAAATTTACTCGAAAATATGTATATATATATATATTCCTCAAAAAAGTGTGTGTATATATATATATATATGTTCACTTATATTAAAAAATATAAAAATAAAAGTTGATGTAGCTAATAAGTTTTTTGGAGTAAAATTGTAGCAGGCCCTCATAGTGCAAGCAATATATTATATTAATATAGCTCCATTAGTTACTATGAGAGCTCCAAAGGTTAATGTCATATATGGGTTTTTTTTTTTCTTATAAATTTTTATTTTATTTTATTTTGATAGATATGATAGAAATTCAACTTAAAACATCTGTATCATAATGATTGATTTTTATCATTTGTTGAAAACACCAATTAGTTGTTGGTGTAAACGGAGTTTGAATCCAAAATCTCTTATTTGACGACAAAAAACTTTATTAGTTGAGCTAATTGGAACCCATAAATTATGTATTGTTAATAGAGATTAATTTTTGTGTCCCCTCTTAGGTTGGAAATCATTGTGCATATGTCCTTCTTGGAGTTATGTGTAATTATAGAATACTATAGGAGTATAACAAATACATACTCTTTCCTCTCATATAATGTGGGTTATATGCTTATATTGATTATATTCATAGTAAGACACACTTTTCATGTGAAAGAAAAGAATACACATTTATCATACTCATTTATGTAATTGGTTAATCTTTTGACAAAACGCATTTTACTTGTATTTGAATAGATCTAAGATGAGTTTAATACTTCAAGAAACCGTGTTTCAAGATAAAGTGTTGAAGCAATGCAAGTCTGTCCAAGATTCAAGTTTGAAAAGTGCCTGTTATCAAAACTCGACAGCTAGCCATCTATCAAGTTTTAAGAGCTGTTCCAGTCCCGTGGCTCAACAACTGCTCAACAGCTTCTCGACAGATGGCTATCTGTCGAGGTTTATGAAAAATAGAATTTCAAATCTGTTTTAACTCTAATCCGTGATTATGTGTTTAGACTTTTTTTTTTCACAACCCTAGACATATAAAATGATTATTTTAAGGGCCATCAAAGAGGACACAAGTTGCACAATTGTTGAGTAAAGTTTGTTCAAGCAAATTGTGACCAGAGACAAAGTTTTGCCCTAATTCATCATTCTTGTGAAGAAATTGCTATGTTTGTGCACCATAAGATTTTGTAACCAAGCATCTTCTTGATCTTCATCGTCTGGATAAACTAAAGAACTTTGCAGCCAATAACCTTCTCTAGTTGGTGATTGAAATCACATACTAAAATTCGTACAATTGGTTAGTCACGTACTGGGAGCTGTGCATCAAAAGGAGAAATTGTCACTACAGAACAAGTCTGATTGGTTATTGGGGTAAAGATTTAACTGTAGGTTGATATAAGGTACTGGGATTCCTTTACTTGTAACCGTTTATTGTGATAATAGTGGAATTTCGAGAGTGGTGACCTAAAAATCACCCGGTGAGATTTTTACCATGTGTAGATGAAAGTCCAAACCCTAACCAACTTACAAACTCTCTTTCTCCTCCCCCATCATAGAAGAAACTTGAAAGTCAAGACCCTAACTCACTTAGAAGCTCTCTTTCTCCATACAACCTTTCAGACTACACACACTCTTCAACTTCTTTCCAAACAACAGTTTGTAGTTCGGATTCACTAATCTTATCCGACCAAACCAAAGTTCCTACTCATTTTTCAAGTCTTAATTAAGTACTTCTGTGTAAACAAATGGAGATGTATGGTCAATGAAGATATACAATCACTCTAAAAAATAAATATAAAAATGAAATGTACAATCTAACCTTAATAATCCCATCACTCTATTTCCTCTTCCAAAACCTCTCTCTCTCTCTCTCTCTCTCATTTTGAGTGATATATTAGGATTCCCAAAATTGAAGATAATATTCAATCTTATCAATGGGCTACACATTGGAAGGATTGTCTACTAAGATAATGAGTGCTTCTCTTGCTGTATTGCATGAGTAATTCTTTATTCTTAAGTACTCTTGGAGCACGGTGAATAGTGCTCCCTTATCTCACATTTATGGTAGGGTCCACTCATTAAATTCATAGTGGGGTCTATCATAAATGTGAGAGGAGGGAGCACATTTTACTATACTCCAAGAGTATCTAAGAATTTTTCGTGTTAAAGAAAAAGTCAAATGCTATGTGATATGACATAGTCACCAATAGTCATATTGCATTCAGCTATATTCATATTAAATTTTGAGTCGTCTATAATGCTATAGTACTAGGTATGAAAACCAATTTGTTAATAACTTCTGATATGCTCCTACAACTAATTAAGAAATTCACAATAAGTTGGATCAAATTGTTTGTGTGCCTTTGAGTTGCAATTTTTTTTTTTTTAATACAAATGCATGAAAGTGGTAGGTCCATCATAAGCATAAAGATGCTCATAAGTTCAGATATTGACAAACAATTGAGATACTACAGTAATAGATTCTAATAGCATTTTTCCTTTCTGAAAATCTAAACAATTTATAGGATTCTAGCCACAAATATTTTGCACAAAATCTATGATGCAAAAATAATTTGGTATCCCCCCAGCCACATTTGAAACTAGATAGTACTACAAAAACTTTTAGTTAGATGCACACCAAATTTTTTTTATTTTTTTTTTTAAGTCTTCAGGTAGTATTTATTGTTTCATTTTAAGACCAATATAATTTAATTATACTTTTTATACAAAACTTAAAACCAACATACTTTTAGGCAAAGTTTTCCCGTGCATCGCATGGGTTTCCAACTAGTTTTCTTAACTTTAAGGTTTTATCCAATAATGTAATTATGCCGGGTTATATGTAAATGGAAGCTATGTGGTGAACAATATTGCATTAGGCTTTTCTTTAATCAACATAGTCAATACTTAGTTTATTCTAATTTTTGCATTGAAGTAATATGCAAACTATTAATTTTTTTCATATGCATTTTTTTTAAGAGATAATTACAATATGCTGTTAATTCCACAGTTCAAACTCTTTTCCCCCTAAACCTCCAAGCACTTTTTTCATATGCATCTTGTACATCTTCCCATTGCTAGAATTCTGGTATATTGTCTTGGTTGTTGGTATGGAGGCAAGACTTTAATGAGAATCAACTAGAGATACAGAGTTTTCTTGATTTTTCACACGACCAATTGAGACAAATTGAGATGCATGGGTTTATGGGTAATTGGTATGAAGTTGAGTTTGCGATTTATATGCTGCAAAGCTTAACAAAACTTGAGCTAATGGTTATCGACCCATCTAGGAGATTTTCCGCAATGGAACATGTTCCAATTATGTAGATCCTTCTTGGAAAGGAAGAAACAAGGCAATTGTCCAAAACAATAATGAAAAAGTGAATACAAGTGCTTAACTAAAATCTTATAAAGTTATAAGGAGTTACAATTTAAACATATTAATTAGCAGATAGCAAGGCACCCTCGCTTCATGGAAAAAAAAAAAAAAATTCTTGTCTTTTTTAGAAAAAACGTTTTCTTTTAGTTTGAATGTTCAAACTTCGGATTCAATAACTTAAACCACGCTCTTATGTTTACATATATAAATAACTTATATAATTTTATTGTACTGAGATATATAAGATCTAGCAACACATGTACATGTCACCACTTTTCAATCAAAAACTCAACCGAAGCATAAATTCTAAATCATAAATTTTATTCATGCTCAGTGTCATAAACACTTATTATAGTAAATCATCACTACACCAAAATAAATAGCTAATACAATAAAATAGTATAGTGGTATTAGACACAATATCTTATCTACAAGTTAAAAGTCATTGCAATAATAATTTAAAAGAGATAAATTATTGAAGTAACTTATAATTATCAGTTGCAATAGAGGTTTTAATACCTTACTGCATTAGGAAAATTTGTTGCAGTAACTTAAAATGAAGAAACCATTGCAATGACTTAATCTAAATTATTTTTGCAATAATATTACAACGAAAATTTCAATGTGATAACTTATTGCAATGAAGATATCATTTGAATAACTTGATATTAATTATTTTATAATCTATTGAAATGACGAATATGAAGTTACAAAGAAGATAACATTACAATAACTTGATATCAATTATTATCAATTATTTTATAATTTATTGCAATTACAAACATAAAGTTGCAACGAGATATCATTGCAATAACTAGATACCAATTATTTATAATCTATTACAACAAATATATCGTTACAATAACTTAATCCAAATTATTTTAGTCAATTATTTACAATCTATTACAATAAGATTTGTGAAATAATATCCTATTACTACAAGATATATGAAATAATAAATTTTTTGTTGCAACAACATATATGTCATTGCATGAAAGTTGTCACTAAAATATCTAGAGTTTATTGCAATGAAGTTTTTTGTTGCACAAACATATTGCCTCAAATTTTATTGCAACACATTGTATCAACAATTGCAATGACTTTGATTTTATTGCAACAATTTTTTTGATTGTAATAAACATTTGTTCTTGCAATGCATATAACAATAATTAACTTGATAGTTCTTAAAACATTCTAATTCCATGAAAATTGAAGAGAAATATAAGAAAATCAATACTACTCATAGACATAATATATATATATATATATAAATAAAAGGAAACATCATAATTACGGATTTATGGTAGTATATGGAAATTCTACCAATCCCTATAAACACCACCAACGAAAATCCCATGCTCTTCATCAAACTTTACTAGAAAATCATACATAGGCAAGACACATCTTCAGAAATTATGATAGTATCCCCTTCCTTAACCCATTTATTTCTGAATGGTACGTTCAACATTTCAAACAATCCTTGTTGGAGGGGGTTCATGGGCTGGTATCATTTAAGCATTCAAAATGTAATCCCTTCTCTTAAAATCGATTTTTCCATGAATAATATTATTCACAATACTCATGTAACTCAAACCATAAATATTTGCACCAACTATAAACCTAATGTTTACGCCTGAAAATACAGACATGTAATGATCCCTTATTTTATTCACAGCGTGCAAAGTATTAACAAAGAAATATTAAATATCATCTTCTTTTTCTTCTCCATGTAAACAAACTTGTTTGAATGTCTGCTTTGATCTAGACGATTATATATTATATATTATATTGGACTTGGTAAGACAAAGGATTGTATTTATAGCACTGTTCATGGACCATTTCCTCATAAATGGTCTAAACAGTGGCAACTCTCAAATTTTTTCTAAGGTAGTCACTAAAAAACTTAAATTATAAAATATCTAATAAACTAGCAATATATATATATATATATATTTTACCCTCCTAACTAAAATTTGAACTCCCTAACCTTTTTTTAAAACTCACTTGAAATAAGTTTAATGACAATCCTCTTAACAAAATTTTGATCTTTTTAAACACACACCAAAAAAAAAAAAAAAACCACCTAGCAACAATTCAATTTTATCTAAAATCTAGGATAAATAGTAAGCCCAACAATAGAAGTAAATTTTTTTTTTCATCTAAAATCTGTTTAAAAAGCTCATTGAGATCTTAATAAATTTGAAATAAACTAATGGAAAATTCATAGTTTACATTGTACTATCATTGTAATATTTACCTTGTTTCTAAACAAATGTGTATAATATTGTATAGTTTTTTGCAAATGCGTATAGCATAATTATTTATAATGTAAAGTACAATGTAAACATATAATCGTCCTAAACTAATAAATAAAAGTATTTTAAGTAGTAATTAAAATTTACTTAACAACAATGATTAACATGTTCATTATATTAAGAAAAAATATGTCAAATGAACCTATAGTTTATTTTTTATTCCATTACTAGTACATACTATAGACAAATTTGTAATAAGGAAATTCTAATGGCCCCGCCTCAACTGTGTAGATATTATCCACTTTGGGGCCCATGCCCCTCACAATTTTGTTCTCCCTCAAAGCATATAGCAATAGGGGAAAAAGCATCTACACATTGAAGGGTCATTCCTTATAAACACATTCCCATGTGCTTCCCTAGGCGATGTGGGATTCCATGGAATGCAAGACTCCCCTTTTTGGGTCACTACAATCCACCTCCTTTACGAGCACATGCATCCTTGCGTGTGGGGCCCACACTTCCAGCTAGCTGTAATACCATCATGTAAACCATAAGTTTCATATTTTACCTAAGATGTATCTTTTTACTAACCCCCCTAGAAAAAAAAAATCCTGGAGTTGCCACTGTATATCACCGACACCAAAAAATAAAAAGCACGCAAATACTTGAAGTATTAAAATGTCATTCTAGTAACAAAAAGAAAAAGAAAAAATGGACTAACAAAAGATAAAGTGGGAACTGAGAATGCTGAGATAAGAATAATAAAATGAGAAAATCTAAAATGATAATAGAGAAGAAGAAAAAATGTGTGTGTGTGTGTGTGTGTGTGAGAGAGAGAGAGAGAGAGAGAGAGAGAGAGAGAGAGAGAGAGAGCAACATATGATATTTGCTACAATTGCGAATTGAGTTGCCAAGTAGATCAAAGTTTTTGCAACTGTAAAGTTGAAGACAGTAGAGTTGGCAACATTGTCAAGGAAAACTCACAATCACTGTATTTCTCTTAGTGCTGTTTTTTTAGGAAAAATGAAATTATGAATGATTTTTATATAATGGGTTGAACGAGTTATAGATTGAACGATTAGGGATTTTAATTTTTTTATTTTTGAATAGGCTTTTTATTGAATAATTTGTTCACTTATTGTTATTTAGCCTAATTTTGTTTTTGGTTGGGTTATTTTTTGTAGTTATCTAATTTTTATTGTAGTTATTAGAGGTTTTTTTTAAGGGGCTAATGATTATGTTTAAGGGGCCATAATTATTTTTGGAGTACTGCTATGTTCACTACATTTTCAAAATAAATTTTATGTGACTAACTATTATTGATAGGTAAAAAAATGATGTTAAAATTTGACCCAAAGAATCCGTAATAACTTACTACTTAGGATTTATTATGAAATTACTATAAAAATGTTGTGGACTTATTATTACTCTAATATTTATTGAACTCAAATTTTTGTAATTCTCAAGTTAGGGTGTTCTATACTTTTTTTTTTTTTTAAGGTGATCAAAATATATTAATTTTGTGTCTATATATATATATATATATATATATTTCAAGTATTTATACCTTTTTTTAAAGTCAAATGTACACCATAACTGAATGTGGACTGGAGCCGCCTGTGGCTCTAGACTCTCTCATTGTTCTTTAAGCGTTTTATGTAATCTTGCTTGTTACTAATTTAGTAACTAGAATTTAAGAAAATACTATAATTCATGTTTCCCCATGCATGGAAGATGTGATCCACAAATTTGGGTACATTGAAGAACTAAACATGAAGAATAATATAGCAATGAATTGGAGTATATCTTTACCCTTGCATTAAAAAAAATATAGAAAATGTATGAAATAGGAGTAACATGTTTTCTGTGAGACAAGAAACTTTTTTAGTCTAACATTAATTCCATTGTTCATTTATCAAACAATGAATACATAATTCACATTTTAAAGCATGTTGATACTTGATAAATTACCTAATTAAACTAGGCAATTATTTAGACTCCCAAACTTCAAATTTTACTACTAATTCAATTTTAAAAGGCTAAACTAACAATTAAAGCCAAGTGTAAATATTTAACCAATTGAACTAAGCATTACAACAAACATTGCATGGATAAGCATATTTAGCAAACTAACACCATATGCATTATCGAAGTGAAAGAAACGATAATCAGGCAGAAAAACCTAAGTCCAGCCGCCGGAAGGATTCACTAAGTATAGATTGTTGCAATACTAATTGACACACGCTACCCTCAAGTAGAGTTATCGTATTCGTTTATAGACTTCATTCTGAAAAATTATTATCCTCTTATCTACGAGGGTTGTGCACGGCCCAGAGAGGAAAGCCGTAAAGGTTGGCACATTCTGCCCTTTAAGGCCTTAAGCCCAATGGACTGCTCGTGTTCCTCTTTCATTGGTGCATGTACGAGAGAGAGAGAGAGAGAGAGAGTCACGAGTGCTGTACCCACTACAGTCAATTAGTCATATCAAGAGCTAGAATTTGATAATACGAACCAATATATGTTTAAACTTATTAATAAGTTCTTAGGTCAACAAGATGGGTGGGTCATGTTTTCTATACATCACTTAATTTTTAACTTCTTCTTTGGGCCTAAGTAATGACCTTGCAAGTTATGGGTTTATGGACCCACAAAATTTTTCAATACTTCAATTCAAAAAATTTCTACCCCCAACAACAATACTATTAGAATAGACCTTCCCTCACAAATTATTCATCCTCCAGTTGGATCATACAGTTTGAAGGGGACTCCTTATATGTGATGTGACTGATTCATACACTAGATTTCCTCTCCCCCTTCTTGCCAACTGTTTTAGCCTCCTAAAATTCTCTAATTTTTCAGGAATTCTGCTTTGTAAACAGTAACATAACTATTTGTCCAATAAAGTTGCTCCTTAGGCTACTTTTTGTAAGTAGGACAAATCCTGAACCATATATTCTCCTCTTGTTTGGATCTCTCTTCTTAAAGCTAGAGATGAGTCTCACTCTCCTCTCTTTTGTCTTGATTAATATTATCTTTAACTATATATAAATAAAAATAGTGATCCTCTTAATCAATACATAAATAAATTATTATGGATTTTAATGACTTTTTGGAAGACAAAAATTTACTATTTAAAATAATATTTTTTCTATTAATTGAAAAACTATTATTATTTTTTCGATAATTCAAGAGTTATAATAGGATAGTGATGGAAAAATTTAGATGTTTTGGTTGGAGTCTTTCATATATTCCTTGCAATGTATCTTATTTTGCTTTTGGTAGACTGTTTATTAATTGGACTTGGGGGTTTTATCTAGTAATAAGAAAATAATCCATGTTTCCTTGGGCAAATTTCTTCTCTCCTCTTGGATTTGGTAGGCTGCATCCATCATTACAAAGGGTCCACATGAAAGGACATCGAGGAAGACTATAGCCCATGATATTGATCCTCAACCAATCACACAATGTCATCTCATTTGCCCCATACCAACCAACTATTAATCGTGATAACCTTCCCATCAACAACGCCCACCCAAACTTTAAGCCAAAAAGCTGATTTTGACAACCTCCTAATTTCATTGAGAGCATTGCTGATTGGGTTACCTGCAAACAATCACATGTATCATTCATGCATGAGCAAAGACTAATACTACCTTCTCACATGGGCATGACAAGACTGTAGAAAGGAAATATTTAACACTCACCAAAAAAACTGGGTGTTTGTTTAAATAAAAAAAAAAAAAAAAATTAGTTTTTGGAACAAAAAGTGCCAAACAGAAAACTGAATTTAACGTAAAGGGTCAAGATAAAAATTTTGAAATGTAAATAGTTAATATAAAAATGAATTACATGTGAATGGTTAAAATGAAAATTTTAAAACATAAAATGTCAAAATGAAAATACTCTAAACTTTAAGTACTAAAAGTATACTTTAGTCTATTTTATATTAAATGATGCATAAATCTCCTCCCCCAAGAATAGTTTTGTTGGCCTTGATTGAATATAAATTCACATCGAAACATTCTATGGTGATTTGGCTAAAAACTCAAGTTATCTTAATTTGATCTTTTTATTTAATATCTAGTCAATGTTATTAAAATAGGATAAGTTATACTAACCTTACTTGGAATTTGGATAAATTTTTTAAAAATGACAAAGTATGTAGCCCCCTAGCATTATTATTATTATTATTATCATCATCATCATCATCTAGTCAAAAAGAATTATTTTGGATGAGAATTTTAATTTGAAAAATATGAATTTTGACTAAATTTGCAATGAACATAAATGGTCTTAGGGGATTATTTGTTATATAAATCAAAAACTCAAGGCATGAAATATTTTTATAAAAGTAAAAGAGGTTTTTGTCATTTTCCAACCCTTGAGGGAGATTATTGTAATTTATCCTATGAAATAATTTAAGAAAAGTCTCATCTTTTAATAAAATTTAGTATAGACTCAAATAAAGATAATTGCGGAATTTTTAAATTTGTTTAAATAATCATAAAAATATGTTTACTGTGATATAAAATTATAATCTTTAAAGTTAATTAATGTCATATTCCAATAAAATAGAGTAATATATCATCATAAAATGCACATCATAAATAATACATATATATATATATATTATACAAAAATAAAGTAGGAATCTAGAAAAGAGAATATACCATTAATCATAATATATGAGAAGGAGATACATGCGATTTGACGTTTACTACATGATTCAATTCAACCTATAGGGAGATATCCTTAGGCAAAGATATCTCCCTTGAAAAAAAAGAAAAAGAAGAAGATGTCTTGATTTGCCATATTTAGAAGTTGACAACTTGACAAGCAGTCATCTTTATATGGTATATCCTGTTGGAACATTAATCTTAAGGGATAGCATGAAGTTATCATTCTAGTTTGAGAATTGAAGTTTCTTTATACTATGATTAATGTTATATATATATATATATATATTTATTTATTTATTGGGAGAGAAAAATTTAAGTCTTAGACAGACATGTTGAAAACACGAAAAAAATGTTATTTGACTTGAACGTCAGTCACTTATATTTATTAGAAATCTTTACAAAGCTATCATACTTGTAGTTTGTTTATTTTTATCTTTTAATGCTTTATTACAAATGAACAATTGACAGACACGATAGAATGCTAGAGAAGAAATCAATTAAATTGCTTGTCTCAACTCTCAACTACGTTTATATTTTATTCATCCAAATTAAATAATAATTAATTAAAAAAAAACTTGAATTTTCTTATAATGAAGATAAGATTAATGTATGAAGCATCACTAATTATTCTTGTGAGCTTCGTTAATATATTTGTGAATTATGGAAATTAGGACATCGAAATGTTAATTTGTCACAACAACCATGGCACTATTCTACACTGAAGCCAGTACAGTCACCATTGCTTAACAATCTGAACTTCATTCTAAACTCTTGAAGATCCACTCAAGTTTAATATAGAAGATATATTATAAATGTTGTCTTTTTTTTTTTTTGTGCTGTATAAATGTTGTGTCTTGTGAGTATGTTTTATGTTTAGTTGAATTCCAAGACTTCTGCCCCAAGACCGTTCAAGAAAATTTTTATTTATGAAATATTAATACCTGGCTTGATACATGTCAATCGATCGAGATTCTCGATATATGGCGCTTAAGTACTTAACTCAATAGATCAAGAATCGTGCTGACAGATTCCAAATCCAACCTAATTAATCATCTAAACTTCTTCCCATCAAAAAAAAAATCATCTAAACTTCTAGGGTTTAGTGCCTCCAAAGCCAATTTATGAAATAAAACCTTGAGGACATCAAAAAGGACTTTTGGAGAGTTGCACACTATACACCTAGGATATATAAGGGTTACTCAAGCTCTCTTAAAGCATCATCCAGAGATCAAAGTTGAAGACTTTTCACAATTCGATGACCCAATTGAAGTTGCTGCATCTAGTACACAGCTAATGGAAAGGATCTTGAAGAGGGTTCTTGAACTCGTAAGTGTTTACACTCGTGAGCGGATCTTCAAGGATTTGAAGTTGAATGGGGTCACGTTAGTAAGTATTACATAATTAGGTAGCGATAGATATAGGGTTTAATCTATTATAAAACTTTCATTCTATTCTAGTGAATCTATTTTCCTCTAGAATTGGCTTTTAATTCTTTAGAGAGTTTTTCCCAACTTGGATTTTTCCTTCACCAGCATATCACGATGTTCTTAATTTTCTGTTATTTATATTTTACGATATGGTGTGTGAATGATTAACCATAACAGAATATCTAAGTATAATTGATTATTTAATTTAACTTGTCTTAAAATTGGAAATTTGGCACAAGTGGGTCTAAATTTGTCCCTAATAATAATAATAACAATAATAATAATAATAAAATGCAATGTTCAAAAAGTAAATAAAAAAATGTTAATTTAAGCAAGATATACATAATTAAGCCCAAAAGTTCTTGACATTGTACGTTTCTTCTACAGAGTTTTTTTTTTTTTTTTTTTTTTTTTTTTGTATCCTACCTCATTACCTCTTTTGAATAAGAAAAACTTGTGCAGTATAGGTCAGGTTAGGGTCGGGTTGTGGCTTTTCTTTTTCTTTTCTTTTTTTTTTTTCTTTTTTTTTTTTTTTCATCTCTAATGAGTTGGCTTCTACACTAAAGAAATAGAGGCAAAATAGAAAAGAAAGGGCAATCATGAGAGTTCTAAGAGAGGAAGAATGCAAGTATTTTAGAGGATGAAAATAAAATATGTAAAAAAAAAATTCAAAAATAGAATATGTTATAAAAAAATACTAAATCATATCTGTAAATAATTTAAATATATATCAAATAAAAATATATATGTATCCATTTGGGGTGGGGTGAGACGAGTCGGGGTAAGATGGAGCAAAAAAACTCATAAGCGTGGAATAAGATAGGTTAAGCAGGGCAAGGATTTTTCGACATCCCTAAAAGAGGGATTTGAACTGAATGTTGTAGGAGGAATCTTATTAAACAATAATGCTAAGTCAAGATCTATCTCTTTCTTTCTGGAAGGATGAAAAATAAATATAGAATATTGTTGTTATAAAATATTCATAAACTGGTAAGACAAGTCAAGATGCCTCTCTTTCTCCCTCCAACTCAATAGATAATTTGTTCTGGTGGAATCAAAGAGCTATTCTTTTAAAACTGCTAAAAACAATAGTCTTAAGTGAATTTTGACCTTTGTGAGCCTAGGCTTATTAGAGTATTAAGCCAAGAATAGTCAAATTGTCCAATAAATTGGCTCTGCTGATTCACATAAGAATTTAATAACCTATTGATATTTCGTTATCTTTTCCCTTGTCTTCTTTCTAAAGAATAATAGCTTCATTGGTGGTGCAGATGTTTGAATGATTCAGAAAACAATTCTTTTTTATATGGAAAAAAAAACAAGTATAGTGGAAAAGCTTAGGTTGAGTAGATTCCCTTACAGTCTAAACACTTTAGTAGTTGGAGGCAGTCATGAATGGTTCTGACATTAGAGAGAACTTAATTATTTGAAAATCCATTCACATTTGATCTTTTTTGGACTTTCATTGAAATTTAACCACACAAATGAACTGACCTAGAGACATAGAATAATCAATGACCTTTTGCTTAAGTAAACACATCAGATGATAATGGGGGCAACATAGTTCTGCTTAAATTAAGCACCATGGGTACAATTGGACCCGCAAGTGTCTATTACACATTGTCATTACTTGGAAACATTATCATTAGTTGGCCTCTGACCTAATTTAGAATGTCATCCAAACTTTGACAAAGAAAAAGAAAGACATGACAGCCCAACTCAATCTATGGTTCACATAAAATCAAGGGTTTTAATTAAACAAATGGCAATAAGTAATAACATAAACACCACCTCTAGTTTAACATAAACACAAAGGCCAGCCAAGATTATTATATTACTCAATATTTACCAACTGCTTATTAGTTTAGTACTTTTCTACATCATATTGGTTAAATTGCTTAGACTATCCTACGTAGTTGATAGAATTAATGTCTGCTAAAACAAGTGAGAACTCAACGTTTTTCTGTGGAAGAGCTTTGTTTCTTAAGTAAGCAATGATGAGGGGGATAAGATGTATCTTGGATGGATTAGAGAGTCAGCTTCTAAATAACTATTCAAATATATATATATATATAGACATATGAAATTACATGTTACCTTTTAAATTCAAAAAATATATATATATATATATATATCTATAATCAAATTCAAACACTTGGCCTATTTCTGAAATAATTTATTAATTTTAGCTGCTTCTTGGTTGACATTGATTGCAAACTTTAAGATATTCCCTGATTTAGTATAAATTATATGTCAGAAATTTTCTTGGACTAATGATTTAATAATTTCTCTGATTATGCTCATTTTTATTATTTTCCCTCCCTTTTCTTGGTCTTCCTTTGAATCTTGCTAGGTTAGGTGAGCAAGATATGTTATGATAATAAAGACCAGAAATACTCTTTTGCCTAACATGACAATACGACTCATAAAGATACGTTCAAACACGCTTATATAGTAACAATCATGTGTGTTTATTTTGTCTCTTTTAGTTTTTGTTCCTGCATTTCATTATCAGAAAGACAACATTTTCATGGACAAGCATGCTTCACATATTTTGTACATGGGAATAATGGAACTTTAGGCCAACTCCTTGTAATTGTTTAAATTAGGACTGCTACAGAAAGTCGTTTAATTTGGCATCGAGTTTCATGTTTTTATTTCATTAATTGTCTTTTAAAATTATTTATATATTGAAGTTTTTGTTTAAATACAGTTCAATTCAGGAATTATGTGCATACTCACAGCCAGAAAAATAATACCCATATCATCTAAAAAATGTGTGAATGAAGATGGGGGGTAAACTGACTTCACACAATTTTTTTATCCCTTAATAAATTCACTCACATTTAAGGGATCAAATTGTAGAATTTTTGTTTCTGTTTTAGGTTTTGTTTTGTTTTGTTTTGTTTTTTTTTTTTTTGGTTAAACAAAATAAGTAATGCTACAGTAACAAATTATTTTACAACATTTTTACAAACTATTGATGTGTTCAACTTCTTATTAGTTTCTATCTAAACCCACAATTAACATCACTTTTTCATTTACCAATACTAAAATCACCACATCAACAGTTTGTAAAATTTTTGTAAAAAAATTTATATCTCGAGCATTACTCAAGCAAAATAGTTGAAAGCTATGATGCATTTGACTTTTTGATAATTTTTTCCTAATATTATCACGTTATCCTTTTGAAAGCCGATACCTTTTTCATATTATCATTTATATATATATATATATATCAATTTTGGTATTTATAATTTATAAATAATCCTAAACTATGTTAGTTTAAATTAATTTGAACTTAAAATAAAAAACTTATATTAAAAAATTCTGATTAAACTGTTTTTGATTTCTCTAAACAAAAAAATAAAAAAGATTTCGCTAAACAGGTTTCAGTTAAATTAGTTTATTTTTTCCCTCAAATTCTCTAACTTGACCTTTTATTTACTAATACTTATATTAATTAAGCATATATAACATATTTAATGAAATTTCTATAGTACTTTGCATGATTTGACTAGTAATAAATTAAAGAATGAAGCTCAATAAATAATACAAATTAGATTTTAATCACTATAATTGTGAGACAAGTTTCATTCTAATTAAAATTCACTTGCTCTAAGTATGTGTCTTGTGTCACTTCAAGTTAAAATATATTACTCCTAGACCAATTAAAACTTCATTAAAAATATCTAATGCTCATTTAAAATTATTTTTGATCTAATTGAAACCAATCAAAATTTTCTTACCAACATTTATCAATACAAATATCAGTGAAAATTTTTACCAAGTTCAAAAAAATTGGTTGTTTGTTTTTAATATATTTTCATAATTACTCAGTTCTCATAACTTATTTGAAAAATAGAAACATCAAATAAATTCATTGCATCACAATAACAAAAGCTACTTTTAAAAATGGAAAATTTCCCTTTTCTTTTGTTCTAGCAAAAAAAGAGCAATCAAGAATTAACCATTTGTATATATACTCAACCAAATAATATCCTTACAAGGTTTTTTAAGAGTTGACAAGATTCAAAAATAAACACCAATAGTACTATTAATATGTATGTAAGTATGTTTATTGTTGAAGACTTTTGTGTGTATATACAAGGTTACAAGTACTTAGCACAGTTAGTTAGTTATTTAAACTACAAAAAATAAACTACATAAAAAATGCACAGGAATAATTCTTGTGCTCCTTATTTTTTTGTAATGCTGAAAAGGAATATACTTTCTCAATGGCAGATCTATTGCTGATTTACTAAAATTTTCCCAGCCGAAGAGTATTTAAAACAAACTTCATTTTCCTACTTCTGTAGACACTAGACAGGTCCATGTCTGTTTACATTCTTCGTACTGCCCATACACCTAACAGATAACCTGCTCTCCATTGACTTCGAATGCCAATGCAAGGTGCAATACCGAATGTCTTATGCGAAGGACACAAATGTCAACATTTTCATGCTCTTCATTGGGGGTTCATTATTCTATGATCTATGCACAGATTCTTTGGCCTTTGTCCTATCAGAAAGCTGCACCACTTAAAATATTCCATCAATATCATGCATCAAAACTGGACACATTTTCACTCATTACTCATGTTCCCATTCAGAAATATGATCTAAAGATTATTTTAGATCCGCCAAGCGTGTATAAGATTGCGTCCTTGGTCTGGTACTAAAATTGATTTTTTATCATTATTATTTAAATATAATTAAATTGTTTAATAATTATTATTTTTTTATTATCGTGTCTACTTCGTGTGCTTTTGGCAAAAATTATTTTTGTCAACTTATTTTACTATTTTTCTTATTATTACTACTATTTATGACCCCACTGTACTTTTAGTACTATTTATGGGTCTCACTCTATTATTTCAGCTAACTTTTACCTTTACTTTCAGCAAAAAATTTTCAATTTCAGCAAAATAAGCGAATCTCAAACAGATCTTTCATCATAGAATTTCAACCTACAAATTATTTAGTGTATGCAGTATTTAGTGTGCGTTTAGATTGCACGTTCAGTGTGCGTTTCTGCGTTTGAAAAGGTGGGACCCACAGCTACAGCACACGTTTCAACCATGGGTTTTGCCTTTTTTTAGTGGATCCCATAGGTACTGTTCACGGATCACCAAGAACTGAAAAACACAGATTTCTTGGTAAATTTAAGTCCCATGGGTACTGTGTGTTTTTAGTAAAAAAATTTCAATTTTAACAAAATAAACAAATCTCAAACAGACCTTTCATGATAAAATTTTAACCTACAAATTATTTAGTGTACGCAGTTTTTAGTGTGTGTTTGGATTGCACGTTCAGTGTGCGTTTCTGCGTTTGGCATTTGAAAAATTGGGACCCATGGCTACAATGCACGTTTCAGCCATGGGTTTTGCGTTTTTTTAGTAGGTCCCACGGGTAATGTTCACAGATCACCAAGAACTAAAAAACGTAGATTTCTAAGTAAATTTAGATCCCACAGCACTATCCATACCTTTAAAAATGATTTTGCTACAGTGTTTTCAGCAATAAGTTTTCAGTTTTCAGCAAATAAGCGGTATCCAAACAGACTCTTAAACTCTAAATTTCTTATTTGATGACAAGAGATTTTACTAGTTAAGCTAAAACTCACTAGTGCTAAAATCTTTAGGGGATTGAATTATCGCACATAGGGATGACAGAGTTTGGTTTGGTGACCCAACTCGATTCTAGCTAATAGAAGTTTAAGATTTTTTAAATAATTAAATGGGTTTGGGGTGGGTTGGGTTGGGGTTCATGTTGTTTCGTTGATAGATAGATAACGAAGGAGATGGGAAGAAAAAATTGAACAATAAACATGCAATGGGGTGGGTTTGGATTCATATTTTTAAACTTATTATGTTTGGAAATGGTTTGAGTTTACAATTTTTTTTTTTATACAAGATAGAAATTCTATTCTAACATAATCTAAGTGTATATGTGTATAAAACTCCCTCCTGAAAACTTGAACCCCGGCCCTTACCCCCCCCACAAGCATTTATACTTGTAAGTGACCACCACACCAAGAGTGCGCGGTAGTAGAGTTTACATTTTTAAACTTGCTAGCGTTTGGGAAGTAGTTTTTATTCCTTTATGTATTTAAAGTCTGAACCCAATTTGATTATATATATATATATATATATATATATTTAAGTTACTAAAATAACTCTGTTATTAATTTTCTTTACACAAAAAAATTAGGGTTTCTATAACAAAAATAGGTATGTCTCTTTTTCTACCAATCTGATCCAACTTGTGTGACCCAATTCATGGTAAGATAAACGGATAGGGCTTGAGTATTTTAAATATAAGTAATATGTAAAATATTCAAAAGGTTTAGGTTTGAAAAACTATTTTTTGTTCTAAAGTTTGACACGTTGCCATTCTTAATTGGAAAGAGTTGAGAGCCACTCAAATATCTTCCTTTTTTTATACGCCAGAATCCCTCAAACCTTTGAACACTGCATAGGATTATGTCATCGTTTAAAATTTACTTTTCAGAATGATGAAAGTTGATATTAATTGTAGATCATCCACCACAAACCAGTTCGGTGATCTCAGTCCATTTCTTGCACACGAGAAGTACAATGATATAAAGGTCTGAAGTCTGGAGACATTCCATGATTATTTCTTTGACACCAAAGATCACGCCACATCTCTACATCATATCAGTACTGATCATCACATTAATTACTTTTGCGGCCGCAAGACTTAAGTAACAAATATTGCTTTGCACATTGCTTAGGCAACCACACAAGATTTTTGGATAGGTTTGGCATGGATTAGGTTAAAAGTGATTTTAACATTTTACAACTTATAAGCTGAATGGTGAGAAAATCATTTTATGAAGAATAAAATAGGGTTGTGGTCAATTCTTGAATCCTAATTTTGTCCTACTAAGAATCTATATATTATGCTTAACTACAATTCATTGACAAAATTATGCAATATAGGCGTCTGTATAAGAAGACCAAATCAGAAAATTTTAGCATGAAATTTCTAACATATGTGCATTTATATATAGAGAGAGAGATGGGTTCAAGTTATACCTGGTGTAACTCTTATAAATTTACACATTTTTTACACTATAAATTTTTAAAAGATCTAACGGTTAAAAAAACACCATCAAATGCTATTGTTTTCTATCTTATTACCTAATTAATACTAACATTCTCTCTCTCCTTATTTATTGTTTTCCACCGAATAATATTTTCTTCAACACAATCTAACAAAAAAAATTGAAAAATAATCTCATTTTTATTGATTTCACAAAACTACCCAAAACAAGAGTCAGCAAATTAAAAAAAATTATATAAAAAAATTTAAAAAATAAATAAAAAAATAAAAAAAACTTCAAATTTGAGCCTATCGTACACTAAACAATCAAACCTCCCATTTTATCAAAAAGAAATTGAAAGGTAGACCTATATATAGTCTCTTACAAATAATAATATAATAATTGGGAAAAATAAATACGCATATGTTTTGAATCCAAGTGACTGTTATGTTTCCAAGGGTAGGTGTTTGTGTTTGTATCATCGGCAAAAAATATAAAATACAATATGATTCATGCAATCTCTTACAATAATAATAATTGGACAGATTTCAATTAGACAAAGTTCCTAGAGGACAAGCAAAAAAGATTAATAAAATATAATTCACTCCAACTAGAATATTGACCCGCTATATATTTCCATAGCAGTTAAGTTTAAGCTTGGTCACTTACTAAAAAAACTTTTAAGCATTCCCATTTGATTTGATTGTTTAGTGTGTGATATGCTCAGATTTTGAAGTTTTTTTTTTTTAAGTTCCTTTATTGATTTATTTTAAGGAGAAAATTGAAAGTCATTTGACTCTTGTTATGGATAGTTTTGTGAAATCAATGATTATGGGATTATTTTTCAAATTTTTTTTTTTGTTAGATTGTGTTGAAGAAAATATTATATGGTGGAAAGAAATATATAAGGAGAGAGAGAAAGAGAGAAAGAATGCTAGTATTAATTAGGTAATAATGTGGAAAGTAATAGCATTTTATGATTTTTTTTAACCGTTAGATTTCTTAAAAATCTATGGTATAAAAAATGTGTAAGTTTATAAAAGTTATACCAGGTATAACTTGAATCTATCTCAAATATATATATATATATATTTCACATTAAAATGCGCATATGTTAGGTCCATAATTATAGGTTAGCAAACCATGATCAAAATTTGTCTTGTAGAGTGTTTTTAGTGTGTATTTGTTGAACAAGACTTATGCCCAAAATAGCTCAAGAAAACTATTTAAAGCTTCTAGAATCTCAACACGGTTAGTCAGTCGAGACAATTTTCAACACATGCATTACTTGAACCAATCGATCGAGACTTGTGATTTCAAAAGATCATGCCTAACAAGTCATCTAATCTCTAGAATTTTGTGGCCTAATCGCTAGAATATAAAAGGACACATATAGGATGTTTAAATAAACTTTTGAAGAACTATGTATAGTACGTCTACGGTTTTATAAACTTTTAAGGGTTTGTTTAGATACCGCTTATTTTGCTGAAAATTGAAAACTTATTACTAAAAACATTGTAACAAAATAAATTTTAAAACACAAAACACAAAACACTGTAGCAATGAGTGATTGATGCGTTTTTCATGGGTTTGGTGGTCCATGAATAGTGCCATGGGAACCAAAAAAAAACACAAAACGCAACTTAATTGCTAGGCAAACGCACGCTAAATGTACTTTCCACATTATTTATTTTTTGCAATATTGATGTGTGACTAATTAATCACAAACTTAAAGCATAATTTATTTATCTAATCAGCTTAGCTTAAAATTAGTTAATTCGCAACAACTGTGTTCTAAGTTCTCCAACAAAACCTTATTTTCAAAATTTTGGAATCAACTATAAATTCTCAATAGGCTAATTAGAGCCAGTCAATATAGAATAAAACATTAAAAGAATATATTAAAAACAAAAGTAGTCAATTGCAGAAAACTCAACTTCTAGAAAGTTTGCAGAGAGATTGCTAATTTCTGTTGTATAAAGATTCTTTAATCTCTTGCCTTTTTCTGGTATCAAAGTAGACAAAAGTTTATAGATTTCACCGCCAATCGCATACTAATAATCATTAGATAGTTATATTACAATAGTTTATTTTTTCATTGACATAATGTGTGTAAAGGGCGTGTGTAATTACCGACTATATGAAAAAAATTGATAACATAGTCATCACAAAATGCATTTCTAAACTAAACCAATTTTCAGACTAAGATAGATTCTAGAAAATATGATAATTCAATATTAAGGTTCCACTTATTTCAATTAAAAATATTTCCTGATGAAAATGGTTTCAAAATAAAATCTTTGCAAAAAAATGATTTTTTTATTATTGTAAATTAACTAATCTTTTAAGCAAGTATAGATGCAACTGATGTTTCTTTTAAGTCACTACAAATAGTATTAACGGCTCAGAGTAACCCTAGTAATTGTGATGCCACAGATTATGTGGATGAGATTGAATAAGTGTGTATTGTGCGAATGTATACTCAGTCCCACATTAAGCCTTTACTAGGTTGAACTGGGTTATATAAGTATTACGAGGATTATATTCCTAATAGCAACTTAACTAGTCATTTTGGGATATAATTGTAGATGTGACTAGCGTTAGGGGCATTGCAACACAATGTGAGACCTGATGAGGACTTATGTGGATTGGATGTGTGTGTTATGTGGGAGTATGTTGAGTCTCACATTGGGCATTTAGTTAGCCCGAAGTTAGCTAATAAGTGATTGCAAGGAATCCCAATTATAACTTACTAGTTCTATTTCAGTATAATCACAAATATGGCTAAGTATTCCAATTATGCATCTTTACAAGGAAAAAAATCATTGAAATCAACACTAATTATTGAACTAATATTTTTTAAATAAAAAGAAACACAACAATACAAAAGGAGAAATGCTATGTCTATAATATTTTCACAACACTTTCAAAACAAATCTTATATAGCAAATTGTAACTTGTTATTACTAATGGGCAAGAAAGTAATTTCAGTGGTGGATTCAAATTAAAACCTTATAACAACTTACTAGTTATAATTTGTTGTGAAAATGTTGTGAACATAACACTTCTCTAACAAAAGAGTGGTGTACTTTAGATACACATAGTAAACTACATGCTATTATTAGGTATATTTGTGGTTTTTTTTTTTTTTAAGAACCCTATTTGGCAGCTTAAGGGATAGTTATTACATTTAAAGGAATAGTTATTCCCTTTTTTTTTCTTGAGAATAAGTTATTTCTCTTTTTAAATAATAGCTATACCTTCTCTCAAAAAAAAAAAAAAAGTTGTACTTATAAGAAAACATAACGTATTAAGTATTATTAAAGAATAATAGATCAACTAGTAAAGTTTCTAATGGTTAAATAGGAAATCTGGAGTTCAATCATCGTTATATTCATAATATTTTCATAACACTTTCACAACAAATCTTATATAGCAGGTTGTAACTTGTTATTACGAATGGGCAAGAAAGTAATTTCAGTGGTGGATTCAAATTAAAACCTTATAACAACTTACTAACTATAATTTGTTGTGAAAATGTTGTGAACATAACACTTCTCTAACAAAAGAGTAGTGTACTTTAGATACACATAGTAAACTACATGCTATTATTAGGTATGTTTGTGGTTTTTTTTTTTTTAAGAACCCTATTTGGTAGCTTAAGGGATAGTTATTACATTTAAAGGAATAGTTATTCCCTTTTTTTTTTCTTGAGAATAAGTTATTTCTCTTTTTAAATAATAGCTATACCTTCTCTCCAAAAAAAAAAAAAAAAAGGTTGTACTTATATGAAAACATAACATATTAGGTATTATTAAAGAATAATAGATCAACTAGTAAAGTCTCTAATGATTAAATAGGAAATTTGGAGTTCAATCATCGTTATGTTCATAATATTTTTACAACACTTTCACAACAAATCTTATGTAGCAGGTTGTAACTTATTATTACTAATGGGCAAGAAAGTAATTTCAGTGGTGGATTCAAATTAAAACCTTATAACAACTTACTAACTATAATTTGTTGTGAAAATATTGTGAACATAACACTTCTCTAACAAAAGAGTAGTGTACTTTAATACACATAGTAAACTACCCGCTAATATGTTTGTTTGTGTTTTTTTTTAGAACCCTATTTGGTAGCTTAAGGAATAGTTATTACATTTAAAGGAATAGTTATTCCTTTTTTTTTTTTTTTTTAAAAAAAAAAAAAAAAAGGTTGTACTTATATGAAAACATAACATATTAGGTATTATTAAAGAATAATAGATCAACTAGTAAAGTCTCTAATGATTAAATAGGAAATTTGGAGTTCAATCATCGTTATGTTCATAATATTTTTACAACACTTTCACAACAAATCTTATGTAGCAGGTTGTAACTTATTATTACTAATGGGCAAGAAAGTAATTTCAGTGGTGGATTCAAATTAAAACCTTATAACAACTTACTAACTATAATTTGTTGTGAAAATATTGTGAACATAACACTTCTCTAACAAAAGAGTAGTGTACTTTAATACACATAGTAAACTACCCGCTAATATGTTTGTTTGTGTTTTTTTTTAGAACCCTATTTGGTAGCTTAAGGAATAGTTATTACATTTAAAGGAATAGTTATTCCTTTTTTTTTTTTTTTTCTTGAGAAGAAGTTATTTCTCTTTTTAAATAATAGCTATACCTTCTCTCCCAAAAAAAAAAAAGTTGTACTTATATGAAAACATAACATATTAGGTATTATTAAAGAATAATAGATTAACTAGCAAAATCTCTGATGGTTAAATAGAAAATGTAGAGTTCAATTATCACTTACATCAAAAATTAATTAATATCTTGATCCTGATGATAAAGAGTATCATCTTCTTAAAAAAATTCAATATCTAGTCCTACATTAAAAAAAAAAAAAAGTATTTATGTTTGTTTTTCCTTAATACGACTGTAATTTTAATATAAAAAAAAATTAAACACATCTCAACTTGCATAATTAGAGCAATAGCTAATCATATAATTTTTTTTTTTTTTATTAATAATCGCTAATTATACCCTATACGCTATATTATTAGTAGTGTAGTGTTGAGTGTGGTACCTGCTAGTAGGGCTTGACCAACTTTATGAAACAGAAAGTGTGCGCAAGCACAAGAATAAGAAAGGCAACGGAGGTGACGTTAAGGCCAACTCAGCTGTACACACTGCAATACGCGTGGGAAGGGAATAGAAGAAAAAATAAATAAATAACCCAAAATAAATAAATAAAAATTAAAAATATGTCACGTGCCAGTTTCGGTCAAATGACGGTGCCAAGCTGAGACACGTGTCAGCCTAATCCTTGTCAAAAACAAAACCGTAAAGCTGGAAACCTTGACTGACTGCCCAACTCCCCCTCCTCCTTTATAACGTGACTGCGACTGCCTACACTACACCGGCTGCTCATGCTTGACTAATTATACCTCTTTTTTGTTAAGTCTTTTATTTTTTATTTTTTAAATTTCTCCGCTTTGAATGTACCCCCTTTTTATCTTTTTATATATGGGTGTTTAACTGTGAGGAATTTGATCTAGATCCTTCAATTCTTTTTCATAAAATTTGAATTTGAATTTGTAAAGCAATTCTTCTTAAACTATGCTACAACACAATTATTGTTACAACTAGAGGTGGCAATTCCTGTTCGCGTGTCGGATTCGTGTCGTATCAAGTCATGAGTATTCGACTACATAGGTCAACAATAACCCGACATGTTTATTAAACGGTCAAGATTCTTCAACCCTAACACGACCCATTTATTAAACGGGTCAATCGTGTCGACCTATTTATCAGATTTTATCAAAATAAAAAAAAATTATGAAAAAACAAACAAATAAATATTTTTAATATAAAATTCAGAACTAACAAGTAATTGTATTACAAATAATCATTCAAAATTAAAGCATATCTCAATATCACAAATAATCAATCACAATATGTCAAAAAAATAAATCACAACAATTAATATGTTTATATACTTAGAGTTTGAAGGGTATATTGGTAAAATGTCATTTAATTAAACATGTCAGACGGGTTAAACGGGTTCTCTGTGGTCAACACTAACCCAACCCATTTATTAAACGGGTCAATTGTGTCAACCCAAATATGACACAAACCCATTAAATTTCAACCCATAACCTGCTAATTTTGTGTTATGTCGTATCGGGTTCGTGAGTCGTGTCAAATTTTGCCACCCCTAGCTACAACACAATAATACTACTTTATTATTCAGAGTTAATAACATATCACATTTTATTATTGTGAAATTTTTTGTACCTCTAAATTTATCAATTCTAATTGTAATGTATATATTTTATTTTGAAGTAACATGTTTATTAATAATAATAAAATGAAACTATAATGGTAACTCTAATTCTAGGTCATAATAAAAATGACTAATAAGAACTTTGTTTTTCTTTTTATGAATGGTATTAGTATAAAGAATTGAAAATGCAAGAGAATTTTCAATTTAAAATGTATGTTCAATTTAAAATGTAAAGTAAATTTTAAGATGTTCTACCATATTTAAATAACAAATATATATATATATATATATATACACTTTTCTTCAAAAATTTTGAACTAGATGCTACACAACTGTTCAAATTATATTTGACTGGATGATTACTTTACTTTTGATTTATAGTTTTCTGAAAAGGAAGAAAAAAATGGAAGTTCTTTGAATGTTTCTTATTCTTTTTTTCTTCCCCTCGTTTCTTACAGCTAGCTAGTATTGGTAATAGTGAAAGTTCACCTAAAAATACATCTTTTCTTCTTTTTGGAAAATTATGGACAAGGGTCTTTTTAAAACTTATTTATTTTGTTGAAACTGAAATTTTTTTATTGAAAATAACGTAAATAAATGTAAAAGTTATCTGAAATAATATAGTAGGACCCATAAATAGTAACAAAAATAAATTAATTTTTTAAACTGGAGCCAAACACACACTAAATTTAGTAACCATTGTTAAAAGGGTTTTCATAACGTATGCTCTAAAAGCATATGTTAATAAACTATTTTAGGAAATTTTTTATGAAAAATAAAATATAATTAATTGATTTGACAATTTTTTTAATTTTTTATAAAAAAATTTTAAAATAAATTATTAATATATGTCTTAAAAGCATATATCAACTGGACTCTTATTAAAAATATTATTCAAATTTTCTTTTTATTAAACAACTAACAACTTTAGACAATTTATTGAAAAATAAGTAAATTTGTCTAGTTGCTACTTTTTAATTATACACTTCAATGTAAACACTAGACAGACACTCACCACAAAAAAGCCATAGGTTCATCATGATATGATTACCGGAGATAAACTAGACAGCAGCAAATTACGTCCAAAGTTCTCTCTCTCTCTCTCTCTTAATAAAAGTGGAACTAAAAAGCTATCTTGCTTGTAAGAACAAACTAAAGACCTTAACCAAAGTTCTCTTTCAAGGCTTTTATTAGTGTGGTCATTTTTCTTCCATCTTACCAAGTCTCATCCTCATTTTTTTTCCTTGCAACTTTCTTCTCAACTTTCATCCATGTCCGAAGAAAAGAAGGATCTGTACCATCAAGACCCTTTTTTCTACAATCAACATGAAATCAACCAGTCAAGCTTATTTCCATTCTTTAATGATAATAATCCCTCAGTGTACAATCACCCAGTCACACAAACCCTACAAGGCTTCGATCCCTCATTCATGACCTTCACTGACTGCTTACATGGCTCTATGGACTACAACACCCTCTCAAGAGCCTTTGACATGTCTTGTAATTCACCATCTGGTCATCAAAATCATCATCTAATTACTCCAATTGATACCAATCTGAAGAAGCAAGCAGCCATGGGAGACTCAGCCGGCGCCAGTGAAAACCCGTCCACGCCTAATTCTTCGGTATCAGCTTCTTCGTCTAACGAGGCAGCAGGCGAGGAAGAATCTGATAAGAGTAAGAAAGATAAGCAACCACAAGGGTGTGAAGAAGATGGGGATGAAGCAAAGTCCAAGAAAGCGTAGGTTTTTTTGGTTCTCCTTTATAATTCCTGGTAAAGGTTTTGCAAGTTAGTCAGGATCTTCTTTTACCTTCATGGAATATTGCTAACAGGGTTTGAGTATCATATAATTTCTCAGGGTAGACTTTCAAGTCCTTCCATATGACTAATGCATCTTTTATTACCTTTTTTTTTTTTTTCAACTCATATACTATTTATAAGACTTTTCAGTACACAACAAGGAAGGGAATATTATTTGTCATGAAATTCCTGAATCATAGATCTCTTCCAATGTCATGTTAATTTCTGGGAAAATCATAAAAAAAAAAATATTTATAAATTTAGAAGATCTAGAAAGCCATAACAAACACAAGCTTGTCATTTTATGGGAAGAATACAGTTTATTAAGGACCAATTTACCGGATGCTTTCCTATTTGGATTCAACTGGGTTTAATTTTGTTCAAAATTGACTGTTCATGATGTTGATTTTTCAGGAACAAGCCGAAAAAGAAGGAGAAGCGGCAAAGGGAACCACGTTTTGCCTTTTTGACTAAGAGTGAGATCGATCATCTTGAAGATGGCTACAGATGGAGAAAGTATGGACAGAAGGCTGTCAAGAATAGCCCTTATCCAAGGTAGACTTTTAGTTGTAGTAGTACTAGCTCTTGTTCATTTATCTGCAGGTACAACACAAAACAGAAAATTGAATATCAATGTCCTCTGCCTGCCAAAATAAACAGGTAGTATAATTAATATATAATTCAAAAAGTTATATAATCTCCATCTCAATAATCTTTGTTTGATGCAATGACTTAATTTGTTCGTTGAGATGTGTTTGTGGAAGTGTGTCATTTTATGTTACTAGTAAAGACCATATCTTCCTAATAGAGCTGCACTTTATAACATTGTTCATATAACCCTACTTGCATTAATTTTAGATATTACTAGCCTTAAAATCATTTTGTTACACTCAATGTTTCATCATTTCAGGTCAAATTCAAGCAAATAGAGACTTATCAAACTTTATTATACATTAAGTGTAGTATCATAAACTTTTCTCAATTTCTTTGCCAATGCAGAAGTTATTACAGATGCACCAGTCAGAAGTGCACCGTGAAAAAACGTGTTGAAAGAAATTTCCAGGATCCATCAATTGTTATCACAACATATGAGGGGCAGCACAATCATCAATGTCCGGCAACCCTTCGAGGAAACGCTGCTGGAATGTTGTCGCCTTCTTTGTTGGCGTGCGCTTCGATTAGGCCAAGCTTTCCCCAACAACTACTCACTCAGTTTCTTCCAACAAATAACCAAGTTGATCCAAATTCCATGTTCTATCGAAACCTCAGTGCCCAACAGCAGCTCCAACTTCCTGATTATGGCTTATTGCAAGATTTAGTTCCCTCATTTAGTAACAGGCAAAAGCCATGAATTGTCTCTGCAAGAGAATATGAATCTTCATTCTATGGCACTCTCATTAATACGGTACTCTCTTATAATACATTCTCCTATATATAACCCTCTCCAAGATTTATGTAATATGATTTTGATAGATGCACTTGAAAACAGTATGGCTCATATAGAGTGCATTAAAAGCATATTTCTGACTAAGTAGTATGTGTAGCAATTCTCCTTGTCTTACATACTCCCACTTCTACAATTTGCCAGAAAGTGAAAATGATGGTGCTTCCTTTATAAAGGAATGGCAGTCAGCAAGAAATTGCCCATATGGGAAATGAGGGATTAATGAGAGGTTATGGCCTATGCTAAGACAAGACCTATGTCTTTTCAAGGAGTACAAGGCACTCTGTGCATGTGTGCGTAGAGATAGGGAAAAGAATCATTTGAGAGGGTCCCTGTTTAAATGGAGAGAGTATATTTTTCACAAATGAAAATTTAGTTTTTGGAATTTTATATATGAAAAGGCTCAAAGTTTCTATTATATTTTATTTTAGGTTTTAGGTTTTTGATTTCGTTAATAGAAGCCTTAGATTTATGAAATCGTTTCAATTTAAAGTCTCTGTTCATTTTTTATATTCATTCTCACTATTTTCGACAGTAACGAGGCAGAGAAAAATGTAAATTGTTTAAACTCTTCATTTTATTTCAAATTTGTTTAGAAATCAATTAAGTAGCTATTGAACAAAAAATGTGGAGAGAGAAATCTCCAATTAGCGAGAAAGACTCACTTAGAATAAGAAAATGGTTACTAGAAAATCAAAGTGATTATCTAGGTATAAAAAAATAAAAATAAAAATAATCAGAAATTTCTTATTTTTCTTTACTCTACTTATTCTAGAATTACGGAAATAAATAACAGAGATGAACATACACTTCAAATTGAAACGGTTTTATTATAAGTTTGAGATTTTAATTGAAAAAAAAAATAAAAACATTAGACTTAATTCGGAATATGATATTGTTGTCATCTTTATGTAATATTTTCTTTCATGTTTTACAAATTTAAAGGTGCATATGATATAACATGAATCACACCAATCATTATGTGGATAAAATGATATTTTAAAAGATGTAATATACTAATATCATGTACATTTTTTATCTTTTAAATTTGTAACAAAATCAGTTATGAAATGGCCCTTTTCATTTTCTTTGAAATGGTGAAGATCTTGATAGGGGAGGTGGGTAGTTATATATTATATAAGTCTTTTTGTTTGGTTTACAGCAAATAAATTTAAGAAGGAAAATATTTGAACTTTAAACGTTGGTAAGAGTTGGGATGTTGAAGCACTCTGTGATACTCGATTTGATAAGTGATTCGATTGTATTTGCAACTTGATTGGCACAAAAGATCATTCAGGTGTTTGAGATGTACGTAATTTGGAAAAATTTTTTGGTTAAGAATTATTTAAAATGATCCAAGAAATTGGCCCCTAACTCTACAATTTTAGTAGATTTCACAGCCAATTTATCATTATTATTATTTTGTTTAAGCCATACATGGTGGCAACACAAATAAAAATCCTATCCCATTTTAATGCTTCACTTTATTCAATACACCATTTGTAAAGAAAATTTATTGTCTTTTATTTTAAAATTTGATTATTTTATTTTATTTAAAAAAAATCGAGTGATAGGCTGCAATTTGTGGAGCTAAGCTAAAAGTGAGCCACAGAATTTTATTCATGATGACACAAAGGCGACTAAGATTTTATCTGGATAATGGCTGCCTGAAATAGTTATAATTAGGCATGTTTTTTAAAGTCTTGAGTATTATTCAGTACTATTTAAGCTCATTTGTATTATCGCTTTTTAATTCATCCGAAAATTTTTAAAATAATATTAATGAATAAATAAATTATATATACTAGTAAAATGAAATGTTATTTATAATTTCAAAAACAGTAGTACAGCATTACAAGGAAAAATATATATATATTTTTTTTTAATTTCTAGTAAATAGTTTAAATTGGTGTTTATAATAAGCGATTATTTTTTTCTTTTTCTTTTTTCTTGTTTAGGACTGATATCAAACTTTCAAGTTTGAACCTAGGCAATTTAAACTCGAGAAGTATGAATATCTAAAGCAACAGCAATGATCTATTGCGTTTAAATCATTTGCAGTTTTCATACCATTTCACTTTCGTAAATTTTGGTCAACTAAAATCTATTTTAGGATCTTTAACCCTTCACAACCTAGGATATAAATTAATAAAACGAGAAGAATGAAAGCGAGAGCAAGACATGAGTTTTAAAATTTTAATAGGATCAATGTACATGCACTGATGTACTTACGCATGAGCACTTTTGTTAGTCAAATTATTTTTAATTAAAATAAGTATTCATTTTTTGGTGTGTCCACCGGAGGCATATAGATAAGCCTTTCCCTTCTCTTATAATTAGTTATACCTGTTTACATCGGGGTTGGTTTGATTGGTAGTTTCTTTGTGTTTAGGTTACTGTAAGTCAAGAACAATGTAGATTAACTTATTAGTCTCTTTTTATATATTCATAACATTTAAGGTTCACTATCAGAAATCAGAAAGAAACCCTAAGTATATTACAAAAGATAAAAAAATTTTATCAGTTAAGCCAATTAACATACCCACAAATTAAAATAATGATTACATTAGCATAAGAGATAATTAAGTGGTCAAAGCCATGTTTTCTTTGTACCCAAAAAAAAAAAAAGCCATGTTTTCACCAAGTCAAAACATTACGACGAATTTGTCTTGGGTTCGCAGAATAAAAGGGTATAAGCATATGAATTGTATTTGGGAAGATAAAAATTGGTATTTTCTAAAAAAATTTTTAAAAAAAATGTATTGTTAGTGAATAATAACAAACACTTATTCAGGACTTGTATACATATTAGCAACCCTAGTAGCTTTTTTTTTTTTTTTGTTTTTGGAGAAGAGCAACCCTAGTAGCTAGTAATTAAAAAAAAAAAAAAAGTAATATTAAAAGGTCATAGCCAATATGCATGATGATGCAACATAAATCATTGGTCATTAATTAACTTATATATATAATCTTAATTAGGTTATGCTAACGAGTGCCCTTAGGGCATTGGTTAATAATCCATTTTAGGAAAATTTTTATATCACTTTTATGGAAAATGAAAAAAAAAAATATCAAAATATATATTGTAGGGTCTGTTTTTGTAGCCCTAGCCCCAAAGGATATGGGTTAAAGGCCCAACGAACCCAGGACAATGAATTTGTAGAGAGTGGATTGAAAGAGCTGGGCTGGATATGAGGCACAGAACAGTTGGCTAGGTTACATGCAGTGATGATAACATGAACTGAAGCTTAGATAACTCTATGAATAAACGTCCGAAGAGGCGTTTTATTGAATGAACTGTGATTACAATATTCAGAGCTACAGTGAAGCTTTTCTCTTTCTTTTTCTTTCTTTTTGTTTCGATCCTTTATTATCAGGGACCCTTCTTCTTTATATAGCATCCCTTCCTATCATCTCCATCGTCCACTTGTTCTTCATCCACGCATTCACTCGAGTGCACATCACGTCGTGTGTCTATTTTAGTTCTTTGTGAGTGGCGGTAGCTGAGGTTGCACTGTTCAGGGGTCTTCTCCACATAAATGCGGCCAGAAAAGCTGTTGCAGCGCATTAAATGCGGTGGTACCAGCTTTTCCTTCAGATATTTTTTAGTTCTGATCATTTCTGGATCCACCC
The DNA here is from genome assembly GCF_002906115.3 of Quercus suber. NCBI lineage: Eukaryota > Viridiplantae > Streptophyta > Magnoliopsida > Fagales > Fagaceae > Quercus > Quercus suber. The sequence continues at coordinate 830,585 of NW_027069469.1, read as the reverse complement.
AGGATCTGTCATGGCCATTGGGACCGTTGGGAAGATTAGTCGGATCCTCCACACGTTCGTTCGATCAAGGCTCATCATAGCCGAGGAGAAAGACATCCTCGGACAAATGGTGACCTCTTCGGACCACACTCCCCTTCTGCTTCTGGGCTTCCTGCTTTAGATGGGCCGTCCCAACCACCTATTAATCCTCGAAAATACAATAGTCCTTAATAGGCGGTTCCAGGCCCGTTAGGTAGCTTTGGGCTTTTTCCCCCCACAACAGCCCCTCAAAATCTTAGTTTTTCCCTCGCCTCCGAAGGGAAAAAATGGGATTTTGACTCGTTACGGGGTAAAGGCTTAGAAACGGACAAAAATTCGGCCTGGCACGCGTGTAGGCATAGATGCGCGCGTTCCATCATTAATGCCGTTGTTTTCTTGATTCCCAAAGCGCTGCATTAATTACGCCAGGGAGCGCCCTGTCCGTTGCATCCAACGGTGGGCTACTGATCCAACGGACGGGGTTCTTCCTCGGGATTTTGGCAAAAATAACTTCTGCCCTCTCGTTTGACCTGGTATAAAACCCCAGAGGTGGACGTTTCTCCTCACTTTGCAACTTTCAAATCATCTCGCCAGGACAAGCACATAAACGCTCAGAGCTCTTTCCACTCGCCGATTTTGCTTCTTCCCAGAGTTCCCAGGAATCCTTCTGCAAGCTCAGAGATCGGTCTCTAGCCCCGCTCCTGTAAGTTTTCACCATCTCAATCCTTCAGTTTTCTCTTCGGCCGTCTATCTTTCAGTTTGGGCGAACATTTCCCCACTGCTACCTTGTGCCTCTGTTTTTCCGTTGAGTGATGGGTAAACTAGAGTATCTGGTAGACAGCCATCCTTTGGTTAAAATGACTCACATGTTCCACGGGGTCTGTTTTGCCATTGTAGATGGTGAACGCTGGTTGGTTAAAGTGCCGAGGAAGTCTGGCCTCTTCGATCCTGCACGTGAAGGGCGACCTGGAAATCTGGTTTAGAGCTTTACTCATGGCGTCGCTTCCGACGTCTCCACGTGATGGACTTCTGCGTTGCCCCTTGTGGGGAGACTCCTGCTCGTAGGTATAGGTCTCGCTGGCCGGTGTTCTAGATTTGGGTTGATAAGTGACGTCCGGCTCATCATCAGGGTCCTCATCAGAGTACAAGGGAGCCCGTTTCCTCTTTGCATGGCGTAATTCCCTTTTTAGCTTTTCAACCTCCCGCTGCAAATCTCGGTTCTTCTCTGCATGGGACATGTGGCTTCCGCCATGTGACTGGCTCAGACTAAGGGGCACGGTGTGCACGCTACCCTCGCGGTCCTGCCTTCGCTCCAGGTTAAGGAAAGGGTCCTCGTGCTGAGGCGCCCTAGACTCCGCTTCTTGTTCACCGTGTTCAGCCATCACCTACTGTTGTCCCCACCCCTGCGCAAGCTCTTCCCACAGACGGCGCCAATTGTAGGGTCTGTTTTTGTAGTCCTAGCCCCAAAGGATATGGGTTAAAGGCTCAACGAACCCAGGACAATGAATTTGTAGAGAGTTGATTGAAAGAGCTGGGCTGGATATGAAGCACAGAACAGTTGGCTAGGTTACATGTAGTGATGATAACATGAACTGAAGCTTAGATAACTCTATGAATAAACGTCCAAAGAGGCGTTTCATTGAATGAACTGTGATTACAATATTCAGAGCTACAGTGAAGTTTTTCTCTTTCTTTTTCTTTCTTTTTTTTCGATCCTTTATTATCAGGGACCCTTCTTCTTTATATAGCATCCCTTCCTATCATCTCCATCGTCCACTTGTTCTTCATCCCCGCATCCACTCGAGTGCATGTCACGTCGTGTGTCTACTTTAGTTCTTTGTGAGTGGCGGTAGCTGAGGTTGCACTGTTCAGGGGTCTTCTCCACATAAATGCGGCCAGAAAAGCTGTTGCAGCGCATTAAATGCGGTGGTACCAGCTTTTCCTTCAGATATTTTTTAGTTCTAATCATTTCTGAATCCACCCAGGATCTATCATGGTCGTTGGGACCGTTGGGAAGATTAGTCGGATCCTCCACACGTTCGTTCGATCAAGGCTCATCATAGCCGAGGAGAAAGACATCCTCGGACAAATGGTGACCTCTTCGGACCACACTCCCCTTCTGCTTCTGGGCTTCCTGCTTTAAATGGGCCCTCCCAACCACCTATTAATCCTCGGAAATGCAATAGTCCTTAACAGGCGGTTCCAGGCCCGTTAGGTAGCTTTGGGCTTTTTCCCCCCACATATTTTTTTTTTTTTTTCATTTTCCATAAAAACTTTCTTTAAATGAATTATTAACCAGTGTCCTAAGGGCACTCGTTAGCATTTCTCATCTTAATTAGACACCATGAGGCATATATATATATATATATATATGCAATTGAATTTATAAGATCTCTGAACATTGATTTCTACGTCGCATTCATACACACTAAAAGTGCTTTTGGTTTGGTTGGGTTATACTTATGCCACTTAATTTCAATTTTGGCATTCTCATTTCTCACCCTCTTTTTTCTTTTCTTTAAATGATATTATTCTGAGGTATCTAAACAATGCAAAAGCATGGTTGGTACGGCTTTTTATTATTTTAAACGCCGACTTCAAAAGTCTTAAAGTTCTCATTCTAAGTATAATTTAATTTGTGTATGTGGATCTGAAAGGCAAAGGCATGCCCAACATGTGTTATAGAAAAATGTTTGTTTGAGTAAATTTCTCCTTGAAAAATGCATTCTTAACTATGTTTTTAGAAAGAGTTTGAGTAGACTTGACCTTAGAAAAAAGTGCAAGATGTTAAAAATAGTACTGTCTTTGTTTCACCAAAATTTGTGGACTATTGAACCTCTTTTCTTTTTCTTTTTTTAATTTCGAATTGATGGGGGGCCAGTTAGTGGAAAACAAATTGTACTGCAATTGCACAAATAGGTAAACTTAGTTATTGTTGAATTTGGTTTATAATATCTAAAATTGAACTGATACAACTGTCTATTTTTCTTACAAATTAATAATAACGTATGTATGACTTGTTTGATTTCTTACTTAATTAAAATTAAAAATTTTGGGTTTTTTGAATACAAAATTTTGTTCTGTGATTTTTTTTTTTATATAGTTTAAGATGCTTATCCCTTTTGACCAAAAATTCAAAAGATAACAATGGACTTCAAGTTGGATTACTATTCTATAATAAGTGTTTTCTTTCCTTGTCTCATTGCTTTGTATATCTTATATTTAAACGTGGGACCCAACCTAGTAGCCAGATGTTGCTATGATACTATTAGCATTTACTTCCATTTTTTTAAACACTATGCAGTCACATGAATTCTTCATTCCTATGCTGATATTGAATATCAAATGTTAATAAGAATAATACTATTCACAAATTGATAAATTTGAAGTGAATAGCTATTACAAGAAGTTAACGGTGAATGTCAATTTTTACTGTATGAAATTAAGAAAGATGTGAAAGAAGCTGAAGCCGCAAAGAGATTGTCATATTCAGGTGAGTTTAATTTACCATGTATATGCATCTACGGGCTCAAAAGAGATTGGAAGCTTTCTATATCAACCTCAAAATTTCTTTATCGAAAGTGGAAACAATATTTGGTCCCAAGCATATAATGCCAAACGAGGTAGCTCCTTCTATCTCAATTTAGCATTTCTATCTTTAAATAAAATAAATAAAGGTCAGTAGAATGAAAGCATGATTCAATTCTAACTCATAATCATCTGTTTTGAATTTGATACTATAATAAATTCTCACTTGTCTCAAAATTTTAAAATTTTTACTTCTAAGGTGGTAGGAAAGACGTTATCAGATTGATATTTTCATTAAAGGACGTGTTAATCAGTGTCCTTAAAGCAATTATTAATAAACTACTTTAAAAAAATAGACATCACTTTTAAAGGAAATATAAAATCCATAAATATATATATATATATATATATCATTTTTCTATAAAATATTTCTAAAAATAGTTTTTATACCAATACTCTTAGAAGTTAGAACATCCATTAACTTTTTCCACCTTCCTCTCTTTTTTAGTGAGTTTGCCTTTTAGTACGGATCGTGGTTTTTTTCTTTTTTTCTTTTTTTGGGCCGTGGTCGTGATCCAGTTTTCTTGGGGTCTGATTGTGCTCATTGTCATGTGTGAAGAAAGTGTGGCTCAAATTTTGGGCCCAGAGACTTGAAAATGAAATCAAGTTATCGGACGATGGGCTTTTTGTTCTAATTTGTTCCATTTGTTTCGCGATCACATCACTGCTATTCCCAAAAGAGATGGGCCTTCTTCCGAGGCCTTGGATAGCAATGATGCTCAAAAACAAAATTGGAGGAGTTTGTTAAAAAATAATAAAAAAGAAGAAAAAAAATTAAAGAAGCAAACATAAATAAGCTGAAATGACATGTATTACTTGTTACTCTTTTTTTTTTTTAATGAATTGGGAGGTTTATTTAACTAAGTAGCAAAAGCAAACGGTCCAAATGATACTTAGTGTGCATCTTTGACTTAAACTTGAACCATTAGAGTCCCACAACAAAAGTTGGTACAAACAATAAGGGCATATCTACTAACTATATCAAAGAGTGAATGAAGTCAAACTTGAGCCATAGAGTCCCACAACAAAAGTTTTTTTTTTTTTTTTTTGGGGTTAAGACCACAACAAAAGTTGGTACAAACAATAACTATAAGGGCATATCTACTAACTATATAAAAAGAGTGAATGAGCATTTCTATGCATGGGAGCATTTCTACGGGAGCTTTTCTAAAGTAGCTTTGGTTTAGTGTAGTTTTGTCTTTTATTGAGTTAAAATTGTAAGTTTGGATCTCAAATGAAAATAATAATAATAATAATAATATAAAGAAATGTTATATCTACAATATTTTCATGACACTTTTATAATAAATCTTAAATAGCATATTATTATTGACTAATATTAGTGGAAAAAATAATAATTTCAGTAATAGGTTTATATTAGAATCAATAAAAACTTACCATCTTAAATTTGTTGTGAAAATGTTATAGATGCTTTTTATTTTAATATTATATTACCTAAATATTAAACCCATAACATCTGCATAAGAAGGGCTAAGAGCCCCATTTGGTTGATCAACTGGTGAGCCAAAACTCACCGTTTCAGCAAGTCTCTTTTCCCTTTTTAATTTTTTTTTTTAAATATTTATATATACTAACATTGGTTTGATACTCTATGCTCGCTCTTTTTTTCTTTTTTTAAATATGTTTATATGTGTTGGCATAAGTTGAGTTTGGATTGCACTGAAAAATGAAACACCTCGCATTTGACATTTTTTCTGTAAATCTTGTGTACTATTCACGAGACCCACAGATATGGATTTTAGCAAATGTTAAGTTAAAATTGGGTCTCACGGCACTATTCACATTTTTAAAAATTATTTTTCTATAGTGTTTTCAATTTTCAGCAATAAATAGTATCCAAATAGACCCATAGTGTTTTTGTATAGAAATAGTTTTAACGACATAATAAATTGTAACAATATTTTCATAATTGTTAAGTTGTTAGTTCTTTATAGGTTAAAATAAAATAAAATATTTAATGTGAAAATGTTGTAACATTTTGTTGTTGTTACAATATTTTCAAAACTACTAAGGTTTTAATTCCTTATATGTCAAAATAAAATAATAAAATATTAGACCAAAACCCACCATAATTGAAAATAAAGGTATTGTGAAAATGTTGGACGTTTTGTTTATGTCATAATATTTTCACAACTACTAAGGTGTAAGTTCATTATAAGTCAAAATGAATATAAAATAAAATAATAAAATATTAGACTGATTGCAACCACAACTAAAAATAAAGGTACCGTGAAATTATTGTGACATTTTGTTGTGTTCCTAGACTTCTTTTTTGGATTAGTCACCTTTGCTGAGCAAAAATTCATTATTTCATGCACAGTTTTCTTGAGCTGGCTTTATGTTTACTAGCATGTGGTTCGTGCTTACACGCGAAAATATTAACAATTATGATAATAAGATTTTTATCTTGGTAGATTCAGTTTCCACATTGAGCATTATGAATGGAGGTAACTTAACACCAACATTTAAAAATTAAATTAGACACATAGCACAAAATTAAACTACAATTAGAAATTAATTTGATTCGATTTGAATTATAAAATTGAACTTTAACTTACTCCCTCCGTCCCTTTTTTTTTTTTTTTTTGTCCTGTTTGAAAAGTCAAATTTTTTAAGAGAACATCATTTATTGTCTTGTCTACCTTTTAAAAATATATAAGTTTCCAATACTACCCTTTAAAAAATTTATCAAAAAATTGAATTTGTAAATTAATAGGGGTATAATAGGAACATTTGTAAATTAATGACTTTTATTTTTAGAAACGGGACAATATTTTGGGACATTTCAAAATAGAATAGAAGACAAAAAAAGTGAGACGGAGGGAGTAATATAATATATATGATTATATTTTTGTCCACTTTTAACAAATTAACAAAATCTTAATCCTGACACACTAAAAACTATTAAAAAATAAGAATTGATCATTGAGCTTGGAATCTTCTTGGAGGCACCAATGAAGCGCTAATGTATGAGAGTGTGAAGTAAGGAAGAGTGGGATTGAACATTGTGTTTGAACCCGGCCTTGCTTTGAGAAATCCGTAAGGAGGAGGAGAGGGCAGTGTGTGGATCTAGTTGGTAGAGGTTGAGAGAGGAGGAGACATGGGATGATGATATGGAATTAGGAGGAGATGATGTTTTACTTTTATAGTCTTTTTCGTTGGACTCCTTGGTTCTGATTGTGGGATTAGAAGAGCTCTAAACTCTATTGAGATCACCCATAAAAGTGTGCAAGTGAGATGTTCTTACTTAGGCCAATAAGTATTATCACTGTAGTTTTCTTGGCTTCTGTGGGTACCTAGGTATGCATGCAACGTCCTAGGCCGTCCTCGGATGGCTTTGTAACGTCCTAGGCATGCTTTGCAGCGTCCTAGGCATGCTTGGCTACGTCCTCGGACGGTGTCTTAGGAGTCTCACATCGAAGGAAAACCCTCCCACTTGCTACCTTATAAGCTTTGAAGCGAAGGGAGTAGTGTACCATTAGTTTAGTTATTCGAATAACTATAAACTAATGGTACACTACTCCCTTTACTTCAAATCTTATAAGGTAGCAAGTGGGGAGATTTTCCTTCGATGTGGGACTCCTAGGACACCGTCCGAGGACGTAGTCAAGCATGCCTAGAACGTTGCAAAGCTGTCCGAGGACGGCCTAGGATGTTGCATGCGTGCCTAGGACGTTCCATGCATGCCTAGGTACCCACAGCTTCCATGTTAAATGTCAATACATCATTTATTTGGGCACAAAAATTAGAAAATTTAGATAAGATACATAACACAAAATTGGAGTCCAATTTATAATCTCCATAAAAGTGTGCAGGTAAGATGTCCTTGCTTAGGCCAATGAGCATTATCATTGTGGTTTTCTTAACTTCCGTGTTAAATGTTAATGCATCATTTATTTGGACACAAAAATTAGAAAATTTAGATAAGATACATGACACAAAATTGGAGTCAAATTTATAATCTAATTAGATTTTTTTTTTTTTTGAGTTTTGGTTAGGACAAGTGGCGCAAAACTGAGATTCCAATTGAAATTTAATTAGATTTTCTCTCAGCTTTACCTATTATTATATATATATAGATATAGATTTGTTTGTTCTTTTTTTACGCACCACTTTAAGTGTGTGTGTGTGTAGAGTTTTATAGTTTTATGCTCAAAAATACTTGGGGAAAAAGTCATTTCTCCCTTTATACTTGGGTAGTTTATAAGTCCCCCCAAACTATAAAACCAAACAATTTTCCCTTTATGTTTTATAAATTAGCAAATACCCCCTACTATTACTCTCTAAATTATACTCTAATGAAATCTTATGATTAATTCTTAAAATATTTCATTGTGCTATATCTAAAATACTCCACTGAATTTTAATATCTCAAAAATCTTCTTCACGTATTTTGAGTTTTATGTAGTAATCATGCTTGGGAAGTTGAAATCGTGATATAAGGTATTCTATTTGTTACTCAGAGAACACTAATTTACTAGGTTTTTAATCTTCTAGACCTATAATTTTATCTAATGGAGACTTCAATTGCACATATGCATTTTCTTATCTTGTTTTTATTTTTATTATTTTAATTTTAATTTATTTTCTTACTTAAAAGGTTGTCTATTAAAAACTAAGTAAGCTACACATCATAGAGACTTATAAGATGTAGGATAATGATATTCAATATCATTCTTAAAAGTTTTGAGTTAGTGGATATTGCCTTTAGAAAATAGGTTATAAAAAACTATCATAGAAAACTTGATATTTCATATGTTAAATAGTTACTCTAAGTTTGTGTGTAATCAAAATTTTTATTTAAACAAGATTAGCATTGTATCACATGTATTTTTGAGTATATGATTTCATAGTTCTTTAGATAGAAGCCTATCTTAAGTTTTGCAATCAAGGGGTAGCACGTGCCACCAAAACTAGTATATTATACACAGAGATTCCTATCGACTGCAGACTGCTATTTCTTTTATTCTTTAGGTAAAAACATTCTCATATTGATTGGCTTCACTAGACATGTATTGTAGATTCACTTCCCACTTTCTATTCAACAGTTCCTTATGATCTAGCATAATAGAAGACAACTAAGGGGAAAAGTTTCAATTAGTGATTAACTTGTCAATAAGACGAGGAGATCCGCTCTCTTCTTTGCCCATATATGATTGAATTTGTGTTATAAGAAATTATGTATTTTGATAGATATTGTTTATTGAATATGTAGATGATTTTTTAAAAGAATCTGTCTGGAAATTTTTTATTGTGATAGAAATTTTTTGAGCATCTATTCTTTCCTTCTTCTTTTTTTCCTTCACATTTGAAACTAAAATTAATTTTAATTTTTGGATTTTTTTAATTAAAGAAACTAATTTATATATAAAACGTTGTCATTTTTGGACACTTAACCTATTTAACAGAAACTGACAGAAGGATTAAATTGAATAAAGTTGAAAGTTAAATGACTAAATTAAACAAATCAAAAGTTACAAGATTAAATTGAATTTTGAGCAAATTTAAATGTGCAATTTATAATTTTGGGAATATATATATATATATATAGCTTGAGAAAAAAATTATTTGGTTTGGAACTTTTATTCAATTTACATTTTAAACCAAATATATAAATAAATTTAAACCGTTCTAAATAGACACCAGGTGGATCCCATTGATTTGTTATAACCCTTAATTCAAAAAATTAAAATTAAAATTCGTGTGGCTGAATTGAATCAATAAAAAGTGTACTCGTTAGCTAGAGGCCAAAACTATGCGCAAGCTAGTCTAGTCTTGGAGTTCCATAATAATTGAAGTGTATATATATATATATATATATATATACCTCTAGCTGTTGAACTTGAGGCAGTCACACAATTCAGAATTGTCAAAGAAGAGCCAAAAGGTGACCGTTAGACATATAGCACTGAGTACGTACCTAAAAAGTCAAAAGCATGAAAGTAAGAATTCAAACATAATGGACAGCTTGCCCTTTTTCATGATCCATCATCCATGCCCTGTCTTCTGGAGTTGTGAAATCAAAGTGAAACTGATGCAAAGAGCCAAAAAATAGGGTACATGAATAATGGAATCTCTCACCACAATTACTGACTCAATCATGCATAGCACCAACTCATGAAAATTATGAAGCATTTGACTTGACTGCCACAAATAAATGCAAACCTTCCTTCATTACATTTTAGACCAAATTGCTTTTTCAACTAGGACCATCTCCTAGCTTGTGCTGCTACTTTGAAAAGATTATCTGCTCCAAAAGGGAGCCTTTTTTTTAATACTGGATTGCAACATGCAACCAAGTTAGAGGATATCAAAGCACATCAGGCTACACCGGGAGAGTTGTTTCAATGAAATCATTATTAAGTCTTTGAAGCACTAATTTGAGAGCCGTCAAGAATCCACACATTTCAATGGGATTGAAATTTGGTGTAATAGCACTTTCAATGGTTGAAACTTAAAATTAAAAAGTTCACTCTTAATCTTCGTTATTGAATAAAAAAGAATTAAACCTTTTTACTTTTGTTTACTTTGTTGATCTTTTCCTTTCATATGGAAATGGAGTTATTGCATTGGATTCAAATCAGTTCTAGAGTAATGTCAACTTGTTTAACTCTTGTCCTACAAAAATCTTAGGATCCAATTTTGTTTTATATATGGATATGTGATAAGACTTAAAATCTTTAATGTCCACTTTATAATGATCATTTTTTTATAATTAGGCTAAGACACCAAAAGTTTTTCTAGTATAAGCAGAATTCGAATCCAAAACTCTTATTAACATGAGACTTTACCAATTGAATTAATTAAATCCCACCACCTAAGGATCCAACATTGATTACAATCGGGAAGTAGGATTGGAAGGATGGCTCAAAACTACCTCCTTTGCGTATCCTATAAGCATAGCTAGCCTTTTATTAAATCCTTCCACTCCCCTCCATATATATATATATATATAGAGAGAGAGAGAGAGAGAGAGAGAGAGAGATATTTTGCTTGACAGGAGCACAAATGCACCAAGATCACTCAAGGGACAAAAAGTATCATCAATTATGATTGATTAGAACTCAAACTTGGTTGTAGCATAAACATAGACGTGGCATTATAGTTCAAGCAGAGACTTAAGTGTAAAGAGACAAATGCTTTGATTGAAATCTGATGCAAGGAATGGGGGAAAAGGAGAAAAAGAAACATAATGCAACAACCATCATTCTGCTGTGCAACTAAGAGCAAGACATCACTGCATAAAGAAGAGAAGGACATGATAATTGATTCAATCCTTTAAGGGCTAATACAAAATGATAAGTTAAAGAAAGAAAAAAAGGAGATACATATTAGAATCATTTGCCATCTCAATGGCAGTAATCAAGTGAAAAAAGAAAAAAAGAAAAAAGTAAATATTGCACTCACGTATTGGAAAGACAGCCCACCGGTCCAAGACATGACTGTACAACAAAAGTCTCAATGGCTCTCCCCTCAAGCTTGTTTATGGGGCCGGAAGCACCTCTCTCAATCCTTAAATGACAATACAGAAAAACCTTCATGATCTAAGCACGCGCTATCTCCAATTCAACTCCGTTCATAAAATTTGAAGATTTATCCGGAAAACAAACTTTAAGGTGTGTAGTATTTGATGAGTTACTGAAAGGTTTCAATCTGGCAGTGAGAATAAATTATGCACCCTGTCAAATGTTGTCAGTCCTATCCAAAAGTTCTCTCAGATACCTCCCCTAACTTGTTTTCAGAGTCAGCTGGACCAGAAATTTCCTTCATGGACTCAATTTCCATGCTTGCTGTACGACTCTTTCTAGTCCTTCGATCCTGAAAAGAATTGTCAAAGTCAAGTATATGAGTTTCTCATTAACTCCTGTATTCTAATGAGCATAGTGAAAAATACAGGATTTAAAAATCCATTGTCACCAGAGCTACATTTGGCATACAATTGTGAGATTAAACTGGGAAAAGTTAGGAGGACAAACCACAAGCAAAGCAAGCTAACTAGAAGTTTACTTTCATTCTAGAGCTTAACATGATAGAGAAATCGCATATATAATCTACAAGTTAATGATTCAAGGGCTATTCTCCTAGAAGCCATTAAGCTGTACATAGTTGGATCAATACCAGAAGGTCCAAGCTAGCAGTATATGTTTGGAGCAGAAAGCAGGAAGAGAGGGGTTCTTATCAGTTGTTTGCAACATCAATCAAGCTTTAATTCTTTTCCAAGCATAATGTATGACACCCAAAAAAAAAAAAACATTAAAACAGAGAATGAATTTAGAGCTGCAAAGGAGCAAGCAGAGCTATGAGCATCTCAAAGCTCCAGTCCTTAGTTTTTCTATGTAGTAAACCAGCTCAAGCTTGATTTCTAGACCCATTTGATAAACAAGCAAGCTTAAGTAATGCAAAGCTTGCAATCAAGCTTGCTAAATTCATATAGGCTCGACAATATGCTCAATAAGCCAATAATCCAAAGAGGAAATAAACACGTGGGTACACACAGTTTGTAAAATTACATTAAATCATATCTTTTGTTTGTTTGGATGAACAAAAAAGATCATTGAAAGTCCTAAAATTCAAACATGCACGTACATGACTTTAGGCTTCAAAATCAATCTTGAGCTCAAGTTTACCAAAAACAAGATTGAACACAATTCACTTATCAAATCAAACCAAGCTCAACCCAAGCTTGAGCTTACTAAATTTTCAAATTAAGCCTAACATGAAATTTTGTGCTTGAATCAAGCTCAGCATGAGCTTAAGCCCATACAACTTTGATCAAGCTGAATTCAAACAGCTTGCAAGACTCAATTCATTTAAGCTGTAATGTGTAAATGCTGGGAAAAAAAATGTGCACATTTACAAATATTCAAAAGACATTTCAAAACCCAAATAAAGACGGTCAAACAAGTGAATAAAAATGATCTTTCGAGGATAAGAATCGATTTGCACCTCACGAAGTGGGTATTCATCAGCTTCAAGCATTCGAACAACCTGACTCATTTTGGGTCTCTTATCTGCTTCGGGATCAACACACCTTAGTGCTACCAACAGAGCACGTTTTAGAGCACGTGTGGTGGGTTTAACTTCAAGGTTTGGGTCCACAACTTCCTCTGCTCTTCTTGTTCCAACCATCATCTTTAACCACTCAACAAGATTAACCTGCCATGAGCATAATGAAATGCTTATTAAAACTCTACGAAATCAGAAGGAAGAAGCACCTCATAACCAGGAGACAGAGAGAGAGAGAGAGAGGGAGGGGGGGAGGGGATGTTGAAGGACACATGCTCAGTAGTAGACAAAGGTTTAAAGCATTTGGTACCTCATTAGCAGGCCGGGCATAATCCACCGGATCCCTTCCTGTAACTGCTTCCAGCAAGAGTACACCAAAGCTATAAATGTCACTCTTCTCATTCAACAAGCCAGTATTAGCATATTCAGGTGCTACATAACTGAAATTCACAAAAGAGACCAACTTCTGAACCCCCATAATGTTTGATAAGCTGATAGATAATAACTTCAGGGAAATGAAATATTAAACATACCCAAATGTTCCCATCACTCTGGTTGTGATGTGACTTTCTCCCGAATCCAAGAGTTTTGCCAATCCAAAATCAGATACCTTGGCATTGAACTCATCATCAATCAGGATGTTACTTGATTTTATGTCTCGGTGCACAACTTTTGGTTCTATTGCTTCATGTAAATACGCAAGCCTGCAACCCAATGTGTGAAATTATTTTTATTTTATTCAAAGTTCCAAAATTGATGTGTTTTAAATTATCATTGAAGATTGTCATAAGTGATATTAGAAGATCTAAGAAAGTACCAACACTTGGAAAAATTTTGTCATAATTTTAAGTGCCTGTTCAAAAGAAAGATGAAAACTAGCCACAATATAAAAATGTCACAAAAGAACAGGAACAATCAAGAATGATAAATTATGTCTATACCCAAAATTCCCACAACTCAGACAAAAATATAATTTTTCAGAGTCAAATTCCCTACAAGGTCAAGCTAGGGTTTCAAATCTGTTACATGAATTATTTGGCAGCAAACGCAGGAAAAAAAATTATATGAACTGTTTTGCGTTGAAAGATTAACTTACGCTTTTGCAGTACCAAGAATCACCTTCATGCGCGCCTCCCAAGTAAGGGTTCCATGTTGGCGCATTCCCCCATGAAGCCATTGTTCTAGGTTCCCATTATTCACATACTCATACACCAGCATCCTATGTAAAATTGGCGAGTAATTTTATCATCTCATTGATATGAACCTTTAAACTACAGCACAAACTATTGCAGATAAAAATATTGGGAGTAGAACACAATAGCACTGGCACAACAGTATAATATTTTATTTGGCAACAAGGTAAAGTGATTAGTAAGGGATTTAAATAATCAATCAAAAAAGCAAAGGAATCTAACCTGTGAACTCCTTCAACGCAATAGCCCAAGAGTCGAACAAGATTCTTATGTCGAACATGGCCTATGGCCTCAACTTCAACCCTAAATTCTTTCTCCGCCTGTCCCCTATATACCCAATTCACTACAATCATAAGGAAAGTTTTAACAAAAGCATTGTAAAGTAAGAGAATGTGTCTTGGAGCATCCTTACAAGTTATTAAGAAGTTTCTTCACAGCCACATCAGTTCCATTGATCAGTCTTCCCTGGTAAACAACCCCATATCCACCCTCACCAATCACATTCTCCGGAGAGAAACGATTTGTTGCAAATTCTAAATCCCTAAGAGTAAACCAGTGGCCCCACCCAAGATGAGAAATTTCAGGCAAGCCAATTAAAGGAGAGGCTGTGACGAGTCCCGTATATGACAATGTAGATTGCTTCCTAATAGTCCCAGAGCTTCCTTCTTCCCCAGACATTGAACTTAATGCTCTCTCATGATGATAAACTGAGCTGCATTGACTGATGTTATCAGGATCGCTCAACTTGCTCGTGCCCAAATGAACCGATGTTTTCTCTGAATTCTTGTCACTTGACTTATCATGGACTGAAAGATATAAACTTTCAGGGTGATAATGAGAACCCTGAGTCCCAACCTTGTCAACCTTGATATCTTTTGAGACATTTGGTATTTTGGAAAGAGTGAACTTGTCCACAGATCTCCTAGATTTCCTCCGAAATGAGACCCAGACGGATAATATACAGAGAATTAAAACTATAAATGCACCAACACATATGCAGATCAAAACCCATAGTCTCAAACCCAAAAGTGGAGTCTTTTTTGATAATTCTGCATTCAAAGAACTCTCAGACGACATCTCTGATCCCCGGCTACTCAAAATCCCAATGACTTGTTCCTCTCAGCTCCCGTACCAAAGACACATTCCCACCTGGGTAACAGAACCATGTTATCTAACTCTGTAAACAAGAAAATAGGGACACCTCTAAATTTTATAAGTTCTCCAATGTGAATGTTAGTTTTTGTGAAGAAACCTAAACAAAATAATATATAATCAACTCAAGCAATCAGGCTCGTTATTTGCAGCCTTACTGTGATATGTACAGAATAAGAAATTGAACCAAATTCAATGTTGAGATATCAGATTCTTATCTTAGATTGCACGCTTTAAAAAGAAATTAATAAAACAAAAATAAAGAATCTGAAAGAACCATTAAGGAAGTTTAATAACATCTACATTGAGGGTTTAATGAAAGTTTACTCCTCCAAAACAATATCACACATATTTCAAGCATTTAACAAATCAGAAAACCAGTTTGCATATTAAGTCATGGTAAAGAAAGAAAGTAAATAAATTCACATGTATGGAAAAAGCACACACATATCCAAAAGGCAACAAGTCACAGTCACAAATCCAAATCTATGAAAAAGGAATAAATGTTGGGAAGCATCACTTATGATCCAAGTAAGAGATGGATAAAAGCCAATATGAATTTTAAAAAGGGGAAAGCATTTACCTTTGTAGTGATCCTCTTCCTTGAGCAGCCAGAGAAGCAAAGGAAGGGCTTCTTTTTGAGCCAACAAAAACTCAATAAGCATAGATGTAGAGGTGAAATAACAAAAACCCAGATACCCCAAAAGGATAGAGCTGAAGAGGAGTAGTTTACAAGTAGGGGATAGTGGCCTCAAGTGGGCCAAAAAGAATTCAGAGAATGATAAAAGAAATGGTGAAGAAGGCCAGACAAAAATCCAATCTTTGAAAGGAAAGGAGAGAGAGAGAGTTTTTATAAATATATAGAGTGAAGTGGGGTGGGATTTTTGGAAGGGTAGAAAAAGCAGAGGTGGGTTAAATGGTTGGTGGGTATGTGTATGTGTGTGTGCGTGAATGGAGGGGAGAAAGGGACCTGAGCAAGCTGGAAAGTAAAGCTTGGTTTGCAATGGAGGAAATCAGAGAGGGAGAGAGAGAGAGAGAGAAACAGTAAAGGAAAAGCAAAGATGAAAGTGAACAGAAGTGGCATTTATATCTGGGTAAGAAAAAATATTGAATAATAAGCAAACAAAAGCAAACTAGAAAGTGGAGAGAGAGAGAGAGAGAGAGAGAGTCAACCCAAACCAACAGGAGGGAACTCCAAATCTAAGTCTGAACTTAGGTTTACTTACCAAACTGTCCTTCTGTCTTAATGAAACTCTGCTTGAAAATTTTTAAATTTAGTTTTTTATTTAAAAAAACAGAACAGTCGAACATTATTGTCTGTCACTGCACATTTTGCAATAGACTGAAATTTTGTACTTTGCCAGTGGTGCTCATAAAATTAAAGCATTTTAGACAGAAAGTTCTTTTAAAATTTGGACTTCACAGCCTATAATTTGTTTGTTATTGCTGCATGAAAAGTTTATTGGGCATTTGTTACATTATTTAGTAATGTTGTTTGTATTTTTTTAAATATATGTAAATAAAAAATATATAAAAATATATGTAGTATTGTTTAAAAACTAAAAATATATTATTAAACAACTCTATCAAACATGGTCTTAATCTTTATTTAGCCATTCTTGAAAGGTAATAGGAATATGGGATCAATTTTCTTATTAACCTCTACCTTTTTTTAGAAGATAATACCTCTGCTTAAAAATGTTAAATAATTAAAAGATAAAATTTGACTAAAAACTTAGTTGTAATCAATAATTATAAGTCTACTCGATATCTTTTTATTAAATGTAAATTATATTTTCTTTTTATATCTTCAATACTTGCAAAATTTTCATAAGAAAAAAAAAAGTCAAATTTTTTGTTATCAATCAAATATTTAAATTTCAAGTTTTTGTAATATAAAATTATACATAAAAATAAGTGTATAGATTGAATAGTTAATAACATCTTATTGATGCAAAATTTAAAATGCATGTTAAGAACTTAAGAATATAAAAAAACATGCAATCTAACTATTAGATTTTTAAAATATATAATCGTGTTAAGCTAATGGCTATAGCTAAATTTGTAACTAAATTTTATCCATAATCAAATAAAAAGTTAGTATAACTTTTTTTTTTGGAAGTGCGCTTGTAATTTTTAAAATATCAATTGCCATTCTCAATAACTAATCAATATTACAATAATTGGGTTAGAAAATAAAATAAATTTAATTGACAATTTTTTATCATTGTACAATAAATCAAGATTGGAATCACGCACATAATAAAAGTCATTGATATCTTGATCTAATAATAAAAATCAATCATCATAGGTGTCTCATTTCTTCTTTGCTCCCTCTTCAAGATAGGGACATCCAATGCAAAGTAGACTTGGATCAAATCTGGATGAAGGAGAGACATGTTGCCATTCTTGATTTGGTGACACCGATAGTAGATAAGAGAGAAGGAAATAAAGTGTATGCATTTTATTATTCTTAATGGAGTGGCAGCGAGAATAAGACAAGTGTTTTGAAAAATTGTAATAGAATATGCATTAAAAAAATTAAAGGAAAATTAAAATTTACCTCCTGTGGTTTGTTTTTATCTCAATTTAGTTTATAAAAATTCATAAATGGATAATCTATCAAAAATTTAAAAGGGGTTATAAAGTCCAAAGCTTATAAAAACGAGAATTTCATTTCCAGCAAAGTGCATGCCCTTGTTTTGGCATGTTCCTTGTTTTGAGTAATCTGTCTACCCTTCTTTGTCTAATAGTTGGAGCTGTGTTGGCATCAAGAGCCAAGTGGTGAAGTCATTATCTGTAAGGAACAAATCATTCATTCTTCCATACGGGACATGTGCACAAACTACAATTTTCTTCAATGACTATCCTTGCTTCGGCTTTAGGTATGATAGCTATGGTACTATACTAATATCTAGTTAGTCTTCTCCTTTCTTTGCCTTTGGCTTTTGTCCCTCTTCTTCCTTTCAATTGTTACAATTAACACCTAAAGTGCGGATTAAAATAAAATCATTAGTGTTCCCACCAAATTAATAAATTTTGAATTTTGTAAACAATCTTTTAAATATAACTTGTCCCTCGTCGTGGTTATAACATTTTAGTGCCACAAAAATTTTCAATTTTTCTATGTTGACCCCCTAAAGTTTGGGTTAAAAGGAATCATTAAAATTTTTTTTAGGTAAACTCAATTAGTTAAATGCAATAATCAAAAGCTCGTGACCTACTTTGTGACCGAGTCAAACCATATTTCTCACAAAATGTAAGCCTAAGCTGGTAAGGCCCACAAGTTTTTGGGGCCCATCGAATGAAATGGGTGGTTCAGGCATCATCTCATGAGATATTATATACTAGGAAGTATGAAGAACCCGTAGTGTGTGTGTGTGTTTTTTTGTTAATAATAGTAAAGAACACAGTGAATCTAAAGCCATTAGCAAAAGCTTTTTTAATTATCTTCTTAAATGATACATTATAAAGAGAGAGAAAGAGGGATATGCATTTAATATTAACATTCAAAGAAGGGAGAGAGAAATCATTACAAGTACGAAATTAAGTTTACTTGCCACACATTCTATGAATAGTAGAAACATATTCCCTTAATTGGAAAATGGTTACATTCAAGTAATTGTCTAGGTTTGGATTTGGTTTTATGTACTTATCATGAGCACCTCTTGTAACTGCTTAAAGTCAAGTGATTAATGTGAATTTTAGTTAGCTCAACTGTGAAATTTCTTAAAATTGAAATTCTATCTTATCTAAAAATAAAATTAAGAATGAATATGTAAGGTAATTAATAATTAATGCTTTAAAAACCCATAGCATCTGCAATGAATTTATCTCTATATGGGGGCATTCTAAATAGCATCAGCTAAAATTGAACTCTCAAAATTTTAAAGAAAAATTGTTTTTGTTCAAGAAGACTTATAATTGGAATTTGGCTCCTTTAGAGTCGTTTGTAATAAGTTAAAATTGTTGTATGATTTAAAAGTGTGCTAAGATTGTGTTTAAAAATGAGATCACTAGTCAAGGTATGCAAATAATAATAATAATAATAGTTACTTTGTTTTGTTTTTTCTTTTTTCTTTTTTGTTTTTCTGTTTTTTTTTTCCTGGTAGTTATTGTGTTTGATTTGGGTCTGTGGGTGAAAGGCCGTGTGTGGTAGACTGGTGGTGTAGAGTTGGCTTTTCCTTAATTTCATGGTGTGTGCGCGCTTGTTTTTCCTTGTGTAGCTAATGGCTATGTTATTGTGGGGGTGATTGAGATAGAGTCACTATAGTGTCAATTGAAAAAAATATTATATCATAAATCCGTATTGATCATGTGATGATGTTCATAAGTCCTATGATACATATATTCATATAATATAAATTGTACATATTATATAATATATAGACATGTGAATTTAAATTGAATTTTTTTTGTTAAAATTTTTTGTTTTATTAATTTGAGTCTAAATGTTGTTAAGCTTTTTTAACACGAAATTATATAGCTACTTGTTTGGGCCCAATAAAATAATTTGGTTATGAGTTTTTTTTTTTTTCTCCTATAAAGTTTGGACTACACGCTTACACTTTATGTTCATTTGCAAATCTTGAATAAGATATTAAACGACCATATATATATATATATATATAATATGAAGAAATAATTTTACAATACAATGAAATGTTAATAAAGTTGATTTGGAAAAAATGAAAAATAAATTATTAGCTTGAATGGTTAGGACTGGATACCAAGGCTTGCAAATTGTTAAGGCTATCCAACTGTTTGATGGATAATATATTATAGAAAATTAAAATTTTGGTCCAACGGTCCTTGGGGGTAAATTCGTCAATGCAAAATTCATAAAAAATAATATTCTCTAACATAAAGGATTAAACTTTTAATTTTGAGTAAACAAATTAAATGTGTCTTTCCTTAAATATAATCATGGCATGTGGGCAGAAAAAGCCTCCAATAGCTGTTGGGTGGTGGACTCTAGAGAGACACAAAAGCTTTGATTTGAAGCATTAACTTTTGATTAAAGTAAGTCCCAAAGAAATCCTTTTCGATCTTTTGTGAGATTAACATTAAAATAAAAGCTTAATTGATGTGATTTAACAAACAAAAAGGCTTGAAAGATGTTTTTTGATGGGTCCCAAATCCCAATTATGGAGGGGAGAGAAATGTCTCTCACTGAGTCACTGCACTCCATATTCTTGACTTCAATGGCCAAGGCCAACCCTAGCCGTCCGATCAATCTAAATCATGTGCTAACTTCTAGAGGCATCTGGGTCTGGATTGATTTCCCATTGGCCATTTGCAATTTCCAAGTTGAGAAACTGCAGTGGAGGAACAATCCCCTTCACGTGATCACGTGGATGGCACGTGGATAGACACCCTTCTTAATTAGCTCACAAATTTGGCTATTTACATCATGCCTTACGTATAAAATGATCCCAACTTTTTTTAATAGAACTATTATTTAAGACTTAAGACTCTATGCTTAGGTCTAAATCCCCTATCCCTAAAATTTTAAAAGGTGTTATATAAACAAAGGGACTAAAGAAAATTTGTAGAATGATCATTTGTTTTTATTTTTTTAAACATAGATGGGTTTACTTTACATTCTCTTTCTCACTTAAAGAAGATCCATAAAATATTAAGCTAATATAAATTATATAATAACCCAATTGAAATCCTAAGCTGTTTTAAAGGAAAAAAAAAATGTTGTTACAAGTTTGTCGAACAAAATCAATTATATTACAAAAAGATTAATTAGATTACCCTTTATCAATTGTAAAAGATATATTGAAAATTTCCAAAAACTTAATTGGCAGTTTTATATTTCAAGAAGCAAGAAGAACAAATTTTAAACCATGTATCTATGTCTATATATATATATATATATTAGTATTATTTTCATGTGATGCACAGCTTGATGAAGATTCATATGTATGCTCAAAAATTTTAAAATAATTAAAACTCAATTATTAAATAAATAGTAATATAAAATATAAAATAATTAATTAATTTTAATTAAAAAATTAGTTTAAGTTCTGATTGTTTAGAGTTTAGACTTTATAAGTGTTTATCTATTTTTATATTTAAAAATTCTCTTTGTGCTTTGTGTTAATTTCTTAATATGAGATATGGAATGGATTTGATTATTCCTATTTGGGTTATGTTTAATCAATGTTCTAGCCAGTACAAACAATAATAAACAAAATAGTTCCTCAATACCAATTTTCTCCTGATGATAGTTTAATTGAAAAAATCAACACACTCACATATTAAATACAATAACCAAAACCGAAAATCAAAACAAACACAAAGTCAAAAATTGAGAATATAAAAAAATAAATAAAAACTTACATAAGAGAACTAAGAACTTAAATGGGTGTCCATTATTTTTCTTCTTTGTAGTAAACTTCCTTGGCATAATATCCTACACGCAAATTCGAAAGCAAAGAACAATAAGTAAGATGAATTTATCATATTAAAAAATAAGCGTAAATTGCATTTCGAAAAAAAAAAAAAAAAAATGTCGGGTGTATTGTGTGAGATTTAATTATAGGGAAGACTTAGTGGTTAAGGGGGATTGTATCAAAAAATCATGGCGGAATATATATAAGTTCCGAAATTTTTGATAAGAGACTTTTAGTTGAAGTATAATTTAAATTACTAAAACTTAGATGAAAAATCTTTATCTAAATTAAATTATTGTTAAATCTTATCCCTTAGTCAAGAGTCTTATAACTTAATATCCTAATAAGATATTAATTTAATAAGATTCAACTTGAGGGAAAAAAACAAAAACAAAAACGTGAGTTGTGAGAGATTTTTAAGTTTAGAATTTTTTTTAATAGACTTTTAGTTTGAATAGAATTTAAATTTGTTTTAAATTATTGTTGAATCATGCAACATGAGGGGAAAAAAACTATGTGGGATTTAAGTTTAGAAAATAGAAATTTTTTGTAATAGACTTTTAGTTTGAATATAATTTAAATTTGTTTTAAATTATTGTTAAATCCTATCCCTTAGATTTTTTTTTTTTTTTTTTTTTTTATATAGAAAGAAAACATAGGTTATTGTGTGGGATTTAAGTTTAGACAGTTTTTATAATAGATTTTTAGTTTGAATAGAATTTAAATGATAAAGTTTTACTTAAAAATTTTTTGAGGAATAGTTTTAATTAAATTAAAGAGTTGTTAAATATTATTCCTTAATTGGGGAAATATATCATAACAAAAAATATATAATTAATTTACTAATCAGTGAGAGTAGCCACTTGGCATAATTATGAAATTTAAGTTATTTTATTATATAGTACATGATATAATAATAATAATAATAATAATAATAATAATAATAATATATAAAGTTAAATAAATAACATTCAATTAATATTTAAATATTAAAAAGTCCACTAAAATTTATTGTTAAATTAGGTTTCAATTAGGTAAAATGTAGTAATTTAGTAATTAATTAAATACTTTTATTTTTATTTTTTCTGAGAAAGATAAACCTGTTGTAAAAACTTTTTTATTCTATATCATAGGATTTTGGGGGGGGGGGGGGGGGGGGTGGGGGGGGGGGAATGTTTCTATGCTTCAGCAACGTATGAAAGGAGTGGTATGTGTACGACACAACAAATTACAAGCAAAAATGTCCACGTAACCATCTTGAAGTTATAAATGGATAATAGCACACACATCGATGCATCCATCTTCACTTGCTAAAGTTTGGGGGATTCATTAAACCTTACCTTTCCTTTTTTTATTTTTTTATTTTTTTAATTTTTTGATATGAAAACATTTACTTTCATATAGCATGAAATTGAACAACAACAGAGAGTACAACCAGCAGAGAAAGCAATTACATACAATCATTTTGGATCAGATGAGAAATCAAGGAAGCAAAAGTCCCTTTCCAGACCTTAGATACTTTTCTTCTTCTGGCCTCCTGCGCTAACTCGTGGGCAACTCTGTTGTAATTCCTTTTCACATGGTTTAAGCTCCAACTGATAAAGTCCTTAAGGCTGAGAAGAATACCTTGAACTAAATGACCAAGGCAGCCACCAATTTCAGCTTTTTCTAAGCTTTGAATTACTGCCAACACATTAGACTCAATAATGATATTTGATATTATTGAGGGCCATTTTTGTAAAACACAAATAGAAGGAAGGAGGCCCAACTCAGCAACACAGGCAGCAAATAGAAGTGGCAAGCATAGAATAAAACTATTAAGCCTAAGCGGCAGGAATAATGGGTCACAAGTTCATAAAATAAATAAATGGGCCTTGAGGAAGCAAGTGGGCTCGAAAGGCCCGGAAAGAGAGAATAACAAACTCATGGGCAGTGTATGATATGAAAAAGTAAGAATGGGTTGCGGCAGACTCAAAGTAATGTAAGCAAAGAGAGTAGGGATTTGTTGGCAGGCCCACAAACCCCAAGGATGAGTACGAAGTAATTGGGCCGAGGAAATCCAATGAAGTAAGTAAAAGCCCATGAGAACACAAAGTTAAGAAAAGAGTCGAGGAAGTTCAAAACAAGTTAATGGGCCGGGAATGCCCAAGGGGACACAGGAGCCCCTAAGTAAGAAAGCTCATGGCCATGCAAAGCCATTTGGGGAAGAGAGTAAACGACAAGTCTAAAAGAGGACTAGCAGGACCAAGTCATTACAGCAGGAATGACAGAATAATATGGCAGGATATGATGGCAATCAAGAAATGGGCTAAGAGAAATGTAAAACTTAGTATCAAATGAAGCCCAGCCCCTAAAGGGAACAGTGAATTTTAAAACAGCCCACATAAAAGGACGAAGAGGTGCGACAGACTGTGCAAACAAAGCTCCAGACTGCAGCAAACGCATGACCAGCAGGTAGATTTTAGACATACATGAAAGGGAAGCACACGCAAGGCCCAGGCACTACCAGCCTGTACCCAGCTAATATGAGATGTGGTGGGATCATGGGTCAGAGGTAAAAGGTAAAGGGGGTATGGTTTGGTGGTGGAGAGAGGAGAAAAAACCTATTTTGCGGCTTCTGCCCAAGGCCTTTTGGGAGGTACATCCTGTTGAGATGATAGACCACCCAAAAGAGGCAAGGTTGAGGGGGGTACCGTTAGGTGCATGCCATGAGGGAAAGAGAGAGAAAGCATTTACACCGTGGTAGGAAAGGGTGCCATGGCAGACTAACAAACCTGCCTTTGTCTGGCGAGGGTAAGTGGTACATAGATGAACTCTTTGGTGGTCGGTAAGTATGCCCAAACCAGACAAAGGTGGTTAAGGGGCAAAGTGGTAAAATTTGGTCATGGCAAGCCCTATAAAAAGACCCTTGCCGTGCCCTGAAAGGAGGATCAAAAAATAGAGGGTATCATAAAGTAAAAAGGAAACAAAAGAAAAACAGGGGAAAGGGAAAAAAAAAAAGATAAGAGAGAAAACAAAAAACAAAGAAAGATAATACAATGGGCATGCACCAGTAGGTCGATTTTCCTCTCTCTCCCTTTAAATCCTGCTCTCTTCCAAAGCATAAGAAGGATTCTTTTTAGGCATTAACCATTCATGTCCGGTTCTCTCAAAGCCATTAATCCTCACGGTAAGATCTTTCCTGGGAGATTATTTGCATTAAGAGGAGGCGTTCTACCCTCTTTGGTTTTGCTTCTGCGGACCAAACTTAAACTGGATTTTATGCTCATTCTTGATTAATTCATATTATCTTCTTTCTCCTTTACTTTCTTCGTAAAAGACACTGTTATAACTGGAATTATGTTTTTATAAGTAAGGATTACTTGGTCATTTTCCTTTAAATAGTTAGACTACTTTGTTTTATTGTTATTATTATATCTGTCTGCCGTAACTCATTTGAAACAGCTCTGTCTACCGTAAGCACACTTCTGGCAGACGAGACCTAGTTTGTGCATAAACCGGCCTAAGTTAAGTTACAGTTGGACCGGTCTCAACTCCCTTACTCAGAAACATTCAGGCCCATTACCGCAAGAGGCAGCCTAGCCCAACGCACAACACAAAAAGGCCCCTACATTAAATTGGCGACTCCGCTGGGGAGTTAAGAAACAAATTAAGGATAAGAGCCCTCGCAAACAAATGCCTCTAAAGTCTAGGACAATGCGAAATATGAGTGACGCATCCTCGCAAACAAAGTCTAGGCCAACGACGCCTCACCAACAGCAGCTTAACTAGGTGGAAGGTGCCAACGGAATGGGGGCTAGACCCCAGCCTGCACCAAGAATCCCTGCAGACAACACCAACACCTTTGTGGAGGTGTTATAGGCTCTGCAGCACTCGCAACAACAAATGATGGAAGAAATCCGTCAGCTAAAAAATTGAATGAAGGAAAATGGAAGCCAGTATGATCCTGAACATGCGGCAAACAAGGAAAAGACACCAGTAGAAGGTGTCCCACAGAATGCGGATCAACGTCTTATTACTATGACTGAGGTAACGGCTCTCCTGAAGTAAGAGAGAGCCAGAGGACCAAAGGAGAGATTCTACGCACGTAGGCCTCCCTACCCACTAAGGGTGCTCAGTAAAGCATACCCCGAGAGGTATAAGCCATGAGTTTTCGCATAGTATGATGGCAGGAAGGGAAGTGTTATTGAGCACGTAAGCAAGTTCATTGATACGCTTGGCCGTTATGCCACAGACGAGGACTTATGCCTTCGAGAATTTTCTAAATCACTATGTGACTGGACTAACACCTGGTACATCGGCTTAAAGCGAGGATCAATCCCGACATGGGATGATATAGTGGATGTATTTTGTACCAAATACTTCCACGGATAAGAAACGGTGACACTTGCAACTCTGCAAGCGACCGAACAAAAGAATAGTGAAGATTTGATGGAGTACATCAAGAGATTTAGGGACATAGCACTCGACTACTATGACCATTGCAAAGAAAGGACACTGGTAGAGATGTGTATGATGAATATGATCAGGGAGTACAAGGCAATCTTAGAGAACTTAGAGATCTCCCGTTCGCACAGTCGTTGCAAAATGCGAGAAAAATTGCCCAGTCTGTAAAGCCGAGCACGGACAAAAGAAGTGACCCGCAAGCTATGGTAGTGTCCACCAGTGAACGTAGAAGAAAGACCGACGGGAGAGAGTACGATACTTCCCTGCCAATACCATGCACTTCAAAGGAGCTAGACGTACTGCTAGACAAGTGGATAGCAGATGGAATTTTTAAACTTAATCAAGTTGCTATAGAGCCCATAGAGGAGTAACGGAGGGACCCACGCTTTTGTCGTTTACACAATTATGTGCAACATTCTACTGCAGAAAGTTGGGTGCTCCACGGACTAGTGCACCGCAAGATAAAGGAAGGGACTCTAAAACTGTCCCAGCAGGAAGTCTAAAGAAATCCACTCAAACCACAAAGGGAAGGGTGTAGTAGCGGTGGTAATTTACGCAGACCCAAGAGAAGATGAAGAAAAAAACTTGGCCTTGCCTGCAGCGGCCATTACCACTTTACAATAAAGCTCCAAGTTCAAAAATTTGTTCGACTAGCTGAGACTCACAGCAAAGGAAAGAAGGGTGCCCACGGAGGCTTTGGTGAGTATTGCCTTTGGTGCAGGAGTAGAATGTCTATCGGCAGAAATTCTAGATGATAGGGCTCTCTTACAGAAGTCAACTAAAATCACTTTTAGTGATGAAGATATGGAGGTGAGACATCCACATCACAGGAGACCCTTATACTTGGCAGCGTCCATAAACCAAATCCCCATAAAAAGAGCCTTGGTAGATATAGATGCTTTTGTGAATCTCATTCCATTGAGCACTTTGCAAGCAGCAAGAATTTTAGAGAGGAAGATTTAGGGGTGCCCAATAGAAGTGACAGGGTTCGGCGGAAGGGGCAAGTACACTGCAGGCCACATTCAGCTGTGGTTGAAAGTAGGCCCCATAGCTTCTTTAGCTCAGTTTCATGTGGTGAAGAAAGAAGTATCCTATCACGTGCTTTTGGGGAGGCCATGGTTACATAAACACCGACTGATTCCATCCACCTATCACCAATGTGTGAAAGGAAGATTAAATGGCAGGATGATACGCATAGCCGTGAACTCCTCACCATTCGAGCAGGCAAAAGCCTACTTAGTAGAAACTATGTTTTACGACCAATTGGCTCCATCTGGGGAAAGTTCAATATCAAAGCCAGGAGGTACCTTCGTGCCTAGGTGGGAAGACGTCCAGGATGACCCAGAACCCGATCTAAGGAAATTATTGGCAAGAAAGAGGAAAAGGAAAGAAGCGCTCACCGCAAGATCGGATGACACACCCCAATGTGTCAGGATCCGAGGACCTGATGGCAGGATTGTATACAAATTATGAAGGCGTGTGGGGCTCGCGATTGAAACACAGACGGGTCCCACCCAAGAAGGGCAGCACGAGAGTTTGACGTGTTACGAAATTCAAGAAAGTTCAGAAGAAGAAAGTAATAAGGAGGAAAACGAAGGAGTTATGGCAAAAAAGGAGGTACAGGTTACGGTAGAAGAAGAAATAGGGTCTACTTCGTAAGGGCCGAGGCCCATCTCAATTAGTGCAAGATTGACAAAAAAGGAAAAAACAGAACTGGTATTGTTGTTGAAAGAATTCAAAGACGTATTCGCATGGGTCTACAGTGAAATGCCAAGGCTAAACCCTAGGTTAGTTACACATACGTTAAATGTAGACCCGCAGGCCAAGCCAGTGGCTTAGCCTACCAGGATATTTCACACATAAATAGAAGGGCAAATAGTCAAAGAAGTGCAGAAATTGCTGGCCACAGGATTTATCAAGCCTATTCAACATCCCCGCTGGCTATCCAACATAGTACCAGTAAGGAAGAAGAATAGCTAGATAAGATGTTGTGTAGATTTCAGAAATCTCAACAAAGCGTGCCTGAAAGACGAGTTCCCATTACCAAATATGGATTTACTGATAGATTTTGCAGCAAGAAGTGCCATGTTCTCATTCATGGATGGTTTCAGTGGGTACAACTAGATCAGAATGGCATCAAAGGACACAGAGAAAGCTGCTTTCAGAACACCCATGGGAAATTTCTACTACACTGTGATACCTTTCGGGTTGAAAAACGCGGGTGCAACTTATCAATGAGCAATGATGGCCACATTTCACAATATGATACATCAGGAGTTAGAAGGCTATGTGGACGACATAGTGGTTAAGTCAAAGAGGAGAGAAGAGCACTTCCATGCGTTAAAAAGGGTGTTCGAAAGATGTAGAACCTTTAAATTGAGAATGAACCCTCTCAAATGTGCATTTGGAGTATCCTCCGGGAAATTCTTGGGTTTCCTGGTTCACAGCATGGGAATAGATGTAGACCCAGTCAAAGTCACGGCCATTGCAACTATGAGACCTCTAGCCACAGTGAGGGAACTAAAGAGCTTCTTAGGAAAAGTCTCATATATCCAGAGATTCATCCCTAGGTTGGCATCAATTATTTCGGCTTTCACCAAGTTGCTCAGGAAAGGGAAAAGTTTTGAATGGGAAGAAGCGCAGCAGACGGCCTTCAAGAGGCTGCAGCAGATCATGATGAACCTCCCCACAGTGCAGGCCCCAATCTATAAGAAACCATTGCTACTTTACATGGCCACCAATTCATATGCCATTGGTGCATTAATCGCCCAAGAAGATGGAGGCGGCATCGAGCAACCAGTGTACTTCATCAGTCGCGCCTTAAAAGATGCAAAAATTCATTACCCAAGGGCAGAAAGGGCATGTTTAGCTATTGTGTATGCCTCACAGAGATTACGCCATTATTTCTTGGCTTACGAAGTATGGCTGATGACTAAGTCTCATGCCATTAAAGTTTTGTTACAGCAACCAATCCTCTCTGACAAGATATCTCAGTGGTTGTTACAATTGTCAAAGTATGACTTGAGAATGGGGGCGCCTAGGGCAACGAAAAGCTAGGCTATAGCAGATTTTGACATAGTTTCCAAGAGAGGAAGAAATCCTGCTGGGCGATGAAGTTCTAGGGGAAGTAGCCATGGCAGAGGAGCTCAGAGAACAATGGGTAATGAAATTTGATGGGTCTTCCACCGCCCAGTTTAAAGGAGTGGGAGTAGTTTTGTACTATGAAGAAGATAAGGCAGTAGCACTATAATTCAAGTTGGAATTCCCCTATTCAAACAACACGGCAGAATACGAAGCCTACCTAACCGGGCTAGCCACAACTCTTGAAATGGGAATCAAGCATTTGAGGGTACTGGGTGATTCGAACTTAGTGGTTTGCCAGACCAAAGGGAGTTTTTCCCTAAAAGAGCCCAGCCTAGCCTCGTACAGAGCAATGGCCCAGAAGATGAAAGAAAAGTTTTTAACTTTTGAAATAGAACATGCTCTAAGGAATGAGAATCGATTTGCCAATGCGTTGGTCGCACTAGGTTCGTAAATAATGTTCAAAGGAGGTAGCACCAGAGTAGAGATTAGCAAGAGAAAAGAATCTATAATTGAGATGTTGAAAGAAAGGTTTCAGGAGGAACACTGTGAAGGGGATTGGCGGATACCCATAAAGGAAGCTTTGATGGGGGAAGAAGAAGCCATGGAGCTAAAAATACTTAAAGACTTTTCCCTGGTGAGGGGAGAACTATACCGCAGGATGCCGGGTGGAGTCTTGTCCAGATGTGTGGGGTAAAAGGAGGCCCAGAGAAAGTTGAAAGAAGTACATGACAAGACTTGCAGATCCTGCGGGGAGGTTAGCCTTTACCTCAGGCTTCAAAGGGCAGGCTCTTATTGGCTAAACATGGGTAAAGATGCAGACCAAGTCCAAACCCAATGTGGGGACTGCCAACTTGTGGCAGAGAAGAAGGAAAGTTACGCTGTGTTTATCAGTGAAGACTGGAAGAGTCCATTTATACATTACCTGACAAAAGCCATCTTACCGCAAAAGCATAGCGAAAAATGGGAAATGGTTTCTGGAACTCCATCACAACTTGGACAGAGCACACCACCATTAATTCCTCTCGTCTGCAAGTTAACCTTTGTTCGAAGCCCATTAACACAGGCTCACCAAGCAAAGATCTTTATCTTCTCTGGTATGTTCAAGTGCCAAATCTTTGTCCAGAGAGAGGCCCTGCTGTCCCCATCCAAGCATTCCCCTTCCTCTTTAGTCTCAATCACATTTAGTGCTATCTAGTAAGCACTCTTCACTGTGAAGTCTCCTTTTCTGTTGCCCACCTAGATAATCTTATCTTCAGGTAGGGTGTGACTTAGGGGTATGTTTAATATTGTGTTTGCCTCAAAGGGGAGGAACAGAGATCTGATAAGCTCAACTTTCCAACTTCTAGTATCTTTATCAATAAGAGCACACACCATTGGAAAATCACCAAATTGTTTTGGGAGGGAAATAACCTTATATGTTGAGGGTGTTGGCAGCCACTTATCTTCCCAAATATGAATTAAATTTCCATTCCCTACTCTCCAACGGGTTCCTCTTTTTACAACTTCTAGCCCATTCAAAATACTCCTCCAAGCATATGAAGGATTGGAGCCTAACTTGGCCTTCAAAACATCCCCATGCTGGTAGTATTTTGCCTTGTAAATTTGAGCCACAAGAGAGTTAGGGTTCAACACTAGCCTCCACCCCTGTTTTACCAACGTAGCTATGTTGAAAGCCTGTAAATTCCAAAATCCCATCCCCCCTCTAAATTTTGATTTACACATATTTTTCCAACTCACCCAAGCAATCTTTGATTCATGTTGTCTCTGACCCCACCAAAATCTTCTCATCATTCCTTTTAAATCATCACACAAGCCCTTAGGGAGTAGGAAGCAGCTCATGGTATAAGTGGGAATTGCTTGGGCAACTGCTTTAATAAGAATTTTTCTTCCCCCCATAGAAAGCAATTTCTCCTTCCACGTGGCTAATTTTTTCCCCAACCTTTCCTTAATTTCCGCAAAGACTTCATTTTTTGATTTTCCTATAAGTGTGGGCAGCCCAAGATATTTATTGTGCCGAGACCCTTGCATAGGCGCAAGAATGTTCAACACTTCCATTCTCAGCTGCTAAGGGGTATTATGGCTGAAAAAAAACAAAATATTTATCAACATTAATTTTTTGGCCTGAAGCATCTTCATAGAGTTTAAGAATTTCAACCAACTTCTGACATTCTTGGGAACTAGCCTTACAAAATAGGAGGCTGTCATCCGCAAAAAACAATTGGGTCACCATTGGACAACCTTTATATATCGAAACACCACTTAGTATTTGCCTCCTGGCGGCTTGACAAATCATGGATGAAAAGCCCTCTGCACATAGCAAAAACAGATAAGGAGACAAGGGATCTCCTTGACAAATACCACGAGTAGGCTTAATACACCCATAAGCAACACCATTTATAAGGATAGAATAGGACACAGTAGATATACATTGCATGATCATGTTTATCCATTTTTCATGAAATCCCATTCGCTCCATTACTTTCTCAATAAACACCCATTCCACCCTATTATAAGTCTTGCTCATGTCCAGTTTAACTGCCAAAAAGCTCTATTTTCCTTCTCTTTTGTGCTCTAAGTAATGCATTAGTTCAAAAGCAACAAACACATTGTCAGAAATAAGCCTTCCAGACAGAAATGCGCTTTAGTTCTCAGAAATAATATGGGGTAGTATTTTCTTTAATCTATTAGCAAGGACTTTTGACACTAGTTTATAAATGACATTGCATAGGCTTATCGGCCTGAACTCAAACATTCTGGATGGGCATTTTGTTTTTGGGATCAGAGTTATATTGGTTTTGTTAATTTCAGCTAGAGACATATTAGAATTTAAGACATTCAGGATCATGTTAGAGATATCAATACCAACAACATCCCGATATTTTTGAAAAAAGATAGCTGACATACCATCAGGACTCGGGTCTTTTGGTGGGTGCATCTGCTTCAGAGCCAATTCCACTTCATCTCTAGTAAATTTGCTGGTCAACTCGAGGTTCATTTCCGAAGTGACTCTGGATTGGATAGTATTAGTGATCTCCATTATGTTGTTAGGCTGTGATGTAGTAAAAAGCCGTTCAAAATAATTTACAGCTACCTCCGCTATATTATCCTCTGATTCATACCAAACCCCATTCTCATCCTGAATTTTATTAATGGTGTTCTTCCTTCTTCTTTCCGAGGCTTTTGGGTTAAAAATTTTGGTATTACGATCCCCCGATGTCAGCCATTGAACTTTAGCTCGTTGTTGGCACAATATCTC
Source organism: Quercus suber (assembly GCF_002906115.3). Lineage (NCBI taxonomy): Eukaryota > Viridiplantae > Streptophyta > Magnoliopsida > Fagales > Fagaceae > Quercus > Quercus suber. Next base: position 798,417 of record NW_027069469.1, on the reverse strand, counting down.
TTCGCTCTCTAGGAGGTCATTAATCTCCTTTCTTAGCTTGTTTATCTCTCTTCCCAAGCTTCCATCCATGTCCCTTCTCACCATCTCACAGAGAGCTTTTCTCTTATTTTGAATTTGCCTAGGAACTTGCCCAAAGGTGGTCTTGTTCCACCTTATTAACTTATCAGCACACTGCTTCAGCCCGTCGGAAATACCAATTGGAGTATTTAACTCTACCCCACTTTCCCAAACTTCACTAATGATGCTCCTGTGATTTTCACTTTTTGTCCACATCGTTTCAAAATGGAACCTTCTCCTTTTCTGCATTCTCTAGGGGACCAAATCCGTAACCAATAAAGCACAATGGTCAGAAATAGAGTCCACTAGATGGTGAACTCTCATATTACCATACTGATCAGTCCACTTCGATGTGGGTATTGCACTATCTAGTCTAAGATAAATTCTCTCATCACCTTCTCGCATATTACACCACGTGAATTCAGGTCCATTATATCCTAAATCTTTGAATCCGCACTTGTTAATTACATCCAAAATCCTCCATTTGCTTCTAATGTCGTTAAGCACCCCCCATCTTTTCCCCTATAGTTAAAATTTCATTAAAATCTCCAAAACACAACCATGGAAGAGAGTACCTTCTGTTTAGCTGCCTAATCATATCCCAAGACTCCTTTCTTCTATGAGTTTCAAGGTGCCCGTAAAATCCAGTGATGCACCATTTGAAGCCAGAGAATGGATCAATAACTATAGCATCAATGTAATGATTTGAATAGCCTTGAACCTCCACCAGAATATCCTTTTTTCCAAAGTAGTGCTATTCCGCCACTTCTCCCTATACTGGGTATAATTAAATCATTTATGAATCCTGCCTTCTCATTTTCCTTTTCCATAATTCTCATCTTTAACTTTGTTTCAGATAAAAATACTATTTTGGGATCCCATCTTTGCGCATATTCGCGCAAAACTCAAATTGGTCGAGGGTTCCCAAGCCCTCGGCAGTTCCAAGCAATAAGATTCATTGCTTTTGGCGGTGCTGTAAGGCAGACACCACCGTTTCAGAATCACTATGGTATCCTCCACTGTCTTTTCCTTCACAGAGACGTTTTTTAACTATGCCTTCAGCTTCTAATAAAGCCTCTAAATTACTGCCTCGTTTTTTCCCCACCTCATGGGCTTGTGCATTCATCTCCACGTCTTGGGCTTTCCCCTTCTCCCTTGCTAGCCTCTTCCAATTACCCTTACTCAGCCCCTTTCCTTCATTATCTGGGCCTACTTTTTGTTTGCTAATGTCTTCTTTTGCATTTATTTTCTCCATGGGCTTTATTGGGTTGATTGAAACACAACACGACCCACTTCCCTTCATCCTTAAAGCCACGTCATCCTCATCTTGCATAAAGTGCTTCCTAACCAGATCAGGTTAGGTTTCCTTACTCTGATTACCCTTTTCCAAATCATGCTTCAGATCACTCCTCCCAACAGCTTTGTCCCATCCTTGTGGGCTGTTCTAGTTTCTTAGATTTGATGTGCTAGTTCCCATCTCTTTTTCCAACAACATCTGCCGCCCCAAATTTTTACAACTGTATTGCCCATCTCATTTTTCTCCTACTGATTAACTTGATGTTTCCGGATTTTCTGCCATGTATCACAGATTGATAGTCATACCATCATTGCCCTTGGACTCCAGTTTTCTGAACTCTGTGAAACCGCCCCTTTCACCTCCAGTTTTGGCTGATCCTCCAGCTCTCATCCACTCTCTATATTGCCTATCCCCCATCCTTTTCGCCGGACTTGAATCACAGTGCCTTTCATCGTGCCTGAGCTTTCCACACATGAAGTAGAAAACTGGAAGTCTCTCATACCGAAACGAAACCCAACTTCGCTCTTCATTCTCTGCAGAAATATATCCTCCTTTGCGAAAGGGCTTGTCTATGGGTAAGTTAACTCTGATTCTCAAAAACTTTGCCTGATCAGCTTGCATGGACCTCTTATCAACATCAATGACATTACCCAACTTTCTCCCAAGTTCCTTTCCTACTTCTTCATTCATATGCTCAAAAAGCAAATCCTAGATTTGGACCCAGAAAGGAGAGTGGGTGAAGTTCATATTTGTGGAACATAGTCCTTGTCTCCACCGTGTTAATAGAAGGAGGTTATTTTCAAAATTCCAAGGACTATTTCTTTTCACCCAATTCAGCTGATACATGGAATTAAATTTGAACTAGAGAATATTATTTCCAACCTCTACTATTAGGACACCAGATCCCATCTTCCAAGCTGCTCTTAAAGTACTTTTGAGCGCTCTTATGTTCTGATGCCTGTCTGACAGCAAGCGTCCAAACAGATTAAGAGTGCATTCTTCAATCAACTCTAGCTTATGACACTGGGATATAGAAATATCTTCTTCCTCCTCTTTTGTCAACTGTAGTTTCTGCAGATTTTCCACCACTTCTTTTTCCATGGGAATGAAAAATCAACAAACGCTAACCTACTACCCAGTTATAGCTAATGGAGTTTTTAAAGAAAAATGAGAAAGACAAAACCACAAACACCGACCCACTACCCAGAAATAGCTGATGGATTTTTTAAAGAAAATTTTCTAGACTAGATACTCTGAGTTGGCCGAGAAAGAAGCCCTTAGAGAAGGGAAGGAAAAGTACTCAGACCATGCTGAGAGAGAAAAAGCTCCTACTGGGGAGAGAGAAAAAGTTAATTGCTGGATCAAGTCTTTTTTTTTTTTTTTTTTTTTTTCCTTCCCTTTAGGGAGAAAGGGTCCAATTAGCTAATGCCTTAGAGTATTAGTTATTAATCTATTTAAAGAATATTTTTATGGGTAAAGAAAAAAAATTGATATTTTAACAGTTTTTTTTTTTTTTTCCATAAAAGTGATGTCAAAATTTTTTTAAAATTAATTGTTAGCCAATACCCTATGAACACTCGTTAAAATGACCCTTTAAAAATACTATATATATATATATATAAGCACAAAACCTTATAATTATTTCTTTTACCACAAAAAATGTTTATTTATGTGTTTTTTTTTTTTTTTGGTGAAAACCATATTTTCGTCCCTACATTTTCCATGCGATTTCACTTTAGTCCCTAACTTTTTTTCCCACCACTTTTAGTCCCTGTCCTGAAAAATGCATCTCATTTTTGTCCTTACCGTTATATTAGAGACGGAAAATGCACACGTGGCAAACGGCAGAATTAAAAAATATTAAAAAATGATTCCTTTAATTTTAAAATAAAATAAAATTTTACTTATCATTTAATATTCAAAATAATAATTGTTCTTCATGTTCTTCCCCCAAAGAACATGGTTGCCTAGAAAATTAAACTATAGATCCACATAAGAACACATGCCCAGATTTTCTAGCATTTTCTTGCCCTTTCTTGTCAACCAAACACAAAAACACAAACACAAACTGATTTCTAGCAAGAATAAAAACACAAACACAGACCCAGCAACAGATCTTCCTTGTCATCTAAACACAAAAGCAACAAACACAAACCCAGTTAGAAGCAAACAACGAACCCCACCGGCCACCACCAAATATCACCACCAATCATAGGCGAAACCTATTGGCACTGCCAAAGCCTAACCCTTTAACCACCAAACCCATTTGCACCACCAACCCCACCAGCGAAACCCACTCACACCACCGAACCAACCAATCATCGGCCAAACCACTTGCACCACTGAACTCACCAATCACTGGCCAAACCCACAATGTTAAGACCCAAAAATGCAAAGAAATTTCACAGCAAACCCACCATAAAACAAACCCATAACAAACCTCAGGTTCGTTCTCAAACTCAAAATCAACAGTGGAGAAACCAAGATTCGACGCTGTTCATAGTGGTGGTGGTCAACGGTGATGGACTAAGACTGTGGTTTTGGCCTTGGATGCCTCATGGTGAAAAAAAAAGAAGAGAAGAGAGAGATAAAGCCAGTGATGCACAACGGTGAACTCCAGAGATGGTGAATGGTGGTTTGAGGAAGGAGTAGCACAGCTTGAGTTTGTCCATGGAGGTTCAAGCCGTGAGAGAAAGAGAGAGAGATAGCAAAGAGTGTGAGAGAGGGAGAGCAATGGCCAGAGAGAGAGAGAGAGACTCGTATATGAAATAAAAAAAAAAAAATTTCAACGATTTGAAATGGGAAAAAAAGGATGAGAGGTAATGTGCAAGAAGAACACTTAGATGAAACTGTTTTTAATTGTTTGCTTCTAATTGGGTTTGTGTTTGTTGCTTTTGTGTTTGGTTGACAATGAAGATCTGTTGTTGGGTTTGTGTTTGTGTTTTTGTTCTTGTTGGAAATCAGTTTGTGTTTGTGTTTTTGTGATTGGTTGACAAGGAAGGGCAAGTAGAAAATCTGTGCATGTGTTCTTATGTGGATCTATAGTTTAATTTTCTGGGCAACTAGTTCTTTGGGGGAAGAACATGAAGAACAATTATTATTTAAATAATTAAATGATAAGTAAAATATTATTTTATTTTAAAATTAAATTAATCATTTTTTTAATATTTTTTAATTTTGCCGTTTGCCATGTGTGCATTTTTTGTCTCTGATGTAACGGTAGGGATAAAAACGAGATGCGTTTTCCAGGACAGGGACTAAAAGCGATGGAAAAAAAAGTTAGGAACCAAAGTGGAAATCATTTGAAAATGTAGAGACGAAAATGTGAATTTTGTCTTTTAAAAAAAATGATTTAATAATAATTCTTTCTTGATTTGAGAGATTATCTTATTGTAAACGCCATTAAAGATGCTTTTCTCCAACATAAAGTATTGAAATGAAAGGAAACTACTAAGGTGTCAATTAATTAGAGTAAGATTCACTAGAAACAAAATTAATTAGGGTGCGTAGTAATAGTATATGTACTAATGTTCTCATTCGGATTCAGCAAAAAAAAAAAAAAAAAAACACACACACACACACGAAACTCATCAGCATGCTATGAGCCTATATAAGAGTATGAAGTAACCTATGTGTTAATATGTATTTTAGACCGTTTAAACAGACAATAAATACGAAGAAGTACTAATATTAACTATTTATATATTTTGTGGGTTCTAATTAGCTCAACTAGTAAAGTCTTTGATGATTGAATAAGAGATTAAAGACAAAAATCACAAAAATAAACGTCATATGTTGAAACTTGAAACTCTATAAATAAATAAATAAAAATCTATATTTATATATTTTTTTAATAAGAGGTTGAGCTTTTTATTTATTTATTTAAGCAGGTGTGGTGGCCAATTAGTGGATCCATGCCATCTTGGGTTGCATTGGGCCAACGACCTTTGCATCCAAAGGTTGGGCCCTTACCATTTTCAAGATAATTACCCAATTGTCACTGAGAACCTTTGTTTTGTTGTTTAAAAACAGGTCGGAGGTGATTTCAAAACTGTGTGTTTGAAAACCGGTTTTGGATCAATGTTTTCCAAACAACCTGTGTTGAAAATGGATGACCAAACACGTTTTTCTTTTTTTGAACACATATGTTCAGTGTTTAAACACTGAACACGTGTTTCTTATTTTAGGGTGTTTAAATATTGAATTTAGAAAACTCCTCTTACTAGTTTTCAGTTTTCAAATAATATTATTCAATGATACTTTTGTAAATATTTTAAAAACTGTAGGTTCCACTGATTAGACTACATGTCATCACTTAAAAAAAAACACACACACACATATCAAACACACAATTATGTTTTTTTCATTTTTGAAAAGACGCTATTAAAAATATAGTAACAAACATATTTTTTGCATTATGAGTACTTTAAATTTGTGTTTTCTCAACACTTTTTAAACCACAATTTTCATATAAATTTGAACAACAATACTTAAACACCTTTACCAATTAGGTGTCCAGTAAAGTGTTGTCAACTTCTTGATCAGAAAAGGCTTTCAAACCATCAACTGGATTTCACATAATGGCTAGTAATAAACTATGATGTTTGCTTCACACTTTTCCATTATTATTATTTTTTGCTTATGAATGAAATTCTGAATCAGAAACATTTCTTTTTTGTTTTTTTGGTTGATAATCAAAAACATCAATTATCAGTTTATTACTTGCAAATAGGATAAAAGTTCCTACATTTACTTTCAGTGATTCAATCACAAAAGCTAAAGCAACTTTAGAAGCAGACCAACCCTCTCTTTGGTATTAGTTCAAGTAGGCCTCTAATCATGAAACGACGTTGCATAGCGCTCGTGCGACAACAGTAAAAAATCAATGTAGTGTTAGTAATATTTTAACTTTAATCATCAAATTACACATCTCAACTACAAGAAACCATACATAAATCTAAAAGACACTTACAACCCACCATTTACTAAGTTCCTGATAAGTGAACATGTTTAAAAAATTGGATATGCTAATATTATTATATTCATTCAATACTAATCAAATTTAACTTCAAAATACAATATTTATGTAATTGCAAATGGTTAAAACTCCTTCAATTGTAAAAAATTATTAGATGGACCATAAATTTATGGTTAAAGCCAGCTTAAGGCACAGACAAGATTGGTTTTATTAGGTACTAACAGTGATGGAGAGTGCATATTTATTATTTACTGACAAGCCAAGTGCCAAACCTCTAATTAGTCACCCCAAACATATAATTGATTGCATTTATAAACCAGTTTCATATATACATTTTATTCAATTTACTATTAAATAGACAACTTCACTATTTTAAACCCAAGGGGAAACATAAAGATCTTGTAGCTATGACCTATGAGGGTGTCACAGAGTTTCTTGTTTTGTTGGTTTCTTTGTGTCACCTTCACTATTTTAATGAGATGCTCCTTTCTTGGATGCTTGCACGAATTCTGTGTCTTTCAGAATAACTTAAATTGTTTAATTTTGCATCCCACACGGTCACACCCATCCCATTATCCAGTTTTTGTTCTTTATTATTTTAATACTCAAGCATAAATCATGGCTATTATGCTATATATTATATAAGAATATTATGTTTCATAAAAAATAAAAAAATAAAATCTAAGAAGTCGTAAAAGGTACCTAGCTAGGGTTAAATATAATTGAAAAAGTAGAGGGTTTTTAAGAAGATTCTTCTGTTTGAGACAGTGAGAATGATTTCTCTAATGTGACTTGGTGTTTAGAGACGAGAGGTTTGACTAGCTTTAAGCTAAGAGTGTCTGTATTTGTGTTCTTCTCGTGGCTCATGTTTGGATCTTGGGAAAAAAACACAAGAGGAAGAAAAACATAATCCTTAATCATGTCTTCCTCCCCCAACTTCTTTATAGCTTTTCTTTCATTCGATTTAGGTAAATATTAAATTTAAATAAGATAAAAATTTTCATTTGGGAGACACTATTTCCATAGCACATAGTTTATTAGTTCTGTAACAATTATTTAACAATAGTTGCATTGGAAACTCTGGAAACTATTATTTAGTTTATTAGTTCTGTAACAATAGTTGCATTGGAACTATTATTTAACAATAGTTCTGTAACAATTATTTAACAGAGTTTCTTGTCCCATGGAAACTCTGCCTAGGCATCAATTATTGCTTTCCTCTTATGTTTGCCTCGTTCATCTACCATGGAACTTTTTTTAATTCCTGGGAAAAAAAAAATTTGAATCTACAAATTACAGTACTTCACAACTTATAACAACAACAACCAGTTAGGTTGACAATCCCTCCAATTCTGATGAAAAGAGGATTTATTAAGTGATAACTTTAAGAATATAAATTTTTTCGTAACAGTTGATGCGAGTTATTGTGAATTTGTGATTTTGGTTCATAAAAAGATAAAAGTAAATGTCAATAAGAGGCATATATGTGAAGCAATCATACCCAATCATAACTTTCAACTTTAACAAATTATAATTAAGTTTGTGAAAAATAATATGTCAATAGCATTGCTCTTCGCTAAATTAATGGTGATTGACTATTATGTTATCCTTGCTTGTGTCTATGACAAACATGATAACTTTTCTTCACTGGAAAGAGTTGGACAAATATGAAAACTCTGTGTTACTCTTTTTTTTTTTTTGTTGTTGTTGCTATTATTAGATTTTGTCTGTGTGTGTTTCTATTTCTCCGTTTTTCTTGTCTTCCTCTTTCTCTCATGTAGTGTTCAATCGAGGTGAGTCACAGACTCAGCTCATTGGTGAAGGAGGTTCATCTAGGTAGGCCACTTTGTTATGTAGGGCAGTCCTATATCTTAAAATGAACTCATTATCTTTTTTTAATTAAAAATACATTTTTATATTAGGTTCCAGCCATACGTTCCAGACAGGATTTTGTGGCATTTAAACATGGATGTTACTAGGTAAATTTAAGCATAGATCTTGTACAAGCTAGGGGTTGCACAAAATTTAAAGTTCATTAAATAAACTACTTGTACATCAATGCATATATAGGACATATTTATATAAAATAATTAAATTACAAATCAAACTTTTTTATATATAGAATATAGAAGATCAAATAATGTAATCTCAATGATAAAAATGATTTATTTTTCATTAAATACAAAATTATTAATTTATAGACCCATAACATTCCCAAATTTGAGGTTGTGAGTTTGAGTAATGACATGCTTTATAAGTGTTCAAGTGGTCTCACGTCATAAGGCAATGCTGATATTTAAGTGGTGTGGAGGCCATTATAACACTTACCAGCCCTTTTTTTTTTAGCAAAAAAAGAAAAGAAAAAAGAAGCAAAACTCAAGCATTATTTTTGTTATGGTATGGAAAAAATGAAAAGAAAAATCATTATAAACACACCACCAGGCGCTTATGTTCTTTAAATAAATTTCACTTTGAATTATAAATGACGAATTGTTCGATAGTAAGCTAGGAGATAGATAATGGAATAGCCGAATAGGACTTCAATTCAATACGCAATTACAAAAGATATCCCCACTTAAAAAGAAATTGTGCTCTTTTAAAAAACCCAAAGTATCACAAATTCACATGCATTTTTCATTGGTTTACATCACTGCCAATAATCTCATTTCACACTTCTTGCTCACACAACTTTCAGTCCAAGAACAAGAGCTTCCCTCTCTTAAATCTCACTTCTTCACTTCCCAGGGACAAAGTTTGTGGCATATGCCCAAGCATTGTTGTTAACAGGGTCAGCCAAGTGGTCAGCCAGGTTCTCCAATGGGCCCTTTCCAGTGACAATGGCCTGAACAAAGAATCCAAACATGGAAAACATGGCCAATCTACCATTCTTGAGCTCTTTCACCTTAAGCTCAGCAAAAGCCTCTGGATCATCAGCAAGGCCCAATGGGTCAAAGCTCCCACCTGGGTAAATTGGGTCTGTCACCTCACCAAGCGGCCCACCGGCAATACGGTAGCCCTCAACTGCACCCATCAAGATCACTTGTACGGCCCAAATAGCCAAAATGCTTTGAGCATGGACCAAGTTTGGATTTCCCAAGTAGTCAAGCCCACCTTCACTGAATATTTGGGCCCCGGCCTTGAACCAAACGGCTTCACCGAACTTGACCCCGTTGCGGGACAAGAGTTCGGGGAAAACGCAGCCCAAGGCTCCAAGCATGGCCCATCGTGAGTGGATCACCTCGAGCTCGCGGTTCTTGGCGAATGTCTCTGGGTCAGCTGAAAGCCCAGCAGTGTCCCAACCATAATCACCAGGGAACTCTCCAGTGAGGTAGGATGGGGGCTCACCAGAGAATGGGCCCAAGTACTTGACACGGTCCGGACCATACCATGGGCTTCCGGATGAGACGGGCTTGGGCCTGCCAGACGCTCTTCTCATGGTTACTCGGCCCTCTCCAAGGAGGTCAGATGTGGAGGGCATAAGCTTGACAGCTTGGCCAGCTAGAGAAGGAGAGGAGAGAGACATTGTTGAGGTAGCCATTGGCTTGAAACAAAATAAGAATGTCTCCAAGCAAATGTGAGGGACAAAAAGAGAGAGAGAGAGAGAGAGAGAGAGGGCTGAAGTGGGTTTGATGGATGAGAAACAGTCTTAGTTATGAATTTATAGAGTTAGAGAAAGTAAGGGGCCCTTATCTTATGGTATCTGTATCTCTATTCTCATTGGTGAAAATGAAGTGCAGCAAGATTTTCATATGAATATCTATCCACTCGGAAGTCTTCAACACCACCAATTTTGCTTGGAATTTTGTTTTTATCTTTATTTTGTGGGGCAATTCCATCTTCGAATTATAGATTGAATCTTTGTAGACTGTAGCCTATAGAAGAAGTCCACGTGCTGTGTTAAGATTACAATATCACCTCTTAAGATTGATGGATAGGGGAACAGGGACAATATGGGCCCTCTTTCATAATGGATGGACATTAATGTGTTTTAACTATAATGTCGGCAATTCAACGTACAATTTGTACTCAGTATCAAATAATAATAATAATAATAATTTGTACTATTTTCCAAATAAGTACTTTTTTTTTTTTTTTTTTTTTATGGGTGGTTTGCTTCATTATTTTGAATATAATTTGTACTATTTTCCAAATAAGTACTTTTTTTTTTTTTTTTTTTCATGGGTGGTTTGCTTCATTATTTTGAATATATATTTTTAGTTTTTAAATAACATTATATGTATTTTTACACATTTTTTTACTCACGTATTTTTTTAAAAATTAAATATTGTTGTTTAAACATACATACCAAACGAGCCCATAGTCTCCAAAAGCATAGCTAATTAGCCATAAGGTTTTCTCAAATCCAATTGATTTCTGCACATTTAGGACAACCAAAAGAAATCTCTAAAAATTGAAACCATAGTTGATGAATTAATCCCTTTATAGATTTACTGAAATTTAATTTTATCCAACCCTCAGGAGAATGTCACATTCTCACTACGTACTTCACTTTCTTCTTTTCTTTATCACTAGTAGTTTTAGGCGCATTCTCAAAATTTAAGAATTGTCCAAGAGCATATGAGTCAGCTTTTTAACTAAAGATAATAATTAAGGAATTCTGTTAAAATTGCAATCATCACTCCTGCACCATATTTTGCCAAAGAATAGGTTCATCTTAATATCCTTGAGATGTTTTAGATAAAATTTCCTTTACTAACTCATTAGGTTTTCGAATTAAATTCAATCACGTAGTTACATTGAATTTGATTCTTGAAAAAAAAATATTTGTACTTTATTATTCAATGCAACTATGTGTGAGTTTAATTGAAGATCCTAATATTATATCTAAGAAATTGTAACTAAGTTTTACCCACTCCAATTGCAGTCAATAATAAAACAACCAAGTTTCATATACACCTATGCTTGGAAAATATGGTTGTCCTCTTCAATACTTCTACTACAAGTTTTATAAGCTACCACAAAAATGATTTAATTTTTGAAGTACATTTTATTTTCCCGACCCAATTTAATGAAATCTTTTTCTTTTGGAGCAAGGCCTCTCATTTTTTCATACGATATTTCTGTGCAACCAAGTAGTCGTTTTGACAGAAATAAGGCCATCAGAACTTGGACCCCATCACATGGAACCTTAGATTTTGATCCAAGACTTTGAAATTTGAATGTCCATAATATTTTAATTAGGTTTGTTACTTTATCCCTTTCCCAACTTTTATCATATTTAGTACACTTGCTTACCTCTAATTCAAGTCTATATTGCAACGTTTCTCCATAGGAAGAGACTCAAATAAAGCATTTGGACCAACCCATTTATCTAACCAAAGTAAATTACGGTTTCCAGTTGACCCAAGGATTCCAACACTTACCAGCTCTCAAACCTGAAGAATAGTTTTTACAAGTCAAATAATCACTACTGGAAACTTTTACCTCATAAATATATATAGTTATATACATATAGACTCTAGGAAAAACATTTGTTATGTACTAATTTTACCCGCGAATTATTTGGATCACTGGTAACCTTCAATGCTAATTTGGTCACAAAAGTATATTCACATCAGTGCAATGTTTGATACCTAAATCTCCTTTCTTTCGGGCACGAACAGTTTTCCAATTAATTGAAGAAAAACTACGTTTTCTATAATCTCCACACTATAGAAAATTACGTTGAAATCTATACAGATTTTTCTCAATATCTTTAGGATGCAAATATGAATTCATTATATTGGGTAATTGAAGAGGGTACAGATTTCACCATAACTTCTCTATCAGCTCTTGACAGCATCTTAGTTTCTCATCGCTGCATTTTATTACTAATCTTTAATAAAAGTGTCTAAAAAGTTGGCTGGAGAATGAGGTCTTGAATTTAAGACTCACTGGTTGCGTGGGTTTTATAGAACCAATTGTTTTTTTTAAAAGAAAACAGTAATACTTATTAGAACACACAAACACAAAAATAATATATAGAACCAATTATTAGTATAAGACAAATGGAAGCAATCGAAATATACAGCTTGATCCACCGGATAAATTGATGATTAAATCCCATTTTGGCCTTAATAGCCAAGACAAAATAAATATGAAGGTATTCCGGCCTATCAATCGCGTTTTCCAAATCCGAAAAACACTTCAATTAGAAGAAATAACCATAGCACATTCATTATACCATTGACATCTTATGCCCAACAGTCTTCAATTCTTCAATAAGCATACATAATAAAAGGTCATATTAATGATAAGATGATAATACTATAACTTGCAAACTTAGTGTAGTTCCATTTTAGGATGATTTTATTTCCATCATATGCTTCATTGTTACTCTAGCCTCTGGGACAGAGTTTACCTCCAAACTGCTTTGTAGAAAAATTCCATCAACTTTTACATGGTGACTCAAACAATCATCCATGTTTACTTTTAGTAAAAGGACCTATTTAATGAGTCACGTGTCTTATTTAAATAATTTAATGAGTCATGCGATTTAATACATGTGGATAGTTTTATAAATTGTTACATAATAGGTTGAAAGAGATTCATCCAAATCAGCTCAGAGGAAAACTCAATACATTGCTTTGTACCATATTTGTACCTTGTCAACAAGACCAATAACATAACATTCCAGATTGTGAACTGAGATAAATGCAATTGAGGAGTGGATATGTCAAGGGTAATCATATATCGACAATAAGACAATTTATTATCCTACACACTATGATTCATCAATGTGAAGACTGCTAAGTAAAATGACAAACACACTACATATGTAACTGCATGAAGCCATCCACAAATTTAGCAGCAGAGTCATCGTGAAATGATAATAAAGGACTAAGGAAACATAAAATAGTACCTTACAACAAACTTTAAGATTGAGCACTCCGTCTATAAATTTATGAGGAGCCATTTATCCACTGTTTGGGTAATGACGATTTGAATATTCGGAGAAGCAATGTTCTCTCTCTCTTGCCTATTTTGTTAATACCATAGCCCCGAAATACACCAAGCTTAAGTGCTTCTCGTCCTTCCTCCACAGTTCTTTTTCTCACAGTCGTCAATAAACCTGTTCCTTGGGGACCAATGTTGCTCTCTTCTTTCCCAGTTACACATTCCTCTTTGTCCACTATTACCACACTGGGACTGTCACCAACCATTTCCTCAGATTTATGTTTGTCATCTTCGTTGGTCTCAACTCGATCTCCAAGGTTGCCCTCACAACCATTAGGGCTGCTGCTTCCCCACCATTTGTTTGAGGCAGTTGACAAGCCATTTGATGGGAATCCATATTTAAATTCATCCAAGGCTGCAATTCCTTTCGTTAAGCTTGTGCTAAGCAAATTCTGGGATCGCAGATTCTGAACATTCTTGCTTCCTTGCTGTTGTAAATTGTGAGGAAGTGCAGCACCTTTTGATTTGGACATATCACTGTTTGATTTTTGTGCACCACTGCATTAAAAAATGAGGAAAATGGAAGTAGGGAGAGAGAGAGAGAGAGAGAGAGAATAATCAGAAATTCCTGGCAGGATCTCTTCATATTTGTCAGCAAGCTGAAAATTCAAATGTCAGGACAACATGCAACTGGTCAACATAAGATATCAAGTTATTATATAAAATTACTAATGCGTATGCCATCATTTTTAATGTTATGATAAGGCATAACCTAACAAAACAATGGAATGAAGAATGAAAGATTGTAAGATTACCACAAAGATCAGTCACAAAATAAGAAAGGCATTTAATTAACACAGATACTTAGATTATCAGTAATTTTGTATGGGTGATAGGCATAATTTGGTCACATTGTGTTTTGTGCTTAACCTATAAATAATACCTATGTATAATATGGTTAATTAATTTTACCCTAAACATATTTATCAAAAAAAAAAAAAAAATTACCCTAAACACAATTTCACTAACTGGCACCTTGTAGTGTTTCCAACAAAGATGTTCAAATCCCTCATCCCCTTTGTAACTAATAAATTATCAAAGAACAAATTAATAATTTGTTTACATGGTATCAGAGCCCCTGTAACTCTAAACAGCTGCCTGCCATGATTGATCACCATCAACCACTACACCAATAATAACCACCATCGACTGCTGCAATTGCTCTTGTCTGCATAACTCCATCATCACTATCAATCTTATTATCACAATCTTGTCGGCTAGCCCAAACCTGAGATTGATAGTCCTCACAAAGAACATATTATTGGAAGATCCTCAATATTGTTCCTCGATATTGTTTGCCTGACTTTTTGGCAATTTCTTTTTTTTCCTTTGGAATGCAGTCAATTAGAACATCATATTGAGAAGGACATCACAATCATTCCTACATCACTCTGCTACTGCTATGTTTTTCATTTGGCCTGCATCATTGCTCCAACCCTTTTAGTCTCTGATTTCTATGGGTTGATGGGCTTCTCTAAAGACCCATGATTCTTTTGAAGATGTTCCCCATTTCAACCATAGATAGGTTAATGGACCTTGTTAATTATTATGATGCTGTGTAATCTACTGGTATCTTTGTGTGTTGGCTGGATTGCTAAATTGGTTCTTCCAATTATGGAGTTTTCTGCAGTGGGTTAATTCGTTCTTGTATTTGCATTACTTGTGAGTAATTACTTAATCATATGATTTCATGGAGTTGAAGAAATAACTATATATGAGTTTTTTTTCCTCCTAAATTATTTTTGACAATTAATTAAATTGAGTTATAATAATTATGCTCAACCTATATGAGTTTTTTCTCCTCCTAAATTATTTTTGACAATTAGTGGGAGTATTTTAGATAGGTAAGAAGAAATTTCAGTATTTGGTGTCAGATCCCCCTACCTTTACTGGTCCAAAATATGCTGATTGGAAGTTAAGGTGATAGGTAAGAAGTATTTGATGTCAGATCTCCCATCCTCTACTGCTCCCAATATGCTAATTGGAAAGTGTTTATGACATCATTAGTACTATTGATAACAAGTAGGTAATTATTGAGTTGAAGGTGTTCCTTCAAAACTCAGTCAGACTAAGGATTAGGGGAAGCTATGTTATTTCTTGGGTATTGAAGTAGCACAATCTAAGGAAGGGATTAATTTGTCGTAGAGAAATATGGGTGGGATATTTTGGAGGAAATAGGCTTATCAGGTTCAAAACCTGTAGACTCTTGTAAGCCTTAATGTCAAACAGTATACAGATCATGAGGAGTTGTCAAGTTCAAAACCACAGTTTAAGATTTTATACTGATTTGTTGCACAACGATGGCAAGATGTCTCCAAGGGTATGCAACCATCCACTTCAGATTCAGGAAGAAAGAGATTACTTGTGTAAAAAGAAAAAAATTTATGATTGCTTAAGTGCCCTCAGTTTTAATGAGATGTACGCAACAATTTTAGTCCAATAAGATTACTATTCCCCACATGAAGATGGGGAGGATAGCAAACCCCTATAGGTATATATGTAGAACAGAATGAAAATTACGAGTTGATTCTAATCAGATATCACTTCATTAGAATATCTTTTCCCAAGGAACAATTACTTTTCCTATGTTACTAATGTTGATGCTTTCTTTGTTATTCAATTGGTGCACTATATATTCTGATAATTACAATAATTTCTTTTCTCCCTCCAACAAGGAGTTACATATCGTTTCCATGTTATAACATATAACATATGTTAAATAATCTATTGGATACATAAGCCCTCATCAAATACCAAAACATTTTAAGTCCATTTGAATTATAATATATCTTTAGGTTGATCTTTCTTTTTTTTTGACAAGTAAGAAAAGTCTAAGTTAAAAAAGCTACTTTATGCAAAAGGAGCACAAAGAAGTCAAATACTACAAGGAAGAAAAAGAAAAGAACAGAAAACTGGTTACAAGAGAGGAGAACTAATGAACAGGAGGGAATCACTATAAGTGAGAATCAGTAATTGATTTAGGTTGATCTAACTCAATTGATTCTAAGTATATTACTTTTCCTCTTTGAGAAAGTCCCAATCAGATGTTTCAGTATTACTATAGCTATTCATTTCTCTATAAGTTGATATACATATATACATGCATATATGGGTTTGTGTTTATGATCAGATGCGTCAGTGTTATTATAACCATTCATTGTTCAAGTTGATATACATACATATATGCAGGTATGTGTGCTTGTGTATGTAATGAATTTCCTCCATACCATCGTTAGAACTCACTTTCTAATTCATGTTTGGAGTCCATAATGTTTTAGACCTCAAAGCATGTATCTTAGGCCAAATAAAAACTCCTTCTCTATTAATCAGCAGGCAGCAGCTTTGTGCCAATGAAAAGGGTAAAGAAGTTATCATAAGGAACATTAAAAGAAACCCGTATGACTATTAGATGTCAATAATATGGCAGAACTTATCAAAGCATTATACCTTTCTCTACCGTTCTTTGACAGCTCAGCAAGTTCTTTGTATTTTTCTCTAGCAGCATATCTTCTAATTTCTTCAATGCTCTTTCCAGATAGAAACTATATTGCATTTCAAAATCATATTACATAAAATCATATATATATATATATATATATATATGTATATATATATATAAGGAAAAAAAAATTACAACTTGTTTACTCAGAATCATCATCCAATGACACCAATGTTCGCATAAACATTGGCAGCAATGAGGGGGGGTGGACCTCTAAGTTGGGTAGGGGTGCCCATGGTTATGGTTTGTGGAGAAGTATCCGGAAGGGCTGGGAAGTTTTCAAAACAAATGTTCAGTATAAGATTGGGGTGGGGGATAGAGTGAAATTTTGGACAGACAGGTGGTGTGGAGATCTTTCTCTCCAATTGGCTTTTCCTGTCTTGTACAATTTTGCTGAAAACAGAGAGGCTCCCGTAGAATCATCTTTGATATGTCAAGGAGCAATGGGAGAACTTGGGATGTTCATTTTAATCAAGGTCCTAATGATTGGGAGGCAGCTGTAGTGGTTGATTTCTTTCGATTCTTGGCAGCCAATTTACCTTTAGGGACTGATGGTGATCGGTTGAGATGGAAGTTGACTAAAAACGGGAATTTTACTATCCGCTCATACTATCATAAGTTACATGGCTCTTCTTCCATTGTTTTTCCATGGAAAGGTATTTGGAAGGTTAAGGCACCCCAGCGTGTTTCTTTCTTTGTTTGGACAGCCGCTTGGGATAGAATCCTCACGGGGGATAACTTGCGGCTTAGAGGCTTTGATTTTGTTGACTGGTGTATTATGTGTCGTTGCTGTGGTGAGACCGTGGATCATTTGTTGTTACATTGTGGAAAGGCTTATCGGTTGTGGAGCTTTGTCTTTAGGACTTTTGGGATTTCATGGGTTCCCTCATGTACGGCGTCAGATTTTCTATTTAGTTGGTGGCATTGGTTGGGGGAGCGTTCATCTTTCATTTGGAACTTAGTTCCGTTGTGTTTGATGTAGTGTATTTGGAAGGAATGCAATCGGCGGACATTTGAGGACTTGAATAGATCTGAGGACCAAATGCTTGCGATTTTTTCTGGTTCTCTGTTTGATTGGGCTAGGGCTTGGGGACTCACATCTAGTGACTCTCTTCCTCTATTCCTTAGCTCTCTTTCTTTGTAATTTAATTTTTCTTTTCTTTTCTTTTTTTTTTTGATATGCTGGTGCTAATTTGCATCTAGCAGTTTTTGAATATATTTTTTCTTACCTATCAAAAAAAAAAAAAAAAAAAAAAAAACATTGGCAGCAAAGCCAGTACAGATATCTCATCTAGCAGTTTTTGAATATATTTTTTCTTACCTATCAAAAAAAAAAAAAAAAAAAAAAAAACATTGGCAGCAAAGCCAGTACAGATATCAGTCCAAGACATGCATAACAATTATACCACTCATACTGTAGCCTGTTACGTTTGAGATTGTTCTGAGATGCATATTAGTATATTACTACTGCAAGGATGAACCATATTAGATTTAACCGTCCAGTCCAATTTGATTTCAAACACAGGGTTTACAATCATTTTGGGGATGAAAATAAAAGGTAAAAGATGTAATTTCCTTCTTTTTTTGATAAGTTAAAAGATGTAATTTATTTTACAATAATTGTAAACATCTTAGACAATAACAGTACATGTGATAAACTTAGCTACTTCATAGATAAGCATTTGAAGTTTTGAACTGACATTTCTTGCTGCCATTTACTACTTTTAAGTAAAAAAACAGAAGAAGTTTTAGTCAATGTTTCCACATGTTTCTTCATCTCATTAACCATCTGCAATTTTTTTTTTTTTTTTTAAGCAAACCAACATTCACCCCCTAAACTCAGAAATTACAGACATGCCAACCAGTTGGTCTTGGGATAATAATTTGGGGACATAAACAATATCAGAATTGGTAAACTGCAGAGCTTGTGAAGCTAATGCATTAGTAATTCACATCACACACACACACACACAAACAAACAAAAGTAAAAATAGCAATCACTGATGAGATATAATATACACAAACTGCACTACTGCTATGTGATTCACAAATGAATCTCACTGCTTGCAAAAAGGAGATACAAATAAGTACAAATGATAAAACACAGAGAAGATGAATGAATGAGCCATTTTCAGTATAGCCAAGCAATTTGAAACATGAGCACAAATTAGGGGACCTTAAAAGTCTACCTTCCTATATGGCCACCTATCCAGACCATTTTCACGACAAAGTTTCTTTAGTACACTTGTACATACACCTGCCATGTGAAGATCAAACCACATTATCAGGCTTCGTTATTACACACATTTGAAGATCAAAACATGTCAAGTATTGATGGCTGATATTTGTACACAGCTTGTGTGCTTCCTTTTTGGTTTTTACTGAAATTATTTACTTTAAAAAGAAATCACTACTTGATGGCTGACATGCAAACATAACTTAATTTTGGTTAAAATAATGTCATTCTAATGCATATACCTTTATACCATTAGTTTACACAAGAAGTCATCATGCAGCTTCTTCTTTTTTCTTTTTTTCATTTTTTGGGTTGGTAGCTACCATGCAACTTAGCCAGAAGAACAATTAGGAATCTTCACACCAATAACCTAGTTGTGTAAAAAAAGACAAATGCATACACACACACACACACACACACACACACACAACAACCACCATAAGTTACACATGAAAGCATAAAAGAAGGCATATCACAAGTCATCCATAAGTTCATTTTGCGATAATGTGAATTCCTTAGTAGCCTAAAACATAGTCGTGATGTTGCGTTCAAAAACCAATTGCACTAAAGAGAAGTGTTCATAAGAGTTTTCAAGCAACTAAAAAAATCATGTACACTTGAGTTTCTTCTTCTTAAGTGAATGATTTCTTCTTCTTTTTTTTTTTTTTTGGGTAATTCGATAGTTGGGGGAAGAGGGATTTGAACCCTGGAAGTCTCTATTAGAAACCGCAGAAAGTGTCAGTTAAGCTACAAGGCTGCTGACTCTTCTTCTTAAGTAAATGATATAGTGGAATACTTGAGTTTCTTTTCATATAAATAAAAATTTTGATTTCTTAACCCAAAAAAAAAAAAAAAGGAAGGTAAAAAGTTCCGAGTTCATAAAAACAAATCTAAGAATGAGCACAGTGCCTTCTCAAAGTATCATCCTATTAATATCATGCTCAGGAGCAATCAGCTAAAAAACCAATATTTGTGACTGCCTATTCTATTCATTTTACTTCAGTCCGAATAAAAATTTTGTATGAGCAGCAAAATTGATGGAGCATGAAGCTGGAACGTTATTAGAGTCAGAAGCATCAAGAGACCATGCTTGTTCCATGTCACTATAAATTGTCTTATTCTGAGAGGGTCACCCATCATTTTTACACAATGGACATATAACAATTTCAAGAAACAAAGGAACTAACCATAATAATTTCAAAAAAATCTGTTTGACAATGTAACATGCAATTGAGGTTTTCTCAGTTGTTAAAATATGTGTTGAGAGTTAAACATCAGGGACTTGACAAGTCGCGGGTTCGGCCCCCAAAAAAAGGTGGGAGTTTTGTGTACTGAAAACGACCTCGAAGCATGGAAAATTAGAATGCGTTTTGAAAAGTAAAATGCTGAGAGAGAGAGAGAGAGAGAGTACCGAGAGTAGATGCGGCGTCGTTGAGAGGCAAAGAGAAGTATCTAGAGATTTGATCAAAAGTGAGAGAAGCTGTGTTTGTGTTGGTGTTTGTGTTTGGGTTTGGGTTTTGACGTGAACTCATTTTCTTACAATCACTAGTAGATGAAATCAAATTACTACTACTTTCACTGGGTGCAGGAATCGGAAATGGAAATGCAATTTGGGGAATTTGTTGGGGAACTCGTTTCGTTGGGGCTTACGTCATTGATTTCGTTGATTTGGAAATCGACTTTTGTTATTTTTATGAAAAATTGTTAAGGACTCGTAAAATGACACATCTGTCCACGTTGCAAATGGTGAATGATGAAGAAAAAAAATAAGGAATCTAACAATTTATGAAAAAATATATTTTATTTCTGCCAAATTTACGAGAATATATATATATATATATATACTAGTTATAGGCCTGTGCGTTGCACGGTTTTATGAAAAAATTTATAAAATATATGTATAAATAATTATATATTTTAATAATTATTATAACAAAATAAGTAATAATTTGTTAGTGACGTGAAGTATTGTTAAAAATAATATCAATGATTAAAAAATGTTAGAAGTATTTTTTTCCATTTGGAAAATCTTTGAATACTTATTTGTACACTATGTTTTTAGGGTATCTTTGTTCTTCTTCGTCATTATTCTTTATTAAAATCTTTAGACATAGTGTTACAAAAATTGGCCACTTTTAATAGATAGAATTATTCTTTATTATGCCCGTGCAATGTATGACTTAATAAAAAATATTTTGATAATATAATTAAATTTAATAAAAAATAAAATGAAAAAATAATTAATTCAAATTTAAAATTAAAAAATAAATTGTACTTGTACACTTAAAAGAAATTTAATTTTTATTTCTTATTTTGATATTTAAATCATTTGTTTTAGTGTTGATTTCATTCAAATGATTATAAGTTATATCAACCCTAAACTAGCATATGTATCCATATGTAACATTCTAAATTAATAATAAATAAAAATATAATACTCTAACTTAATGTAACATTCTAACTTACTAATAAATAAATATAACACCCTAACTTAAAGTAATGTTTGTAATTGAATTGTGTTTTAACCTTTAAGAACACACACACACACACACACACACACACACATAGATATATTTATCATAAAAAAATAGATATTAATATTACACATGAAAAAATAATGAATTCAATAATTGAAACGATTGAAAACAAAATTAAGCCAAAACCTCAATTCATTAATGAAAAAATATCCAAATTTTTTAGCTTAAAAAAATGGAGTTAAGATAGACTTACATAAAAATTTGGACGGATGGATTCTCTCATATCCAATTTCATGTTTGACAGCAAATTTTGCTTTTAATTAAAGAATATAGATTACATGGAACAAAACGCCGAACAAAAGCATAACAAATTAAATCCATTATAAAATATTGATGTCAACAATAAATAATCATGTAATAAGAAATTAAAAAATACATATATATTGCTTGCTATATTGACTTCTAAAAAAAACACTAAAAGGTGTGATCAAACATGAGTTTTAACCTATCTATAAAACTTGTAGATAAAAATCATATTATATATAATAAAAAGGAAACAAATACACAAAATCTATTCAATTTGATGAAAAAAAAAAAAAAAAACCCGAAAACTAAAAGTTATATATACAAAAGTAAGACCTCAAAAGGAAGATCTACATCTAGAATTTGAATACTTCATTACTTAAGGTATCATAGTGAAATATTAACACTCATAAACGTAGTTGGCGTCCCCTTGTAGATTTGATAGCCTCTGGATCTGTAAGATGCAACCACTAAACCATGAACATGTCGACTAAGCTTTTTTGTACGACAGGTATCAAAAATTTTAATAGTAAAATAATAACATTATCACAAAAAAAAGGACAACACAGAGGCGGTGCACATAAGGGACTGCAACACCCAACTTGTTTGAAGAGCAGTGTGCACAAATAGAGGTCCTAAGAAGCTGCCACCAATACACGGCAACAACATCCTTCAGTACTTTTCCTGTGGCTCCAACCTACCAAAATTTTCTAGTTACCAAAACTTCACATATTTCATGCCCAAATTAGATACTAATATCAGCTTTATATTACCCAAAACTGACCTATTCTCTGTGCTGTTTTTCTGAAGGTGCCAACAAAATGATGAAAAACAAATCACATCAATTTTATTGAGAAATGAAGAATATAACAAATAATTGTAGAGTACGTAGTAGAAATAATGAAACACCAAAAAATTCTGTGTATATATAGTGAGAATTTTAGATTGTGAAGAAGATGATATGAACAAAAAGAAGTAGTTTAGGTAAAACTCAAATACTTTTTTTTTTTTACTTTATTATTAGGAAAAAGATGACACAAGATGCAAATTTATCCAAAAAAAAAAACGCAAGAGAAAAAAAAATGCAAGTTCTATATTTTTTTCCTTTTACATTTTTTAAAGAAACTTAGGAAAAAAAATACAAATTCGATTTTTTTTTTCTTTTAAGTATTTGTTAGGTTCTAAGGTCTTAGGATTTTATGTATTTAGAACTCTAATTTGTAATTTTGGCAAACCATGATCAAAACATTGTATGGTGTCTTCTTTAGACTTGCTCAAAGTTGGTTTAATATTGTAAAGTTGGAATCGAGTGGCTGCAGAAGTATTTGGGACTCTCGGCCTGGCTCGATCGATCGAAGAATAGACTCGATCGATCGAAAATCGCACAGGTTGAATTTTCTGCAGAATTTCCAACTCAGCCCTACTTCATTAAACGTTTAGGGTTTTATGTTTTTACGCTAGGTATATAAATAAAACCCTAGCCACATTTTTGAAGGTGGTCCATAATTGTATTGTTGCTCATACATTGCTGTTTTGTGTGAATCTCGTGTGAGATCTTTGAGGAGCTTTCCTTTACACAAAACTTAGGGTTTTCATGGTGGAGATTATTTCAACATCTTGAAGATCATTATTGTTGCAACCATTGGAACTTAAAAGAAAAGCAAGCGGGGAGCTTGTAGCTGATTGAAGAATTCAAGAAAGAAGTAGTCCGTGGATTCGGAGCCTGCGCGTGGTTGTGTCAGGAAGTTCTACTGGTGGGTAGCATTAGGAAGTCGAGCGGGGAGCTTGTTAGGTATCTCTTTATCACGTAGAATGTAACAGTCACTGCCAAATATCCTGAAATACTTGACAACAGGTTTCTTCCCTCTCCAGAGTTCATAGGGAGTTTTCTTGGAGTCAGGTCTAAAATACACCCGGTTGAGTGTATGACAAGCAGTGTTGACAGCCTCTCCCCAGAAGGACTTGGGCAACTTTTTGTTGTGTAACATGACTCGTGCCATTTCCTGTACAACTCTGTTTTTTCTCTCCACAATCCCATTCTGTTGAGGTGTCTTGGGTGATGAGAACTCTTGGTGAGTGCCTTGATTATTGCAGAAAGTAGCCAGCTTGGTATTCTCAAATTCTCTTCCATGATCACTTCTGATTCTGGCTATCACAGTATCTTTCTCAACCTGCAATTTCTTGCAAAGATGAATCATCTTCTCAGGAGCCTCAGCTTTATCTTTCAAAAGCACAACCCAAGTATATCTAGTAAAATCATCCACAACAACTAGAATATACTTCTTTCCACCCAAACTTTGAACTCTGGCAGGACCCATTAGATCAATGTGTAATAACTCTAAAGGTCTTGAAGTTTGAACACTAGTCACAGACGGATGCTTGGATTTTACTTGTTTACCTATCTGACATGGTCCACAAATGCACTTATCAATCTTCTCAAATTTAGGTAAACCGATAACTGCTTCACACTTGGAAATCTTCTCTAATTGCTTAAGACTGGCATGCCCCAACCGTTGATGCCATAAATCAACTTGGTCAATCTTTGCACTAAAGCATTTGTTGTTTACACTTGGTGTTATGCCATAACAGTTGTCAGCTGTCCTAACACCAACACACATACAGTCACCTCCTCCATCAAGTATCTCACATTCGTACTTGGTGAAAAGGACATTTAGCCCATTGTCGCAAATCTGACTTATGCTGAGTAAATTAGCCTTTAATCCATCAACATACCAAACATCTTCAAACACTGGCAATCCTGGAATGTCCACAGTACCAATGCCTCTGATCACAGATTTACTTCCATCTCCAAAAGTGACTGTCCCAATCTTTCCTTCAAAGAGAGTTTTGAATAAGTCTTTATTTCCTGTCATGTGCCTGGAACAACCACTATCCAAATACCAAAGACAAGAGTCACGTGCCTTTAAGGCGGTTAGAGCAGTATAACAAACATAATTCTTAGCACATGTGATTAAACCAATATTCTTGAGGAAAGATTCAACAAAAACAACAAAAGACAAAGATGACAAATAGATAAGTTGACAAATAAGCAGAACCAGTTTCCAAGATTCCATGACAACAGGGGTCAAGGATCAGCTCAGAGATTAAAAATCTCAAGCACAAAGAGCTACCAAGCTCTGATACCACTTGAACGGTTTTAGACCCCTTAAAACACACAGATTGCGTAGCCTAGATTAATTAGCCAAGTTGTTACTTAGTCAAATTAAGCAATTCTAGGTTAAAACAATCCAAACAATCATATCAAGATATAATGCAGCGGAAAATAAATAACACAAGATATGATCACCCAGGAAACCACACGGTAAAAACCTGGGGAGGATTTGACTCACCGATCCTCAAGGCTAACCTGAATTCACTATGAAAGAATTGAAGTTCGTAAAAAAGGACTACAAGCTCCCNCTCCCCCCCCCCCCCCCTCCCACTTCTCTGGGGTCTTTACCCTCATTTATACAACATATCTTCCTTCATCTTTACCCTACAAGTGGACGGTTGATGATTTACACTAACACTTGTCCCATTAATCCCCTCTAAAGGTCTTCTGGGGTACTGGTAAGGCTGCAATAATATTGTTCAGAGGTCACTTCCTCATAAATGTGGTGTTATCATCTTTTCCTTAGATATTCTTGAGTTCCTATCTTTTAGAATTTCCTGAAAGGTCACTCTAACTATTTAGGACTTATATCTTACTGTGCTTTAGCTGATCCGAAGAGATATTCCTCCTCAGATTCGGACTCACTACGCTCTTGGCCAAAGCCCCAGACCCCAACTATCACAATGGATAAATTTGTAATAAGGAAACCTCGTAAGCTGCAAGATTCATCTTCTACCCAAGATGCAGATCTTACTCAAGATTCATCTTCTAAGTATGGTCATGTTGATGTAAACAATCCTCCTACGGACCCTGGACTACGAAAAAAGATTTCATTTTATCATCCTAATGATCGAGATGAAATAAGAAGATATTATTTACAAAAAAAAAAAAAAAAAAAAAAAATTACCATATCAACCATATAAACACAATTTTCCTCAAAACAAAATTGGTGGACTTAGGCGTTGATTTAATCCTAAATGGTTTAAAGAGTATGAAAGTTGGTTGGAATATAGTATTGAAAAGGATGCTGCGCATATTGTTTATATTGTTACCTATTTAGACAAGACGTTGGTATGCAATCTGGAGGTGACAGTTTTGTGACAAAGGGATTCAATAGTTGGAATAACAAAGAAAAGCTAGACCTACATGTTTGAGGTGTTAATAGTGCCCATAACCAAGCTCTTAAGAATGGTGAAAATCTAATGAAGCAAAATCAACACATTCAAAGTGTTTTTGTTAAGCAATCAAATCAAGATAAAATTGAATATCGAACTCAATTAAATGCAATAGTTGATTGCATAAGATTCCTTTTGCATCGGGTGTTAGCTTTTCGTGGTCATGATGAATCTGATGATTCAAGTGATAAAGGAAATTTCCTTGAGTTTCTACAATTTTTGGCAGATCATAATGATGTTATTAATGAAGTGTTGCAAAAAAACTCCAAAAAACACAAGCTAACCCATCCTGATATTCAAAAAGACATTGTGAATGCAATTGCATATAAAACTACCGATGCCATCATCGAAGATCTTGGCAATGGGTTTTTTTCAATTTTAGTTGATGAGTCCCGTGATATCTAATAAAAGAACAAATGGCTGTTGTTTTGCGTCATGTGGACAAAAAGGGAATTGTTACAGAGCGATTTCTTGGTATTGTACATGTAGCACATACCTCAGCTTTGTCTCTAAAAGCTGCAACTGAATTTTTATTCAATAAATATGCATTGAGTTTATCAAGACTCCGTGGGCAAGGTTATGATGGGACCAGTAACATGCAAGGTGAATTCAATGGTCTTAAAATTTTAATTATGAAGGAGAATAAATCAGCATTTTATGTCCATTGCTTTGCTCATCAACTTCAGTTGACTCTTGTAGCTGTTGCTAACAAGCATACTGATATTGCTGAATTTTTTAGCTTGGTTAGTAAAATAGTAACTATTATTGGAGCTTCTTGTAAAAGACGAGAATTTTTACGAAATGCACAACTTGCCAAAATTACAGAAGCATTAAACTTGGGTGAACTTGAAAGTGGGCAAGGTTTGAATCAAGAGACAAGTCTTAAACGTGCTGGTGATACACGTTGGGGATCACATTATAGGACAATCCTCAACTTGATTTTGATGTTCTCTTCCACAGTTGATATACTTGAGATGATTGAAAAGGATAGCCTACTCTTTGAGCAAAGAGTTGAAGCTCGGTCTATTTTAAGGTTAATTTTATCTTTTGAATTTTCCTTTGCTTTACACTTGATGTAAAATATTTTGGGGATCACAAATGAGTTGTCAATAGCATTGCAAAAGAAAAATCAAGATATTGTAAACGCTATGACACTTGTCATAGTGTCTAAGCAACGATTGCAGATGATGAGAGATGATGACTGGGAAGCTCTATTGATTGAAGTATCCACATTTTTAGCAAGCTTGATATTCCTATCTTGAACATGGAATAAATATTTGTAGTTGGTGTGAGGCCACGATGCAACGCCCCACAAATTACAAATTTGCATCACTATTGTGTTGATCTATTCTTTGAAGTCATAAATCTGCAACTTCAAGAGCTTAATAATCATTTTTCAGAGGTGGCTACTGAGTTGCTACTTTGTATGGCTTGCTTGAATCCAAGTGATTCGTTTCTGGCTTTTGATATACAAAAATTGACCCGTCTTGCAAAGTTCTAGCCATTTGATTTTTCTGAGACAAATGTATTGGCACTTGATAATCAACTTCAGACTTACATTGTTGATATGTGCTCAAATGATGAGTTTTTAGAGCTTAAAGGAATTGGGGACCTTGCTAGAAAGATGGTGGAGACAAAGAAGGATGTTATATATCCATTGGTATATTTGCTTGTGAAATTAGTTTTGATCCTTCCTATTGCTACTGCAACAGTGGAAAGAAGTTTTTCAGCAATGAAATATATCAAGAATGAATTGCGCAATCGAAGAGAGGATCAATGGTTGAATAATTTTTTGACTGTGTACATTGAAAAAAATATAGCTCGTAGGATTGATAATGAATCTATCATGCAACGGTTTCAAAATATGAAACCTCATAGAAGACAATTGTAAAATTTAATGTTTTTTTTTTTGGTAATATTGATATATTCAAGTCTCTTTTGTTTTAGATTTTATATAATTTATGTTTCTTATTGACCCCCTTAGACAAAAATCCTGGAGCCACCCCTGACTATCAATCTCAATTTTGATTCCAATTACACCTAAAGCCAATCCGTAAAGTGGAGGCAAGAAGTAAGCTAATTTTTGGACTTAATATTTCTGCATTTTGAATTTTTTTTTCCTAATTTTTTATTTTTATTTATTTAGTATTTTAAGAGTTAGTTGATCATATATATATATATATATATTAATGGATAGAAATCTCCTAAGCTAATACTTGAACCCCTAGCTCCCTCCTCCTTAACAGAAGGAGCTATTAGACCAACTGGGTCAACAGATAGTTTGATCAAACTTGGAATGTTATGACTAATCTCTCTCTCTTTTTATCAATATAAGCATTAGAGATCGAATTTCAATAGTCAATTTTTTTTTTCAGAAATTACTGGTGCGACATTCTTTGTGTCTATGTAGTATTAATCACATACTAGTTGAATTATATTATACAGTTACGTAATCGGTAAATTAAATAAAAACAGATTTAACAAACAATCTTGGTGTATTCAAATTTCTACTGTGTACCCGGCAATATTAGTGTGGATATTAAGTCAAATTTAAACAAGTAGGGAGAAATAAATGCTTTGCAAGAGTCTTAAGCGATTCATTCATTCATTCATTTTTATTGGATAAATAAAGTAAGAATATTTTTATTTATTTCAATTATAATAGGTGTTACAAATATAAGAAATAATTAAAATAAATGAGGCGCAGATAAGTTTTACAAACACAAAAACTTGCTATATTTATTGCGTGCTTGCTTCCCCATTGTTTATTTCACTAACATCTTCAACTCCATAGGGCAGAGAGCATCATTGGACACTGCACATCATTAAACACAAACATATTAATCAAGACATGAGAAGATTCATTACAAAGATATATGTTTTTCATATGTATTATGACCCTTTAATTTTTACACACACAAAGAGAGAGAGAGAGAGAGAAGAGAGAGAGAGAGAGATTACGTGTTGCATTTCACAGTGGGATCAAGAGGAACAGGAACTTTGATTTTACAAAAATGGGGAAGCTGTTTTAGTCTTTCAGTTTTAATGTGAGATGCATTTGCAGCAGTTTCGAAACATTCACACAAAGACCTGCGTATTGTAGTGGTGTTTGCCTGTTGCGATACAGTTGCTGCACCTTTACAGCATGTAGGGCCGGGTGTTGGGATAAAAGGAAAACCGGGGGGGGGGGGGGGGGGGGGGGGGGGAGAGAAAGCACGATAGCAATCTCAAGAATTCTTATAACCATTGTCATCCAATATATAAAAGAGCAAAGCTCCTTGGATTGTGCCGAGGACAAACTTTCTTTAATAAACTTAGTTCATTTCTGTTTGATCGTCATGAAAACCCATTTTAAATGTTAGCCATGCACCAAAGCCAAGCTCTTTGACCCATTCTCTACAAATTTATTGTACTGGGCTCACTGGGCCAAGATCCCATACATTTTGGGCTTGGTCAGAAAATCGTGTCCCTACAATTGGCACCGTCTGTAGAAAGAACTTGTGTAATAGTGAGTACAGCGGTTAACGATGATAGGTTCAGATCTGCACCAAGCGAAATCCATGGCATCTAAGTGCAAAAATCCCTTCTCCAACCATGATAGGAAAGAAGATCGAGAAGGCAGTGTACACACTATGCATACAAGCAAAAGCCACTCTCAAGTTAGAAGTCACACCTCTCAGGAACGACGCAGAGTCTTGGACATGTGACGGTGAGATGGTTCGATGGCATAAGAGCAAATTCCATATACTCCTTCAAGGGGCTCCCCTCAGGGCTGAGCCTTATAAGGCACCCGGGGAAAATGTTTAAACTTAAACTTAATCATACCTGTAGTCCTCGGACTAGATGATTAGTTGGTTAACGCTCCATGACAATTTTTCAAGTGTTTAAACTTAAATTCAATTATGCCTGTATTCCTCAAACTAGATGATGAGTTGGTTAACACTCCATGACAACTTTTCAAGTGTTTAAACTTAAACTCAATCATTCCTGTAGTCCTCGGACCAGATGATTAGTTGGTTAACACTCCATGACAACTTTTTAAGTGTTTAAACTTAAACTCAATCATGCCTGTAGTCCTTAGACCAGATGATGAGTTGCTTAACACTCAATGACATCTTTTCAAGTGTTTAAACTTAAACTCAATCATGCTTGTAGTCTTCAGATCAGATGATGAGTTGGTTAACACTCCATGCCAACTTTTCAAGTGTTTAAATTTAAACTTAATCATGTCTATAGTCCTCGGACCAGATGATGACTTGGTTAACACTCAATGGCAACTTTTCAAGTGTTTAAACTTAAACTCAATTATTCCTGTAGTCCTTAAACCAGATGATGAGTTGGTTAACACTCAATGACAACTTTTCAAGTGTTTAAACTTAAACTCAATCATGCATGTAGTCCTCGGACTAGATGATGAGTTGGTTAATACTCCATGACAACTTTTCAAGTGTTTAAATTTAAACTCAATCATGCCTATAGTCCTCGGATCAGATGATGAGTTGGTTAATACTCCATGACAACTCTTAAAGAATTCAAAACCCCACTTTTCTCCTTGGATGAGAGGAAAAAATTGGAGTTTTAAGGGGCTATTGTGGGGTCATGAGCCCAAAATCATACAATGGGGCATGGGGCTTTGGCCGAGAGTGTAGTGAGTCCGAATCCGAGGAGGAATATCTCCTCGAATCAGCTAAAGCACGGTCAGATATAAGTCCTAAATAGTCAAAGTGACCTTCCAAAAAATTCTAAAAGATAGGAACTCAGGAATATTTAAGGGAAAGTTGCTAACACCGCATTTATGAGGAAGTGACCTCTAAACAGTATTATTGTAGCCTTACCAGTACCTCAGAAGACTTCTAGAGGGGGCTGATGGGACAAGTATCAGTGTAAACCATCAACCGTCCACTTGTAGGGTAAAGATGAAGGAAGAGATGTTGTATAAATGAGGGTAAAGACCCCAGAGAAGTGGGAGGAGGGAGAGAAAGCACGATAGCAATCTCAAGAACTCCTGTAATCATTGTCATCCAATATATAAAAGAGCAAAGCTCCTTGGATTGTGCCGAGAACAAACTTTCTTTGATAAACTCAGTTCATTTCTGTTTGATCATCATGAAAACCCATTTTAAATGTTAGCCATGCACCAAAGCCAAGCTCTTTGACCCACTCTCTACAAATTTATTGTACTGAATTCACTGGGCTAAGATCCCATACATTTTGGGCTTGGTCAGAAAATCGTGTCCCTACAG
The DNA here is from genome assembly GCF_002906115.3 of Quercus suber. Lineage (NCBI taxonomy): Eukaryota > Viridiplantae > Streptophyta > Magnoliopsida > Fagales > Fagaceae > Quercus > Quercus suber. The sequence continues at coordinate 767,083 of NW_027069469.1, read as the reverse complement.
ACAATATTTTTATTTTTATTTTTTATTGATTTATTATTTAGTTATAACATCAAAATTAAAGTAAATGAACATGTAAAGTTAAAACTGTCTAAAATGAATTTGAAAAGCCAATATATTTATGGATTTAATATTGTCAAAAAATTAAAAGTAAAAAATAAATACTAAAAAGAATTATTATGTGACCAATGATTTGATAGATGAGAAGACTTAACAGGAGTGTAGTAACAAAAATACGATATGAAGATCTAGTTAAAGACAATTAAATCTTAATAAATAAAAGTGTATGTAGTCAATTTTGTTTTTAGATAATTTTTAAATATTTTTTTTTATGTTATACAGATTATTTTCTTTCATTTCGATAGCTGAAGTGTTTAATTTCTGACATAAAGTCTACTTTTTTTCTACATATTATTTTAAATATTAAATTTATAATATGGTATAGTTTCTTAGGAATGTTTAAGAAATATGCAATTCCAATTTCATTTATCTATATTAGTAAACAAAACTCAATTAATAGTTCGAAACTACTCCTATGATAAGAAAAATTATAAATATAATAATCACTTTTTAAGAGAATGAAAATTTTGAATAATATATTTGAAACTCAAATAGTTTAGTTGTACAGGAAAAACAAATTAGGAAAATATGATGCACGATAACATAATTTATCAAAATATGAACCATCTAAAAAATGAATAATATCAATAAAATAAATTCAAATAATAAGATGATCATATATTTTTTGAGATAAATAAATGAAAAATAATTTTAAATATTGTCTATTTTTAAGGAGAACAAATTATTTTCAACAAAATTTAGAGAACAAGTTATATATTATACCATAACTAAAATATAATTATCTATTTCTACGCATCGCGTGGGTCTGTGACTAGTGCAAGTTAAATTTGAAACCATGGGATTTAATGTAGCCCCATTTAGCATAAAGTGTTTGTGGATCATCTTTCAAAAAAAGAACACAAGTACAGGTGTCAATGTCTGAAATTCTGAATCACGATTTGTTTAGCATGATACATGAAAAACACCACATACCACTCAAGAGAAAAATGGAAACACAAAATGCAAAGGCCTTTGAGATTTTATGGTAAAGTGTAACCAGGGAGCTGTACAATCCAAGTGGAAGGAACAACAGCAAGCCAAAACAAGCATAGGTCATTTCGGTTATAAAAAAGGAAGAGCTTATGATTCAACTAAAGTCTAAAGCTGAATGATGAAATAGGATTGGTGTAAGTCAATCCCACATAGTTGGGATATTAAGCCTTATGGTGCTTATATGGTTAGCAGAGACTGAAAAGATAGTATCAAGTATCTCATACATGCTTTCAGGTAGTCAATAACCACCACATTGCAATGTCTTGGAACTTTATTAACCATTGATAAAAGAGCAAAGGGGGTAGGGGCTGTTATGTAATAATGATGAATCTTCCCAAGCAATCAAGTGAAGTATCTGCATGTTAGATAAGAATAAGACAAATTGAAGAAATTGTACACATGCACCCAGCACCCCTTGGTCATGGACCCAGGACCTCAACCCCACCTAGTACTTGCAAGGTGAGAGAAGGTGCATGCCAATTGAGCTAGACGTCATTTATTGGCTTAGAGGCTTCACATTTTAATCGGTATTCTTTTTTTCTTTTTTTCTTTTTTTCTTTTTTTTTCTTTTGATAATCCGGTATTCTTGTTATTTTCAAAGTAAATATATAAATGGTGACACATGCACACAAATAAAGTTACTTTCGCTGCAATGTTGCATCATCTGATGGTGACCCAGGACCTTTGTTTCCTACCAATCAATACGTTTTAGTCTTATCATGTTGAAAAAGTAATGGCTGTTGTTATTATCATGAGTGATTACACGAGACACATTCATAAAAAAAATGGGGGGCTAAAAATCTCAAAAGTGTATTTATTGGGTATGTAGCATTGGTTTAAGAATCACTAACTGAGAGAGCAGAAAACAACTAAGAGAAGATATATTTATAAAAAAGAAGAAGCAATTGACAGGCAGAAAAGTAAATAACTAGATGAAACAGAGGAAAGCAAAGCTAGAGAGCGCATTAAGGCAGCTATCCAAATGAAGGCGAAGGGCCTGGGCGTAAGCTGTCCTTCAAGGAGAAGCTAGTGGGAGCCATCCCTGGTGCTTTTTCCCAAGCTTTCCTCTTCTCAGACCACATGGATGCAGAGTCTGAATCTGATGATGAAATCACGGAACTTAATGAAGGAATGGCAGCAGTCAAGCTTTCCAAGACAGACAAAAAACGGATTAGAGCTCCTTGGTCTAAAGCTTTTATTGTGAAGGTTTATGGAAGATCGGTGAGTTACAGTTTTATCCATACTCGGCTGCAAACACTGTGGAAACCTACGGGAACGCTTGACTGCGTCGATTTGGGTAAGGATTTCTTCCTGGTCCGATTCTCTTTGGAGGAAGATCATGCATTTGTTTTGGAAAAGGGTCCCTGGTTTATAGGTGAGAATTTTTTGTCCATTAGGCCATGGGAGCCGAACTTCAAACCTTCCACTGCTAGTGTGTCCTCCATAGCAGTATGGATCAGGTTGAATGAACTTCCTATTGAATACTATGAGAATCAAACACTTAAACAGATCGGTTCTACTATTGGCACTGTCCTAAGAATCGATACCCATACGGCGGTTGAGGCACGGGGAAGATATGCAAGATTGTGTGTTCAACTTGATGTGAACAAGCCCCTTATTACGTCAATACAGATTGGTGATTTTGAACAATCCGTTAGCTACGAGGGTCTCCAAAGACTATGCTTCTCCTGTGGACGCCTCGGGCATCGAAAGGAGGCATGTCCGTATACCATAAGGCCAGCCGCTTCGCCGTCGGATTCTCTGCGCAGCCATGGCAATGAGAGAGAGAGAATGGAGGAACCACAAGGATTGCGTGGGACTGACAATTCAGGAAACCACCAGACTAAATTTGCAGCAGGACAAAAGGACAATTACGGCCCTTGGATGGTAGTGGCACGTAGGAAGAATGGAGGTAAGTTGGTTAAAGGACTGGACCTCACAAAGAATTTGGCTGATCCGAATTTGCAAGGACCGATGAGTCATCATGCTTACTCAGCCACTAAACTGGACCAAAACCGTGTGGGGAAAAGGAAAGCTATAGTGGGCCAGAACTCCTTGGGCCAGGTAATAAGAGAAAATTATTTTTGTGCATTGGTGGAGCCCATAAAGCAAGCTACCACAAAATATAAGCAGCCAATAGATCACGATGATGAATTGCCAAGGCCATTCACGTCAGAACCGTTCAGCCCAAGCCCTCAAACCTTTGATCAGGGTTAGTGCTCGTCCATCAGGGGCAAGAAAGGATTGGCTCGTGCTAGGGCTCCTTTATCTACTACTAGTGCCGCCCCCTTAGTGAATACTACACTCACACACACTGAATCTCTCATCTCCTCTCAACCCAGCAATTACCTACTGAACCCCCAGGGACCTTTTCAATTCTCAAGTCCAAGTGCTGCTACAGTGGGCGATCAACTTAGGAGGGATCATAGTGGTGATTCTAAAGGCCGTGGTCATGAAGATCAGAGTAACTCCAACGCACGTGAGGGGCTGGACCAGCTTGAGGTTTCGAAAGGCAGGGGAGCTAATTTTTCTCTTGACAAAATTAAGCAGAAGATGGGGCTATCCCCCACTGACGGGTTGAGTGTGGGCCTCCTTGAACGACGAACCAAACCAGAAGGTGGGGAAGAGTTTAAGCAAGCGATTCACTCCGATTGTAATCGCAACCATGGGAAACCGGAATTTAAAGAAAACCTTTCAAGTGTCTTGTCAGAAGATGAAGCTGGGGATGGTGCAACATCGATGGAACCTGATGTTAGGGACAGATCTCTTGAAGGAGATGATGGAACTGACGGGATGGAATTTGATGGTGGAGGTCAAGCCTCTCCCACCAACTGATGAGGGTCCGACCCTGAGCCACAGTATAGTCATGAATATCATTGCGTGGAATTGCAGGGGCGCCCTGAAGCCCAATTTTCAGGATCACATTAGGGAGCTTGTCCTAAATCATGACCCTGCCTTGTTTGTGGTTATGGAAACTCGATTAGGAGGAAGCAGAGCAAAAGATGTTACGGATCGCCTTCCCTTTGATGGCGCTATCCATACTAACACCATTGGGTATGCTGGAGGCCTTTGGCTGCTTTGGAATACTGGCAAGGTGGAGGTGTCGCTCCTTTCCAAAACCGAGCAAGAGATTCATGTCTCTGTGAAGGTGCACTCTCTTAACTCAATTTTTTTCTTTTCTGCTATTTATGCTAGTCCCCGGTTGGCCAAAAGGCATGTGTTATGGAATAACTTGTGTTTGTTTGCTGAGCTCCATAATATGCCATGGGTTATAGCTGGGGATTTCAACGAGTCCCTCTCCAGTGAGGACAAGTTTGGGGGCAGAGCAGTGAGTAGCTCTAGGTCCTTGGAGTTTAAAGAGTGCCTGGATAGTTGTAATATGATTGACCTGGGATTCTCGGGCCCTAGATTTACGTGGACTAACAAAATGGAGGTTGAAGCTCTAATCCAAGAGAGGATAAACAGATTCTTTGTAAACCCGAGTTGGTGCACCACATATCCAGATGCAAAAATAACTCATCTCACTCGATGCCACTCTGACCACTATCCGATTCTGCTTGAGTCATACCCAACCAATCAGCGACATCTCCCTCGGCCCTTCAAGTTTCAAAGCTGCTGGTTGGCAGACCTGTCCTTCCCTAATATTGTTTCCCGGGCTTGGAGGCACTCTCTCCAGTTAGGTGAAGCAATTGATAAGTTTGTCATGGATGTATCCATCTGGAACAAAAATGAGTTTGGCAACGTCTTTGTGAAGAAAAAGAGGATAATGGCTAGACTTCATGGTATTCAAAAGGCTATGGCTTTGAGGCCAAGTGCCCAGCTGGTAGAGCTTGAAAAAGTGCTGCAACAAGAGCTGGATTCCATTCTAAATCAGGAGAGAGATATCTGGGCTCTAAAGTCCCGGGTTAATTGGCTAGTTAATGGGGAGAGAAACACTTCCTTCTTCCATGTCACCACGCTTGTGAGGAGGAAACGGAATCGGATTAACGCCATTAAGAATACAGTAGGGGAATGGGTTTTTGAAGAAGAGGATATTATGAATGTCATTCGTAAAGGTTTCCAAGAGCTGTTCTCTTCTTCGAAGGGCAGTAACTCTCAACAAATTTCTCCCCCTTCTCAATAGCAGGCTAGACTAACTGAAGCTGATTGTCTTGATCTTAACCAAGCTGTCACTGATGAGGAGATAACAGTGGCTCTTCGATCAATGAAGCCTTATAAAGCCCCTGGTCCGGATGGCCTCCATGCAGGATTCTTTCAACGTTTTTGGCTGACAGTAGGTTCTTTAGTCAAAAAGGAAGTAAGGCAGATTTTTGCTACTAAGAAAATGCCTGAATATCTCAATAAAACCCACCTGATTCTTATACCAAAAATCCAAGGCCCGGAAACTCTTGGGAATTACCGTCCTATTAGTCTTTGCAACACCACGTATAAGCTTGTGACTAAGATCCTTGTGAATAGAATCAAACCCGTGTTAGGGAATCTCATCTCCCCAGTGCAGACTGCTTTTATCCCAGGAAGGAGAGGGACTGATAATGCCATAATTGTCCAAGAGTTAATCCACTCCATCAGCAAAGCGAAAGGAAAAGAAGGTTACATGGCGATAAAAATTGACCTTGTAAAAGCTTATGACAAGCTTGAATGGGACTTTATTAGGGAACGACTCTTCCATATCAATCTCCCCACTGACCTCATTGATTTGATCATGAGCTGCATCTCTACAGCGACCACTTCTATCCTTTTTAATGGGGGGACTATGGACCCGATTCTCCCTTCTCGAGGTATTAGGCAAGGAGATCCACTCTCACCCTATATCTTTATTCTGTGCATGGATTGGCTGGGGCAACTCATAGAAGGAAAATGTGCTGAGAAACTATGGAATCCAGTTAAGTCCTCAAAAAGTGGTCCATCTTTCTCCCACCTGTTCTTCACCGATGACTTGGTGTTATTTGCCAAAGCAAATCAGGATAATTGCTCCACTATTAGAGATGTTCTTGACGAGTTTTGCGACAAATCGGGGCAATCAGTGAGCGAAGCTAAATCTAGGGTGTTCTTTTCCCCAAATGTTGATAGGGATAATAGAGAGTCCCTCTCGGACATACTCGGATTCCAGTCCACCCGTTCTCTTGGTAAGTACATTGGTATTCCTATTAGGCACCCTGGTTCCTCTTCTCATGATTTTGACTTCATCCTGGATCAAATGAAACAGAAGCTAGCTGGCTGGAAAGCCAACCTCTTGTCAATGGCAGGGAGGTCCGTCCTCATTCAGTCGTCTCTATCCACTATCCCTTCCTATGTAATGCAGTGTGCTCATCTGTCAGAAAGGATTTTGAGTGGCATAGATAGGGTGAATAGGAATTTTTTATAGGGTACCACTGATTCAGGCAGGAGACTCCATTGGATTGGCTGGCATAAAGTCACCAAGACTAAGAAAGAGGGAGGATTGGGATTTCAAACAGTAAAAGGTCGGAATACGGCTTTATTAGCCAAGCTGAATTGGAGATTGCATTCAGAAAAAGATGCTTTGTGGACACGAGTTCTGAAGAGGAAATATTGCAGCTCAAGAAGGATTAATTCCCCAAATCCAAATAAACTCCCCTGCTCCCAGGTTTGGAAGGGCATCAAGAAGGGTGCAGCTACCTTTGTAAAGGGAGCTAGGTGGTCTCTTGGGAAGGACAGTAACCTGAATTTCTGGAGTGACTCGTGGTCAGAGTTGGGGCCGCTGCGAAGTGTCATTCAAGGCCCCATTGAACCCGACATCGAAAGGTTGAGGGTGAAGGATATTCTAACTGATGGTAGTTGGGACTGGAATAAGATTACCATGGAGTTGCCAACGAGTTTGAAGATGAAAATCCAAGCAACCCCCTCTGCCATGTTTGCACCCACCGAAGACAAATTATCATGGTCCTCAAATCCCCGTGGAGTTTTTGATCTCAAATCGGCATATAGCCTTGCCACGGATAATGAGCCTTGCCAGTTTGATGGGGAGTGGATTTGGAAAGCGAGAGTTCTCCCTAAAATCAAATTCTTTGCCTGGAAATGCATGCACAATAGTGTCGGGGTCAAAGCATGCCTTGCGGAAAGGGGGATGAGTATAAACATGTTGTGTCCTTTGTGTGTCTTGGAGGTGGAAACCATTGCCCATGCTCTTCGGGATTGCAGATTGGTAAGAGAAGTGTGGTTCAATTTAGGTGTAGCAAGAAATGATATGGAGTTTTTCAATGAGGAGTTGGAAATATGGATGACTAAGAATGCAAAGGTAACCTCTCCACTTCACTGGGATACCGTTTTTCTTTTTGCTATTTGGATATTATGGCAGAAAAGGAATCTAGTTTTATTCCAAAAAAAACCCGTGTCTCTCAACACACACATTGAGATTATCCAAAGAGCTCGTGAATTCATCCACTGTGGCATCAACACGGTGACTGAACACAGACAGATCCTCAGAGCCATTCGCTGGGAGAGGCCAAACAGAGGGTGGGTAAAGCTAAATACCGACGGGTCGTCTTCAGGGAATCCTGGACCAGCAGGGTGTGTTGGGGTTCTTCGTGATGAGAATGGTAATTGGCTGTTTGGGTTCTCTAGAAAAATCGGAATTACCACGAGTTTTGTGGCAGAATTATGGGCTGTGAGGGAGGGACTATCCCTCTGTTTGCATAAAAATTTTCCTGCTGTAGTGTTAGAATTGGATGCTAAAAGTATTTATGATGTGCTAACCAATCCGAACCAGTCCAACAATATCATATCTGCCATTCTGGATGACTGCAGGCAGATGATGGTCCATTTTCCTCAGATCCGAGTAAGGCATTGTTACAGAGAGGTGAACCGTTGCGCAGACAAGCTAGCTCGAATGGGAGTGCAGCAACCTGCAAATTTTTGTTTGTATGAAGTCTCCCCTCAGGAGCTTCAGTCTGATTTAGATTTTGATAATTCTGGTCTGTATGTTAACAGGCGTTGTCCTGAGATTTTTTCCTCTGTTTAGTTTTTTATAATTTCCATCTTCACCAAAAAAAAAAAAAAAACTTACTATATTTATGCTCCAATATGTAGTAAAGTGAACAAACATCTTTGAAACCAAGAACAAATAATCAGATCAACAACATCGGAAAAAGAAAACGAAGAATGTTACTTTAATATTCAATAACACAAATGAGAATCAAGTTTAGAATGATAACATGCTCCAAAAATATATGAGAGGAGGGACTAGGGAGATGCCAATTTGAACCTCCAGATTTCTACTCAAGGTGCAGTGTGCTTCACAATGACCAGACTCATTATCATTAGTTACCCAAGAATATGTTAGATTTCTGAAAATTACTGGTATTTTTGCTATGCTTAGATTAGATGTCTGCAAATTAGTGGTATTTGTTATAATTTATGCTGCTGGATACAGCAATGTACTGTCTTATGTCAAAATTCCTTAAAATATGGAAGCTGATTATGATGATGATTTGAAACTCCAAATTTTGATTAACTGTTGTGAACAATTATTTGACAAGACGATTTTTCTTTATGCTACTGGTCTACAGAAGTTTCCCATTGTCAAGTTCATGCCAATGGCTTCTGTGGATCATACAAGATTTCTGTGAAACAATAATACTCCGAGTAGATTTCTATTGCTAATCATCCCAGGTCATACATGAGTGGCTCAACATCCAATATTTCAGAGCAATCCTATCTTTTTACTTAAACAACCAAACGAGACATACATCTTCTATATGCCCCCTCCTTGCCCCAAAAGAGTCAAGATTCAAGAGAATATGCATGTAACTCTCAACATGGTACACAGAATTCAATTAGATTTCAAATAATAGGATTAATGATAATTATCATCTTTAACGAGGTGCTGCATGGGAGCAGATAATTGCTCACAGATTGCATTGACAATTTCATACACTAACTGACAATATATGTGGTCACTTATTTGGTGCTTTACATAATTTCAAAATCTCCTTATAATTCGTTGGCACTAAATGTACTGGCAAAAACTCAACAAAGGTCATGATAATTATCATGATAATCAAGAGAATAGGCAGATAATATGTGTATAACACCCAACTTGGTACAGAATACAGAGATTTCAATTAGATTTGGAATAATAAGATTACTGATAATTATTATCTTTAATGATGTGCTACATGGGAAACGGAAATTGATCAGAGATTGCATTGATGATTTTATACAGTATCTGGACAAGATGTGTGGTCACCTGGTTGTTCTTTACATAATTTCAAAACCCCTTACAATTCGTTGGCACTAAATGTAATGGCAGAACTCAGCTAGGATCATTTATAGGGTCATCTAAATCATATTCAAAAAGTAAATTACAGTTTGACTCCTCTTCAAATATAACATTGATTATCACTGATTTCATCATCATAAAAATAATTTAATTAATCCTTTTCTAGACCAGCGCCTGCACTTTTCCTGGACAAACCCCTACTCCTATCCAGTACCCCTTGCCCAACATGGCTTGCATATATTTCCCTGATTTCTACAAGGGGTATCTCTGCAAGAGTTTCTGATGGTCGTAGGCTTCCCTTAAAAAACTGTCTTGAGTGTCATTCTAAGAGATGTTAAATATAGCAGATTGTCATTCAAACACTTAAGCAAACTTCTGGGGCAGGGCCAAAGGCTTTTGGAGGTTGCTCACATTCATACACTCATTTTTCAATTATGCGGTAAAGTGAAGAAGCTCATGAAACACTCCAATCCTCTTCTTGCATACATCTGGGTCGAGATCCAAATGGGAGACATCAGAATGCAGAGAAGTATAAGGGAGCATTTGCCACTCTTTCAACCTCCATGCATTTTCTTTTTCAACCCAAAACCTCTTCTGAATACAATCAGAAAGGCTAAGCAACCATAGATCATGTCTTCTTTCTTCTATTGTAAAGCTGCATTCTTTTAAAATTCGGAGACAACAAGGCCATCATCCTAGAATAAGAGATTTAACCCAACACAATTGTCGAGGAGGTGGATTTAAGCGAACTAGCTTGTAACCCGTGCAAATGCACGGAAATTTAATTTAAAATTTTTTATAATTTTGTTGTTGCATTTTTATAGCATTTCAAAAGTATTTTTCTTTTTTATATAACATCATCAAAAGTAAATCAAATCATACTTCATCATTGTAACATATATTAACAAACTTTGAATAAGGAGAAAAAAATTAAACATCCAAATAGTGGAAAAACATATACATTTCTTCTTAACAACATAAAAATTTAGATTCATAGCTCAAAATAACATTTATAATCCTAAAATAAACCAAAAGTCAAATAGTTTAATACCAAACCGGTGTTGAATTTGGTTTTGAGTATTTAGACTTGCAAAACACTATTAACTTTTCTAAGTTTTCTCTTTTCACATGTAGACGTGGCTGAAAGTTAGCTGGGCATTCTTAATTAATTATATATATTTATACTTTAGTCTTAAGGACATTTGTTTTCAAATAACAAAAATAATCAAATTATATAGATTACATGAGTCCAGAATCATCATAAGATACATGTAACAATATATTTCTTACAAATAAAATATTTTAAACATATTGTAGGCAACTATAGTGAACTTTAACATCATATGTGATGGAGACAATATTTTTCTATCAATTAAAAAAAGCCTCTTATAAAAAAAATTAAAAAATTTAAAAAAAATTTAAAAAAAAAAAAAAAAAAAAAAAAAAAAAAAAAAAAAAAAAAAGGCCTAGCTAAAGGAAATGGTAAGAATATCCTTTGATAGAGAAGCATGGCTGTTGTCATTTGCACGTTGTTGATGTTAATACTTCTTCATCCAAAGACATTGATCAAATGAAGCTAAGATAAAACTGCAAATAGTCCAGAAAGTTGGACATCAAATTTTAACACTAATTTTGATTAGATAATTATTGTTATAAAAAATACAGACCAATGGTAAGAAATCTGCTCAAGAACTCAATTGCTATTTGATTCCAAATGAAATGTTGCGCACTTGGATTCTACAAAATCCAGCTTGAAAAAAAGTCTAAAAGCTTAATTCATGATAGGAAAAGCTTATCAAATCATGCTTTTTACATAAAACAATCACAACATAAGCATTAAAAAAACTATAAATTGAGAAACTCCAAGCAAGATATGCTAAGCATCCTCTATCATTGTTACATGAAAGCAATGGGTCTTTAACCTAGCATACAGAGTTTCTTGATGTGTCCTAATTACATAACATTGCAAATATGTATACCTATCTATGTCCACATGTGTATGTAGATTATGTCGCATTCTTTGCCAAGAACGTAGATTGTGATCAATGGATACTGCATATCAGAATTTTTTTTTTTTTTTTTCTCTAAATGTATATGATTTGTTCATATCATTTTAAAAAAAAAATTGTAATTCTAAGTGAGGCTAATAAAGCAAGTTTCAAAAAATATTGTCATATAAAAAATCTATTTAAATAAACTTTGTGCTTCTGCTGCTGCTGCTTATCAAAACTAAAGCTTGTTCATGGGGTTTTAAACCACCAAAACATATATTGTTTTTAAAAAATGCAAATAACCAGAACATATTATAATTTATCAATGCAACTGCTCAGCTTGTGAAGTATTGAAAGAACTAACTTGGTTCTACCTATATGCCATGCCTTGAAATTGACAACATAGAACATACCTGAAGAGAATTTCTTGACTCCTAGCTCCAAAAATAAAGCAGAAAAGTTTAGCGTATTTTTCATACTGTACAGAGTAGCCTACTAAATTATGTACAATAAGCTAAGAATTGTTTAAATAGCAAGAGGAGAACCTAATTGGTGAAATTCATGTGCTGCATCGTTACAATATGTTTAGCTTATTCCTCTAATTGCAAATATACCCAATGTTGACCAATTAAAAAACCATAAAAACAGGAGTTTCGTCACATCTAAACTATGATTTCAGTGAATCAACATGGCAATATGCATATAAACATTTGTTATGAAAGGAAAAATGATCAGAGACTACATTACAAAATCATTCCCAACTACCATATATGCAAGAAGAGGCAATCAAAAAAAAAAAAAAAAACCTTGCTCAGTGGAGCTAAAAATAGTACCATTCAAATAAATCCCATCAAAGAACAAAAAAAAAAAAAATTACTCATATCGTTTGGTAACTGGATACATACGCTTTGAAGTGAAAAAGTTACAGACTTCTTAGTGCTCCCAAATTTTGCTAAGGCGCAATCCCAGAAGGGATTCTAGAGTACAAAAATTAGAATATATTATATGCATTAAGTTACCTGGGTTGCATGTTCTTATTGACTTCGCCATAATCAACAGTCAAGTTAGGAATTCCAGTTCCAAACAGACTTAACATCATGTAAGAAGAAAAAGTGGATAAAAGTAAATAAAAACATGGAAGAAAAAGAAAGAGAAAAGGGAAAGTAAGCAAACTTGTAGTTTGAAGTTTTAGTCCAAAATAAAGTTTTGTGGCGCAACATTGAAAGGCAAAGAAAAATTCATAAATCATTAATTAAAATACTACTCATTGATACGAATTTATATGCCTACCATTGCTTAGATAAAGAGAAACTGAGGGGAGGGTGAGATGCTTGGACTTGGGATTTAAAACACACAAAGTCCTAATTATCAAATAGCTGTTACTAAGATGAATACATGTCACTCCGGTAACCTAAACTCATGAGGGATCCCATGCTTGCCACTGCCAGTACCTTCAATATAGCAGAGTTGTATATACACCTCCAAGTAGCTCCTTGAGTGGTTGTTTTTAATTTCATCAAGATGTAATTTACAATTGCAAAAAAGTAAATTAAGAATAATTATTTGTCTTTCATCATACATAAGAAAAATAATTAATTAATAAACAAAAGATGGTTTGAGTTGACCTGAAAACAAATGTGGACAACATAAACTCACTTATGTGCATGCGTGAAGAACTAAAGCTTTATGATTACAAATGAGGTTGACAATTTTCATCTTAATTGGATTGAAGTTCAAGCTTGACAAAAGTTTATGATAGCAGGAGGAAAATTTACTATACAATTTCATAACATAAAAACCATTATATGAGCCTTCTAAGTTTGATTTATAAGAAAAGACTAAATAGTTCCTAGGTTAAGTCATAAACTGTTTACTGTTTTGTTCAGTTTAAATGATTTTAAATACTTAAGTGTATATAATTCCAATAATATTGTAGAGATATAAGAATTCCAATAAAATTCTTAAAAAGATAACTAATTTGAAATTTTGAACCGAGATAGTATCAGTGTTCAATCATAACCAATTAAAACTATAAGCTTTAGCAATTTTGAATGGGAATATATAGATTAAATAGTGTCACTATGAAAAAGAATTAAACTAAAATTGAATATGCAATAACTACTAATTAAGATTAAAACAAAAGCACCAAAGAAAATTGAAGGTATAAAGAGTTCTAAAGCCTAAAAAATTACTGCAGAAAAAATGATAGTAAACTCTATACTCTAATGCAACTAAGATAAATATTAAAGATAAATCAAATCAACCTCTCATGATGAAAAAAATAACAACACAGGGAAACATCAAGTAAACTTGTACCTAGCATATACTTAACGTCAAATTTTTTATATATTAAAAAAACCTTTACTGATAGCAGTGCCAGGGTTATTTTAGTGGATGTCAGCCTGAATGTGCTGGTATGACAATGGTGGTGATCCCTCTCTCTCTCTGCCTTAAAAATGTTCTTTAATTTTTATTCTCAATTTGTTGGCTTGTATAAGTTATTAATTATGGTAAGAAGTGTTTTCGTAATAGTACTATTTGGTGTTTGGGCTGAAAGACACAACAGTTGTTTAGGCAGTGTCTGTTGGTGGTTGTTTCCGACAGTTTCTTTCATGCTTGAAGTACGCTGATTCAAGTTTCTGTTAATAACTTAATACGTTAGATATGCCACAGAAGCAATGTCTTAACATCCCTGAAACACAGTGACTTTTCTCATCATCTGCTAAATATAATGCTTTTCTAACATAAATCATGCATGCCAATAATACCAACCTGTTGATACTATTTTAGCTAAAAGAACTTGAGTTTCATTACAATACATTATGACAGAAATTTTCTACCAAGAATTTAGGAACATACCTATTCTGCAATGAATTGTCTAGGTCTTCATTTCCTTTGCCTTTGAATTCAAAAAATACCTAATAGACATCAATGTAAATGAGGCTCTAGAAACCGAGTTCCTATACACCATGACACCACTGGGAAAAAAAAAATAGACATTTTGGGTTTCATTTACCGTATGCTGGCTAATCAAGTATAATTATCTAAAACCCATAAAACATGGCAGGTTTAAATAAACAAACTGTAAAAAATAAAAACATTTGAAAGCTGAGTAAACCGAACTCAAAACAAAACATGGCAGGTTTATTTGAAGTGAACAGCAAGAAATTAATCTGAATGTCTAATAAAACCAAACTGAAGTGTAATAACACTAAAATAATTCTATGTCCTATTTTGTATGTAAGTACTCAATAAGGGACAGTAAAAATAGGGGAATAGTGTAAGAGAGACTACAGAAAAAAAAGTCAAAAATAGTCATTGAAAGAAAGTTGATAACAGTTTCTAATTTCGACAGCAAGAATCAAGATTAATTACACAAAGGTTCCTCAAATTTATTAAGTTTTACTTCAAAATTACAGAAAGAGATATATTAGATTATACGCACACCTAAGTTATGGGATTGATGAAACTTTCCACCCTTTATTGTGTAATCATCTATTCATAAAATAAATAAATAAAAGTAAATCATCTATAAGTACTCAAATCCAAAACACTAAGACACACACAATAAAAACAAATGAATAAACAAAATAAGCAAAGCTAACAACAACAAAAAAAAAAAAAAAAAAAAAAAAAAAAAAAAAAAAAAAAAAAAAAAAAAAAAAAAAAAAAAAAAAAAAAAAAAAAAAAAAAAAAAAAAACCCTGCCAATAAATTGAGCCTAATAGCTTGAGCAATACAAAAATTAATAGAAACCAAGTCTAATAGATCGAACTCGGGTAATTACTAAATATTTGATTTAACCAATGTATGTATTTAGGAATTTAGAACAATAATAGTGTTTCTACCTTCTAGATATCACAGAGGCCACTTTCTTCCGTAATATTGGTGGACTGTGCAGACTATAATTCGCAAGAAAGTAAATTGATAAGACAATTTGGAGCAACAAAATTCGATTCTATTAACAACACTGCTATTATACTAATAGTCTTTAACCGGCGCAATGCCCGGGATTATTTAATTGATGTATTAGGTAGGTTATTCTTGCATTACATTATAGTATTTGTAAATCATAAGCTCATAAAATAGTGGCCTTCGAAATTCTAGAAACTGTATTACAAAAAGTTACTATTTTGAAACCTATAGTTGGTACACTCCTCCATGGATCTCAATCAAAAAATACATTTGTGCAGTTCAAGGTATTTTAAATATTGCAAGAATTAATTAGTCAGACTTAACAGAGCAAATCAGTCAAAAAAAGAAAAAAAAAAGACTTAACAGAGCAAATGACAAATATAATAAATGAGCAAGTAAAATCTAATATGTGACCCCTTCTTTTGATTCAAAATGTTGTATTGCTAAAGCACATCCCTGAGAATTCCATTACTCATCTATAGAAGATCAGCCCACTGCCTTCTTTTTACCTCTTCATTGGGTTGCAAAGCAAAATTCTCAATAAAAATTAAGAACTAACACCAGAGGGTGGGTGCACCCACATATGCAAAATTATGTGAATTATAAAAATCAACAGTTACAGTACATGAAACACTATGCTAGGGACCACAAACTAAATATACAAAACTTGCTTGAAATTGAGTAAAACCTCACAAACACAAATAAGTCAAATTGATTACAAAGCATAGTGAACAAAAATTTGAGGAGAATTCCAACCTTCTATAAGGCTACTGGAAAAAGGGAAAAAAAAAATTAAAGCAATTCCAAATTTCCATCAATTTTACGAACTAATATATAAAAATAGAATGATACCACATAAATTAAGCTAGAAGGTGCAAAACGATGAAATTATAACAAACCTAACAAAAATCTGCCAAACAAAAACAAAATTTAATCAATACAACAATCGAACAAAACAGAACTCAATAAACTTAAAAAAAGAAAAAGAAAAAGAAGAGCGTGCTTACCTTCTGATTGTCTGTTGTTGCAGAGAAGGAATGGGATAGCTTCTGAATAGTTTGTTGACAGGGCAGAGAACGAACAAATTTTCTTTTTTCCTCTGTCTGTTGGTTTGGAACGGAACATGCAAATAGTAAAAAAGGGCCAAATCATCAGAGAGAGTATCCGAAAGAGGAAAATTAACGGAAGAAACGGAACAGGGTGGAAGAGCAATCTCGGTTATAGTGACTTTGAAGTTTTCATTGGGAAGTGATGCGGCTTATTTCACCATTAGCGAGTAACACAATCATTCTGATTCCGAAATCTAGAATGTGAATAATTGAGGGAGAAATAAATTGAAATCGGAACATTCAAAGTAGAGTACTAACACCACCAATAAACAAAAGCAATATATTCATCCAAAAAGCAGATGATAAACCCGAGATCCGACCAAAAAAAAAAAAATCAAAGTAGATCTAAGCGATCTGGAATTCGATCGATTCGAAATTGGTACCTGGCTAAACTTGAGGGCGTGCTGATCAAAATGTC
This sequence comes from Quercus suber, assembly GCF_002906115.3. Classification (NCBI taxonomy): domain Eukaryota; kingdom Viridiplantae; phylum Streptophyta; class Magnoliopsida; order Fagales; family Fagaceae; genus Quercus; species Quercus suber. The sequence continues at coordinate 750,302 of NW_027069469.1, read as the reverse complement.
AAACTGAAAAGCGAAGAGAAAAACTTAATTTGAATACAAAATCGAAGCCAATCCAAACAAAATATCAAAACCTAATCATAATTAATAAACAAACTTAAATCGAAGATAAAAACTCACCAGTAGTGGTTCCGGCCTCTCTCTATCTTCCCCTGTGTGAGACGTTTTCATTCTCCTCCAAACCATAGGAAAAAATGGCAGAATGACTATTTTGATTGTTTTTTAATGAATATAAGGCATGCTTTTTGATAGTTGTTCTAAACGGTATATGACGGCAGGGGGGTGCTGAAGGAGTGAGAGAGCGGCGATGGGCTATGGTTTAGGGGTTTTGAGAATTGAGAGAGACAGAGAAAATGGCTTCAACGCGGAGGAAGAGGCAGAGAAGAAAGAGTTTATCGGGAGAGTGTTATAGTGTATTTTGGCCGGTTAGATTTCCTTTTATACTGAGCAGTATGAATCAGTGTTTTAGTGTAAGCCAAACATCATGATTTAACGCCTTTTAAACGTGGCAGCACCTCGTTAAAAGGCTTCTGCTATTATATATAGCAAGTATAAGTAAAAGTTAATGTGGAATTTGAAGATCTATTAAAACCTTTCACCACATATTTGGTTGATTCATATGTAATTTGGATTGTGGACCCGTAATCTTGACATTGAAACCTACAGGAGGCTTATTTTCCCTTTAGCATAACATCTATACTCTTTGAGACCTCAAATACTTCCAAGTTCTTTGCAGTTCCCACATGAATCCTAGCATCAAAACTCAAAATGAACAACTAAGGTAATCACCATAAATTCGTCTAATTTAGCAATAAAATCCCAAAAGTTAATTACACACCAAATACAATGATTTCTACAAATTAGAACCATTTGAGCCAAAAATAAAAACTAAAAATCATTCACATATGGAGGCAAAGAAATCAGGAATGAAACAAAATTCCACCCAAGCAGAGTGCAATATATTAAGGGAAGAAAAGACAAACCAACGTATAAGAACAAAACTTGCAAGAGCATGTTAAAAAAGGACTTCTCCCAAAGAACCAATAAAGAAGACCATGAACCTTAAATAAGTCTTTTCATTTTTTTTTATAAACCCTTAAATAAGCCTTTATCCCAATACTTAAGTCAAAGTTGCAACTTTTACAAACCACTTGCTACAAAGTGCCGATAATCACAACTTTCATTAAACACTTGCTGCCCACCAAAATGATACCCAAGTGAAGGGCTTGGCACATTAACTTCAAGCTCTTTGAGAATACAAAAAATACACATAATCCATATTAACCACTGATTGCAGAAAAGAATGACACTCTTCCACCTAGTTTGAAAGGTGTACAATGACCAAATTTAAAAAGAAAAGAAATGAACACATTAAATCCATATAAACATATACCTAAGTAGGGAATATAAACACAATCACATTGGTGAAAATTCTACACTTGACCTTATAACCGCCGAGGAGAAGCATAATAGGATAAAGAGGCTGAATTTTATTTCTCTTGCGTCCTTACTGTGTGCTCTACTATTGCCTCCACAACTTGACAATGTTCTACCACAGAAACACCAACTTGATCTATCATTTCACAACACAAAATCTGTTCACTCTAGAGAGAAATGGATGGTGTAATAAGATGTTAGCTTCACCAAAAAAAAAAAAGGGAAAATATAAACAATTGTGGGTGTACATTTGCAGGGAAAGAACCATTCCTATGATGCAAATGGTATATATACATTATTAACAAAGCTGTGTGAAGCCCAATCGTAACAAACAAAATTCAACAGAAACGAACTACAAAGATTAAAAAGAGAGAGAGAATAATAGTAATTTTTCTTTTTTCTTTTTTTTGACCAAGCAGTTGCTCGCCATCTTCCCTTGCAGTTCTTATTCTTCAATATCTACCCGAACATTACAGAGAGAGAGAGAGGGTGGAGCAGAGTCTTTTTGGAGGTTTTCTCTTTTGGGGCGGTTTGTGTGAAGATAGGATACATGGAAAAGGTGGGTAAGGTGATTCTAAGAAACTTGCCTTAGAGAATGCTACGATTTTGTTGGGCATGTTTTTAGTGGGAGTTATACATGTATTTTTACTTGACTATCCTTTAGTTTTGTTTCTACTTAAACTCAGGAGTGTTAGGGGTATTTTGGAACCAGAAAAAAAATCCAGTCCAAATAGGAGAAATCCCTTAAATAGTAGTATAGATAAAATCTAACCCCAAATCTAGCTTAAAAACAATTCAACCAAAATACCCAAACTTGAACCTAAATTGATAATAGCATTACATTAAATATATTCAACGACGGAAGAAACAGTATCCAACTATAATATAGATGTTACTGGTGTCAAGTAGTAAAATGCCTAAAAAAACAATTAATAACAGGATATATAATATAATTTAATACAACAATTCAGCCAATAGCAAAACACAGTGACATTCTTAGAGTAAATAATGAACATAAAGCTAATGCACAGGATTCAAGTTTCTACAATGGCCATGATTTCAGCACTAAAATGAAGTTATGGCCAAAAGCAAATATCAAAACAACTTGTAATTTTATTTTAAACCAAATCTCCATTGCAACTACTAAATTCTAGTGGAGATGAGTAAATAAAAAACATTAATTCCAAATATGTAAACAAAACCAATTCTAACCCAAATGCAAACTAAAATATAACCCACAAACCTTGAAAAAAAACCCAACCAAAATACCCATAAAACAATTAAAACACACGGTTTAAATACCGTTTTACCAAAGGGTCTACCGTTTGGTTTTAAACTAAAACACAAAAATAACATGAACAACAAAAAATCAGATCAAAGGGCAGGGGAAAAACAAAAAAAGGAAATTTTATCTAGAACAAATCTGTTTTTTTTTTTTTTTTTTTTTTGGTTTTAACACAAACAAAACAGCGTTAACTACAAAAATCAAATCGAAGGGCAGGGAAAAAATGGAATGAAAGACCAAAGAAAATATCTTTTTTTTTTCTTTTTTCTTTTTTTTCTTTTTTTTAAGTTTCGGCGAACTTTGTCACTTTCCCTATCAACGTATTGCAAGCCTTCTGAAGTATTTTAACTGGTTAGTTTTTGTTAATATGAGAGACTTTTTAGCATTGTTTTTTTTTTTTTTTTGGGGGTTAAAATAGACCTTAAAAGTATAAGAGGCTTAAGAAAACTTACTGAAGAAACTTGGTACATTGCTATATAAATCCCTAAATTACTAAATTTTCTCATGTGATTGCATGTATCATCACAATTCATAGATTAGCAAAGTAAACTAACAAATGTAATTTAAACCCAAAAAAAAAAAAAAACACCTTCAGAACTGGTTGCAATTCCTTTTACTATTGTTTCATTGATATTAAATATCAGAACTGGCTGGCAATTCTCTACTTATCACCACAATTCATACATTAGCAAAATAAACTAAAAAATGTAATTTAAACCAAAAAAAAAAAAACCTTCAGAACTGGTTGCAATTACTTTTACTCTAGCTTTATTTTTTTTCTTAGTACCAATGAGATTCTCAAAGAATTTTCAAGAATGGCATACAACATGAAAAACCGAAAAAACCAAATATTGTAAACACCAAAACCAATACTTAGGAATCTCTAAAAAAAAAATCTCTGCCATAACCTACAAAGTAATCAATTTTGTACAAAGAACATTATACTTTCAGTTTTCACAAATCATAACATGCAAAACCCAGAAAAACCCACCATTAAAAATAACAAAATCATGACTTAAAAGTATCTTTTAAAAAACTATCGTCTAAAATCAACAATGTTTAGATAAAATAACATTATATTTTTAGATTTCGAAATCCCACAATTTCAATCCCAAACAAAACCTAAAAATTAAAGTGAAATGATTTAGTTTAAAGAATTAGAAGGATTTCATTTTGCGGAGGTTTTCCCTAAATTAAACAAATAGAGAGGCAAAGGGCAGAGAATATTAGGAAAAGAAATTGGTACCTTTGCTTTGATGAATTTAGATATTCTAGATTGAACAAAGATAAGATTCCACTTCATCTCTGCAGAGAAAGAAATTGAATGATTTAAATCCGAAAGAGAAAAATTCAAACAAACCCATTACCGAAAATATTTAACAATAATAGTGACATATCAGAATTTCAATTGCCTCAACCCTAATTTCTAGAACCAAACCCAACTAAAAGTTTGAAACATGCCGCAAATTAGAAAGAAAAAAAATCAGAGAATGGATAGGAAGCTTGTCGGAGGCGTTGTTAATAGGCAGAGGGACTCATCTTCCGTCTCTTTTAATTTGTTTCTGGTATTACCAAACCTAGCCTACCATTGGTGTGTTTGTTTTTTTATAGTTGACATTAATGACTGTGGTCCCTAGGAATATTTTAGTTAGATGCATCTTTGGGTTGTTTGTGGTCCCATGAAGACAAATTGTTTAGTTGGTTGTGTTTCTTGTCTCTGACCCCACGTTACTTGGTGTTTGGTGTGCAATTGAAATTATTTTGCTTTTGTGTGTTGTCTCTATGCATGTGTTGGTTATGTATTTAATTACTGTTGTTTGTGCATGTGTTTTAAACCTTGCAGATGGCTGCTGAAATTTGTTTTGATTTTACTATTCACCATAGTGGGAATTTTAAGTGGAACCCTAGTTTAGAGTATGTAGGTGGTAAGGTATCTACAATGGCTAATGTTGATCCAGATCTACTAAGTCATTTTGAGATACAAGACATTTGTGCTGAGGTTGGGAGACCCATTAACAGTAGGATTTATTATTTAATACATGGTGGTGACTTAGAGCAAGGGTTAAGGTTAATTACTTCAGATGAGGATGTGACCTACATGTGTGAACTACATGCTGAATGGCTAACAAATGAAATCACACTTTATGTAGAACCTGAAGTTGAACCAATTGCTATTGAAAAACCTATAGCTGAACCAAATCAACCAATTGCAGTAGACCAGTCATGGGAAATGAATGATGAAGATGATGATACTGATGATGATCCTGATTGTGAGGAGGTGACCAATACTGTTAAAGAGTCTATGGTTGACCAAAATGATGTTAGTGAAGAACCTGTTGAGAGTTTAAGAGATGGTAGTGTTGGTGGAGCTGTGCATGTGGATGAACAAACAACCCATGGACAAACTGTTAGTAGTGAAGATGTTCATGTGGATGAACCTGATTGGCTGGAGGAAGGATATGAAGGACCAAATTATCCTGATGACATATTTGGTGCTGAGAACAATGAGGTGCCCAATATGAGAGAGCATCAAAGAGATAGTGAAAATGTAAATGAGGGAGATGGTGTGAGAGAGTAAGTTACAGATGATGGGAACAGACCAGAAGCTACTGCCAGTGATGAAGCTGCTGCTAGTGATCAAGCTGGTGATAATAATGATTGGGCTGAAAAAGCCCTTGATGATGATGATGCTAGGAGCATAGACAGGTCAGAGGATGAGGATGAGAGGGTGACATATCCAGAGTTTAATGAGAATACTGACATAAGTAATCCTCAGTTATGCAAGAGTATGAAGTTCCCAAATGTTAAGGTGTTTAGGGCTGCCTTGAGGGAATATGCAGTGAGAAAGTCTGTGGACATTAAGTTCAAGCTTAATGAGAAGACCAAAGTTCCTGTCTACTACAAGTATGACTGTGGTTGGAGGGTATACGCATCACATATTGCAGGGGAGTTAACCTTCCAGCTAAAGACGATGGTTCCAATATGTACACGTGGGAGGACATTCAAGCATAGCCAGGTCACTTCTACATATGTGGCTAGGAAATACTTAGAGGATTTCAACAAAAACCCTAATTGGGCAGTTTCTGGTGTGAAGCATCGAGTCATGCAGGATGTAAATGTTGACTTGAGCATAAATCAGTTGTACAGAGCTAAGAGGAAAGCTAGAGAGTTCATACTAGGCGATGAGAGGTTGCAGTATGGGAAGTTTAGGGACTATGCAGAGATGATAAGAGTAACTGATATGGGGAGTAAGGTGATCTTGTAAACTGAGATTACTAAGCCTAACACACAACCCAACTTCAAAAGGATGTATGTGAGATACAGTGCACAGAAAGTTAGATTCTTGGGGGGTACAGGCCACTTGTAGGATTAGATGGTTGCTACTTGAAGGGCAAGTTTGGTGGACATATATTATTTGCAACTGCAAGGGATGAGAATGACAATATTTTCCTTGTTGCATTAGGTGTAGTTGAGTAAGAAAATAAGGATTCTTGGGTGTGGTTTTTACAAACATTTGTAGATGATATTGGGAGGCCAGATGAGCTGAATCTGGTGTTCATTTCAGATAGGCAGAAGGTAATACTTGTTTTGTTCATTTTTGCTTTATACTTGTTTGTTTTTATTCTTAGGCTGATGGTGTTCATTATTGATTGTATGTATCATAACCAGGGATTGATACCTGCCATGGAGATGTTGTTCCCAACAGTGGAACATAGATTTTGTGTGAAACGCATTTACAACAACTTTAAGTTAACATTCAAGGGTTTAGATTTGAAGGCTACATTATGGAGGTATGCTGCAGCAACAACAGTTAGGGAGTTTGAAAAGAGAATGCAAGAGTTGAAGGAATTGGACAGAGAAGCATGGGAGTATGTAGCAGATATCCAACCAACCCAATGGACCAAGTCACATTTCACTCCAAGGGCTATCTCTGATTGTTATGTGAACAATCTTAGTGAGTCATTTAATTTTATGATACTAGAAGCTAGGGATAAGCCTATCATTGCCATGCTAGAGTGGATTAGGGTTAGGTTGATGACTAGAATGTACAGTAAGAGGACTGGGATAGAAAAATTCGCTAGTGACCTTTGTCCAAGCATAGTGCAGAAGCTTGAGCAGTTGAAAGTTGATTCTAAGCCATTTTCTGCTATTTCATCAGCTTGCTATATATATGAGGTTGATAATGAGTATGAGAGACATGTGGTTAACCTTAGCAGAAAGTCTTGTACGTGTAGAGTTTGGGATTTGATAGGAATCTCATGTAAACATGGTGTTGTAGCAATCTATAAGAACCTAGAGAGGCCTGAGGATTATGTGCATGCATGCTTTAGAAATGATGCCTATATGGCTGCATATAAGGAGATGATTACCCCACTACTTGGCCAAGATGAATGGGTTGAAATGAGCCAACCTGCCCTTGTTGCTCCAATTGTGTACAAGCCTCCAGGCAGGCCACCAATGAAAAGGAAGAAAGATGCAGATGAGCCAAACAACCCATACAAAGTCTCTAGGTCATATAGACCTATAAAATGTGGGTTTTGCCATCAGGAGGGACATAATTCAAGAAGGTGTAAGGCTGGAATAATTGGTGAGACACCATGGCAAAAGGAGGCAGAGAATTAAAAGGTAAAAAAAATTTATAAGTAAAGCAATAATGTGTCCATTATGACAATTATATTACAAGCCTATTTTTGATGCAAGACAATTCTTTTTGTAGGGACAAGAGGGACAAGGAACAAGCAGCCAAGTAGCCAAGCAGCCAGTCAGCCAGCTAACTAATTAGTCAACCAGTCAGCTAACCAGCCAGCCAGCCAGCCAGCCAGGCAACCACCAAGGAGGTTTGCAAGGCAGCCACCTTTGCCAACCAGGTATCCAACTAGGCAATCAGCCAACCAGCCAACCAGCTAAACAGGCAGGCAGACAGGCAGCCAACCAACCAGCCAACCAGCTACCTAGGCAACCACCAAGAGGTTTGCAAGGCAGCCAGCCAACTAGGCAACCAATGAGTAAGCAAGACAATCAACAAGATTAGCAAACAAGAAGGTCAAAGCCAACCAGTCAACCAAAGCAGCAGAGAACCAAACAACCAGTCAACCAATAAGTGGGGTAGCTAGCCATTCAATAAGAAAGCCAACCACAATTCTTTTTGTAGGGACAAGAGGGACAAGGAACAAGCAGCCAAGTAGCCAAGCAGCCAGTCAGCCAGTTAACCAATTAGTCAGCCAGCCAGCCAACCAGACAGCCAGCCAGCCAGCCAGGCAACCACCAAGGAGGTTTGCAAGGCAGCCACCCTGGTTTGCCAACCAGGTACCCAACTAGGCAATCAGCCAACCAGCTAACCAGCTAGACAGGCAGGTAGGCAGGCAGCCAACCAACCAGCCAACTAGCTACCTAGGCAACCACCAAGAGGTTTGCAAGGCAGCCAGCCAACCAGGCAACCAATGAGCAAGCAAGACAGTCAACAAGATTAGCAAACAAGAAGGTCAAGGCCAACCAGTCAACCAAAGCAGTAGAGAACCAGACAACCAGTCAACCAACAATTGGGGTAGCTAGCCATTCAATAAGAAAGCCAACCACCCACAAGCAAGTCAACTAGTAAACCAGCCACAAAAGCAACCACTGAGGCAACCAACGGGCAAACCCTACACACAGCCAGCCCAAACATCTGCTTCAGCTTCAACCAAACCACCAAGCAAAGTACCTACTGCTCAATGGTTCTTATGCAGCCAGCCCATCTTTCAGATCCTCAGGTATATACACAAACACAAACACAAACACTACCCTTTATACTTACATAATTAGATCTTGGTATGGAGTTTTTATGTATTTTGCAGGCTCGAAGAGGGTTGGTACCACCAAGGGTCATTGGGAGAGGAGATGGATTAAGAGCTGAGACATCTGGTGTAATGTTCTCAATAGGCAGGGGCAAAGGCAAGGACAAGGGCAAGGTCTTTGGAAAATGAAAATTGGAGACTGTGCAAGCAGGAACTTTACTTTACTTTACTTTTTTTTTTGTTATTGTGGCAAGGACAAGGGCAATTGTTTAGTTGATAGTGGCATGTCACCACTTTTTTGTTTTTTCCGTTATTGTGCAGAACTTTATACTGTAAAGTTATTTTGTTGTTGTCTTAATAGGGATAGAACAACCTATTGTGTAGATGAAATTTGGCAATGTTTAGCCATTAATGTTTGGTGGAGTCCACTTGTTTTGAACAATGCTTATTATTTATATAGTATGGAACGGTACTCTTACTTAGATGAAACTTGGCAGTGTTATATATGTATGGTAGTATTATATATAGTGTTTAGCCATTAATATTTAGCAGTATTATAGGTGTATGGAATGGTCTTACTTTAAAACATTATTATTTATGCTTCTTCAATTGATGTATACAGAATCTTGTGGGGTGCATGTCATTGCCTACCCAATTGATGTACAACATACACAATCTTTATAAAGAATAATAGATTGCACACCTTATTCAAATTATAATATCACATTACATAAAGAAGGTAGCATTACATAAATAAGAACAGATTACATCAAGAAGAACACATCACATAAAGAACAACATTACATAGTGCCAAATAAACAACAACATTACATAAAGAATAACATAAAGAACACATTGCATACTATATTCAAATAAACAACAATATTACATAGTGCCAAATACATGGAATGCACTTGTCAAAAGTGGTAGTACCCAAAATTATACAATAACTACAACAAATTGTCTTCAAGGCAGACACAATGGATTTGTTCCAAATTCTCCCATCCTACCAGAAAACACATAAAAAATAGCAAAAAACCCCCATGACACAAGAAGTGCAAATTTGTACTTCTGTAACTTCTCTTTAGCTATCCTCTCTCTCAACCTAGCTTTTTCTTCCCTTCGCTTGGCTTTGTTTTCCCTCTTAATAGCTGCTGTTTCCCTATCACTAGCCTCCTTTTCCTTTTCCTCTGCAACTCTTGCTTGATTCTTGTACATTATGAATCTTGCAAGGACAATGGGTGCAACTTCAAATCCACGCTTACAGGTTTTGCCATCCAACCATCTAAAGTATTTACAAGTAGGTTCCTCATCCTACAAACAAAATCAAATTTGGGTTATTCATAAAGCCAACAAAACCAAAAAACCAACAAAACCAAAAAAATAAAAATAAAAATAAAAACGGAACAAAATATGAAACCCAACTATTACTCACCACATCATAGTAGCTGCACCCATAAAACCTTCTCCCAAAATTGTTCAAGGTCAGAGCAATGTGTAGCTGATAATGGTCAGCAGAGCATGAATGGTGATTGGCACCAGAGTAATAGCTTGAAGAAGACATGTTGAGATTTCACTTTGGCAATCGGAGTACAGAGGGAAAGGGATTTTTTAGGGTTTGAAGGTAGGGAGAGGGGGAGAGCTCAGTTCTTAGGGTTCTAATTGTGTTCTAATTGGGTTCTAATTTTTGGCTTATATAGTAAAGGGGATTTTTAAACGGAAATGACTGAGATGGGTAACGGGTGTCTAATGGAGGTCTCCTCGGATGGGTTAAGTGACAAATTTCAAACCACGGGTGGGCGTTGTTAAAACGGGCCAAACCACAGGTAGATAAATTGCAATTTTCCCATATATATATATATATATTACAAAATAGAAAAGCCATCTGATTACAAGACTAAGGGTTGTAATGAGAGGGAAGTGTTTTGCTGGAGATGAGCTCTGAGGATTTTTAGACCTAAAAGAGGTTCTCCAAATTAGACTTGCCTCAGACTGGAGAGGAGGCTGCCTTATATAGAGGAAAGGAGCATCTTCAACTACTGAAAATCCGAAGGGTAGAATGCTTTCACTCGGGTGAATAATTATTTCGGCCGAAAGCAAATAGTAAAATCATAATTTCTGTCGGGGCACTGTAGAGTGAACAGTAATTGTCACTATATATGAATAGTGTTTTGTCCCCTTGCTTTTCAGGATTACTGTTCATCGTTACTGTTTGATGAATAGTAAATTGTCTGGGTATTGTAGCTGTGCAGAATCTTGCATAGTAACCGGATTTGAGAACTGTTCCAAATAGTGACTGTGCTATTTTGGAGAATCTATTCAGAGCTAGGGTATCCAATAATGTGGCTGCAGAAACTGTGGAAGGGGTAGGAGAAGTTTGTTCTACTGTCTTTTATCTATTCTGCAGGAATTGCTGGATGGGTGCTAGTCTGTATCATAATACTCCGAAGGAGGACTATGATTATAGTCGTGTTCATGGAAGGTAGCGAACTGATTACAGACGCCACACTAATTCAGGGCCTCATAATCTGGTTGTTTAGCAATGAAACGTCTTGGATCATTATTGTAATTAATCAATTGGAGGTTCATGGCTGCTTTAGAATATGGTTTGGTAGTGAAGACAGAAATTCTTCCTGTGCTACCAACAAAATGATAATTTGCCCACAAGTCTTGGGCAATAGTGAGAATTTCATTGGTGAAATAGTTACACCAACAGTCGATAAGGTTATGAGGTTCTTGGAAAGATAAATAAGAATCTCCTTCAAACCAGGGACCTTGGTAGGTGTAACCATTGATGAGAACAAGGTGTCTGGAGGGAATGACAGTCATCCAGTTGATACCATCCCATTGTGGGAGAGTGTTCCAGCATCTAATGGAAACAAATGGACTTCTGATTTTTCTGACAACCTGCTGTATGATCTGTGGGAATTGAATAATTTGATCATGGCGTGTTAGCTTGATTAGTCTAACAAACCCGTATTCAAACATTCTGGAAAGCCAGCTTGAGTTCATGATTTCTTCTTCTGTGCCATCATCTGCGCCGTCTTCATAATTGATTATGAGACTAGGGAAAGGATGGCATTTCTCATAAGCTTTGTGGCTGCTACCAAAATATTGTTCCCATAGAGACTGAGCAAGAGCATGGTCAACTTCTGCGTCAACATCCCTATTTTCTCCAAGGATTGGGAAATGGGTGGTGACCAAAACTTTGAAGTGTTCGCACCATTGATCATAGGATTCAAACATGGCCTTGCAACCAAAAATATTGGTTTGTATTTCTGGGGGCAAGTTGGCAATAGCACTTCTTAGGATAGTTTGAGCCTTAAGGCTAAACTTTGCATAATCAGTGCCCATAATAGTCATTTTATCCGTTGAATGGATATCCTCTTTGCCAAAGAGTTGACTAGTGATAGCATCATTCCGGGCCTCAAGGTTGACTAGGTATATTTCTAGGGCTTTGAGGGTTCTTTGGAAAAGGTTATTTTTTTCTAGGGTCCAGGCTGCTTGGAAGTTATCAAGGATAAATTTGATGGAGAAAGGAAGGTCATTGAAAGCATCCTTTTTCCATTGTAGTTCTTCAGATAAAACTTCCTGCAAAACAATAGCCATGTCACAACTGGAGTATGTCACCTCTGCCGGGACACAATCCTGAAGGGATGATGATCCTCTTTGGTTTCCCTTAGAGGATGCACCTTCATGCATTACAAAAGGAGAATTTCCTACTGCAGGATTCCTTTTGTCTTGAGGATAGCCCGATGTCGGTGCTTTCCCCTTGTTCCTCTTCTCTGCTGAAGAAGTCAACTTACGCCACATTGTGGTGGAATAAGATTTTTGTTTATCTTCCTGCAGGGTTTTACAAAAACAAGTTATATCAAAAGCTTTGTTTTTAAAACTGTTTTTGGAAAAACTATGCAATGTTAATGAGCAAAATCTTTTATGCAGGACATAGGGATGATGTGATGTTTCTTGGGGTGGATCAAAAAGGTTATTAACTGGGACAAGTGGATCAAGGTATTGGGCTTGAGCTTGTTTGTCAAGATGGAAAAGGTTGAGGGTCTTGGAAATTGAAACATTTTGGAGAATGGAAATCTCACTCTGTTCAGGACTTCTGAGAAACTCAAACTTCACTAGTTGGCCAAAAGGGTAGGTAATGATACCTTCACTATCTGTGGTGAAAGGATACAACAACACATAAAGGGATTACCTAATATCACTCTGTCTGTCATGTTTTTTACTAGGACAAATGTGGTTTTGAAACATGTGTTGTCCTGACACACATGGGCTTTTGGTATTTTGAATTCAATCTGCATTTTACCTCCACTTGCAGAAGTTAACCTTTCTCTGGTTTTCGTGAAGTATTTTGAGGGAATGATTCCTTCCTGAATGCAGTTGAGATCAGCACTTGAATCCATTAAGGCGATGGTCTCGAATTCAAAATCTTTGCTTATGACAATCCTGACTTTGGAGTGCCATTTTTGGAAGTTAATCCGACTGATGGTTACCAAGAACTTGTCATTAGGCGGGACAAGGTCTTGGGCTTGAACCATTTCTGCAGTTGGGTTAACTGTTTCATCAACTTCTTCATCAGAAATGTTCTGATATGAGGTTCCTTCCTCATTATCATGATGAGAAGTAATTTCCAGGTTTTTCAATCTTTGGTCAAGGAAATTGTGATCAACTCTAAGGATGGTTAGTTCTTGCTTAAGGGTTCTAACCTCAGACTTAGTTTCCTTGATTTCTCTTTGAAGGTCGTTGACTGTAACTTCCTTCTTGGATTTGGTAAATCTTTTGTAGATTTGTTCCAAATCAACTTTGGGTTCTTGAAGCTTAGTTTCAGGTTTACTGGTTTCCTTAACTAAAGTTCTCTTAAATTCTGTGAGCTTCTGAGCTTTAATGACTGGGTCTTCGATCTGTTCTATGAGATCTAAGAGGAGCTCTTCTTGCTTAGATAGGACATTGAGTCTCTTGTTCCTGCAACAACTATCCATGCATGGTATAGGTTCATCTGGGCCACTAGAGGTGCTAGAAGAAACTCTAGAGGAATCAGAGGATGACTGGTAGATCTGATGAATTTCACTACTAGAAAACTCACTATCTGAGTGGTTGAGTTCTAGGAGCTTAAAGATTTCATCTTTTCCGGCTTGGTCACTAACGAGGGTATTGATAAGGGTTTTGGCCTTAGCCTTACACTCTTTCCTGAAATGACCTTTCTTTCCACAGTTGAATCATTTGCCTGATGCTTTGGGTATGAACTTTCCTGTGGATTTGGATTTACCTTTCTTATAGAAATCATCTTTGCTATACTTTTGCTTTCTATAGTACTTGGCTTTGGTTCTATTCCTATGAGAATGTTCAGAGGTTTCCTTGCCTCTGTATTTGGACTTTCTCTTGGGAAGGATGGAAGGTAAGCCATACTGTGTACAAAAGTTTCCTACTTCGTACTTGGCTTTGCCTTTGTTGGCTTTGCTTTGGATTTTGAGATCTCTGCACATCTTCATTCCTTCACTTCGAATGGTGCTAGAGATGTCTCCAAAGGTTAGGTTATCATAATCTATGACACCTAAGGGGTTACACAGGGTTTCTTTAACCTTTTCTCCAAAAAGGGTAGGTAAACCATTGATGAACTTCTCCTTCCAAAATGGAGAGTTGCAATCACTTCTATGCATGACTCTGGTAGTAAACACATCTTCGTACCACCTAAAGTCTCCAAGAGTTTTACATCTAAGGTTACTCAACTGGTCGTAAATCCTAGATGTGATGTTACTGGGTTTTCCTACGAAGTGTTTCATGATCGTATAGACCAGGGTATTGACTCCGTCAGGGATACCACAACCTTTATCTGTGTCAAAGATGGGGAGACCTTCCTTATCTTTCTGGACAGCATGCTTGATGTCTTCCCTAGATTCTTCTGTAAGGCAATTGTTCCACCATTGGAGGAGTTTACCTGTGAATCCTAAGGAAATGAGACCTATGACCTCAGTATGGGAATGTCCTTCACTGATGTAGTTATTGGCTACCATGGTCATATGCTGGAGTCTGTTCAGTATTTCCTGTTCAGATAAACCATCTATGTTCCATTCATAGAGTTTACCTGAAGTGACAGAAAACTGGCTACTCAAGTTCCTTTCCTCGAACTGGAGGTCAAAGGGTGTAGGTTTGGGATACCAATTTCTGGTCAAGCTAGTAGGGGTTACCTTTGGGTGGGTAAGCCTTTTCACTTCTAAATTTCTGAACTGGCTTTCTAGGTGTTCTATTTCCTTGTCATTGTCTGAGGAGGAGGTACTAGAACTGCTAGAGGCTGTATGGATGTCTAAAACAACTAATCTGTTGGTTTGAAGACAGGGATCAACACTGGTTGAGGTACTAACTGGTGGAGGAGTGACTGGTTCCTTCTTCACAAGTTCCTCAAGCTTTTGGTTGACTATTTCTAAGGCTGTTTTGTCCTTAGATCTAAGGCTGGGTTGCTTAGTTGTAGGGAGCTTGACTAAAGGCTTCTGTATAGCTTTGACAGGTTTGCTAGGGCTTCCTAGTTAGGGAATAACCTTGCTGTCGACCTTGTCTTCTATCCTATCAAGCTGTTTTCCTATAACTCCTAAACACTGGTTGGTGTAGTTGTTTTGCTCTATGACCTTCTTCACTACCGTTTCTTCTGGAGTGGTAGGGGTTTTGAAGGGAGAGGCAACTAGATCTGTTCCACGGTGGTTGAAGACTATGGCTTCCTATGGTGGATGGTGAGATCTAACAACTTCTGGAGGGTTGGGTTTACCACTAGCGTCCTTACTAGGGGGTTTTGTCCAATTGGTTTTGGTGAGAACACAAGACTTCTTGTGCCACTCAAAGTGGTTCTCAAAGTATTCAAAGAAAGGGACATTACTGGATATCTCTTTCATAAATGTTTGCCAATTTGCGAGAACTTCTTTCTTTTGGTCAAGGGTATGGTTGGCTCTATAGGCTTCTCTTTTGAGTCTGTTTTTTTTGGACTCAAACTCTTTGCCTAAGGCATCCATATCAGGAGTAAATTCTTTCCTGATAACCATAAGCTCGTAATCAATTCCAGATTCTGGCTGGAAAGGATCCTGGGGTTCCTGTTGGTAGGGATTTACCATATCACTACCTGTTGGTGATGGAGGTTTTTGACTTTTCTTTTCTTCCTCATCAATAACTGATTCTTGCCTAGCTGTGTAGCAGGGTGTGCTAACCTGGGATTTGGTCTGGACACCTTGGAGCTCTAGATCTAAGTCTCTTCTAGACTTGGAAAAGGGTGCTAGAGGTCTAAATGTACTACACTGGGATGCAGGTCTATTTTTAAGAGCAATAGGGAACTGCAGGAGGCTTTGGTGTAAATAGGCTGGTGATCTAAGCCTAGGATCATCATAACATGATGGGGTGTAAGAAGGTGAACCTACTGGTGGTCTTAATCTAGAATTGTCAAAACTTATCCTAACTGAGCCATCGGCTAGTTGCTGGACAAAGTCTAGATCAGGGTTCCTTGTAGGGTTCTGGATCTGATGAGTGAAATTCTCATTTTCAATCATCCAATCAGGAGGGAAAGTAACCTGTGACCATTTCAGGGTTTTGGGAACCTGAATGTTGGCTTTGGTGTCTGTGGTCTGGATTAGGGTAGTTTCTCCTTTTACTCTCTTGTCAAGTGCTTGAACATTAAAATTCGTTCTCATGCACTTGTAATACACTCTATATATCAAGGCCAACTGTCTGACTCCGGGTAACACAAGGGTACCAAAGGTCTTGATATTGAGGGTGAGGGTTTTCATAACATGTGGGTCTTCTAAAGCCACTGAGAAGTTTGGAAAACAGTCAAAATGGACAGAACCATTACTAAGACTGGTTTCGATGGTTCCTAAGAGGCTGTCATTGAATCTTATATGACGAGTGTCTCTAAGGGCCATAAGGATGGAAGCATTTAATCCTTCTCGGATCAAAGGTTTAACTCCGACCTGGACTAAACCTATGTGGATAAAATTATATCCATCATTCATATGTCTTACCAGGGTTGCTTCAGGTAACAAGTAGCACGTCTCGTACTCCTCGTTGATACTGTAAACCTGTTCTATGGTTCTGACATGGAAACTGGTTTTAAAGGCATTCTTAAGGGTCCAAGAAGATTTGTAGATCTTGTTGGTGGGAACCCTGGGAATGTTCCAATCTCCTAGTTTTAGATCTAGATCTGATACCTCATAATTCTCCGAATTGATTACACCATCTGACTGGGGAATCTCTGGGAGGGATGTACTGGAGGACCTAATGCTGGTGGAAGAGTTACTTCTAAACAATCTTCTCATATTCATGATTAAAAGCCTAGTTAAACAATCACAACCTAATTACCTTTAACCTCAAACTCCTGGATCTATCCTTAGATCTGAAACAGGGTGTACACAAAGACAATCGCCTAATCTCGTGCAACTCAACTTCCTACTGCCACAAACCTTACTCTGAGATAACTCCCTTTCGCTCACGCCCTACCCGTCGGGACTTATTGTTTGATGCGGGACACACACTCAGCCTGGGTTTTACTGGTCTTACTGGGTTGACAACGGCACAGATCTCGGTCTTACAAGTCTCAACAGTACACATCTGCAACAAATTGGATGGACAAAAACAGAAACAAGAAGAAGCAGGTAACTGGGAAACAATTGATCAACATGAACAAATAATCAATGAATAAAAGCAGATAGATAGGAGGCTCAGCCTTCCAACAAAAAGGGTAACAGTAACAGTGGATCTAGAAGAGATGATGAATAGTAACTAGAGAGTTATCAAAAATAGATGTAAAATGTAAAACAGTTAGGAGATAACATATAAATTTAAAATAATGATAATAAATGCACAAAATAATGGATAACTATGGCGGTAGTAACTTGGTGTTGTTATCATCTTAGCCGATAATTTAATTTTAGTAGAAACCGGTTATGGCAAAGCAAGTCAGTGTATATAAACTAAAAAAAAAAAATTCTGATGGTCTCTCTTAGTTTTTGTTCTTCGCTTCCTCTTGCGTTATCTATCTAGTAAAGGTTTCTTTCTTTCTTTAAAAAAAATTGAAGGTTTCTTTAAAGGATCATAATTGTTTTGATATTGTTAAAGGTAAGTATCAAAACGATAAAACCTTATTTTCACTGCTATTGTTTTTTTTCCCTTTTTTCTCTATTAGTTTCTTGTAGGAATTGTGTATGGGGTGGATGGGGAAGAGTCCTCAATCTTCTTCTGGTCTGTTTGGATGGCATGGGATTTCATTTAGGATTTGGATTTGGATGGGTAACTTAAAAAGAGAAGAATTTGTATTTGACCCAAATCCATCCTGGAATTCAAGTTCCAAATCTATTGATTTCAAATCCCTCACTAACCATGGAATTTGGGAAATCCTCCCACAATGTTTGCGTCTTCACTGCATCAAGCTGCGACAACAATGTTAAAGCTGCAACCACCATGGTGTTCAGGTTTGTCTCTCTTAGCCTATCTAAGCTTGTTTTGGGTTTGTCTGTATTTCTGTTTTTGTTTGTATTTGAGTTGTGTGGGTTTCGTTTGGATTTTTCTATGTGGGTTTGTATCTACTAGTAAGCGTGGGTTGGTTTAGTTTTGTTAAGAAATTGTTGGAGATATTTTTTTAGAACCCCAATTTGGTCTAATTGAAATGCAATGAATTGTTTGATGAAATGCCTCTATGAGTTATGTATTTTAATGCATGATAACTTTTTGGTTGACAGTGGTGATAACTTTTTAACTAGTTTAACATAAGAAGTTTGCTTTGTGTATAGCTACATTGATTTCAAACTTTGTCTTGTTGGTAGATTTGTATCAATGCCTAGTCTGTGATGAAAGAAGACTGCCTAGTACTAATTAAGTAATTGATTCCTTTTGTTTCCATAGAATAGGAAGAACCTTTTTTTTTTTCATGTCTAATAAGCATTTTGATGGCTTTGCTTAACCCTGGAATAGCTTTGAAATATATTTATAATGTTGAGTAGATAACATCAATTCATCTCAATCCAACATTAAGGAATAGCTTGTGTTGATTGCAATGTGTAGATAATATCAATTCATCTCAATCCAACATTCTCTTTTTCTCGTTTCTAAAAAAAAAAAACATTCTCTTTTTCTCTTCTTAGTAGTTCTTTCATAGTTTTTCTCCCTTATATTAATCGCAATGTGTGGGATGCTTAGCCAAGGTATGGTCCCAAATTATGACATTTTTTTGCTTAAATTATGATGGGGTATTCTTTGTATTTGCAATTTTGGAACTGGTTGGTTTGTTTTTTGGGTTATGTTATACTACTTGGGTTGGTTTTATTTTCCTCTTGTTATACTATTAAGGGAGTGACATTGGCCATTGCACTGGGGCATTGAATTTTTCTGATTATATTTTTACATACTGTGGTAATATTCATGAATTTAAGATTCAGTTGCTTTGTTTTCTAGGTTTCTCAATTTGTTTATTTGCTTTGATGTGTACTATTCTGATTGTAGGGGTTGTAAAGGCAATCAAAAACATTGTAGTTGTAAATTTTAAAATACAAAATTTTGTTATTGATGTGTTAGTCTAAGTTTTTATGAAATTGAATTTTTGTGGATTCCTTGCCTGACTAACAATGTTGAAAACATAGTTCTCAGAACCGGACCGGACCGGGAGGTCGGACAGTGAAAATCGTGAACCATGATAAAAATCGGTTTTTTAAGTATAAAGAACCGGGCATATGTGGCAATTCCGTGAACTCCTAAAACCGGGGTTGGACAGTACGAACCGGTCAAGAACCATGCGGTCCAACCCCTTAGCAATTTTGTTTTTTTTTTTTTATATAAAAACAACTTAATACAATTTTATTCTACTTAATTAAATTATCCATCTCTTACAAGGAATAAAAAAAATTATAATTAAAATCCTTCAAAGATATTCAACTTTACTTCAAAAATTAATCATAAATTTTAATGTTTTCATGGTTATTATTTTATTTTATTAACTTTCTTATTTAATTATTAAATATATGCTTGAAAATCATTAAATTTCCCTCACATATATAAATATATTAGTCAATTATGCTAGTTTTATAAATTTAATATCTATATTTAGGCTTTAATTAATTATTAAATTAATTATGACGTCATCACGGTTCGATCCCAGTTCGACCTTGGTTCAACCTCAAAAACCTTGAACCTCTTCTTTTTTACGGTTCAATGAACGGTCCGGGTCTAAAAATCTTGGTTGAAAATGCAATTTCTGCAAAAAGTAGATTTCAAATGTAAATAATTTAAGTGGTTACAATGTGCTACCCTTTCAGTTTGAAAATTAAAGGGTATGTTTAGAAGGCCTGACAACTCAGTGTAAAGTGCAAACAAGTTTTGAAACTGTTAGAATTTTATGTTAAACTGTGGTCTTTTGTGAGAACAATATTTATTGAGACTTGCAATTATAAATTAGTAGATTTCAATAGTTTTGTTTCAATTGTGCTAACTCACTGCTTGTCTTTTTTTTTTAATAGAAAATTTCAAAGCTTGTGCTTATAAAAACAAAGTTATTGACAATTGGGAGGTCATTAAGATCTTGTTTGGACCTATTGTTCCTTTTACCTGTTGTTTTGGCCTTAACTTACACAGTACTATTGTTTTGTGTAAATGATTAAATTCTAAATGTTGTATTTTAATATATTCACATCTTGTAGCTTCTTGTCAATTCTCTTGTAGTTGAATATTGCTAGTAGCTTCTGCTTTGATGTAATTGGCTTTGTAATTGGGCAGCCTTTTATTTCCATAAAATCCAATAATTTCTCAGGAGAAAAAAAAAAAAAAAAGAATTTGTTGTTTTTCATTTTTGCATATGCATTTGGTTCATAGTCATGATGCAAGGGTCCATTGTGAGCCTATCTTATTAATTTTTGGATGTATCAGTTTGAAGAAATATCACTTTTTGATGATATAATCTATGCCTTCAACAATTTGAGTCCTGTTAACTATACTTTTGGACTATATATTTTATTGAGCCAATTTAATTATATAACAGTACAAATCATACTTATATATAAATATATATATATATATATAAATAAACAATAGTGCAAGAATTATTATACTTTGGGTTCTTTCTTAAGTCAAATAAGAGGAATTAAGTGTGGTTAAACTTAGTTTACTTGCTTAAATTTGTGTTTTTATTTTTAATTTGTGCCCTTATTCCTATTGTCATGTTTATCAGAGACACACCTTTACTATGTCATGGGTGCTGGCAATGACAAGCATGAGAATTATCATGGCTTCGGGTTATTAGAGTGCCATGAATATCTTAGCATCAACCATCAAAAGTGTGTTGTACTTGGAGATTTGAGAATTGTAACTCTTTTTTAGGGATTGAACACCTTACTTTGTATGTTTTGATTTCGTCAAATTGATGTGTAAATATGTAAATGTAGCAAAACATGTTGTGCCTTTGGTTCTTTAATTAATTTTTTTTTTTGATACAAGATAAAATTTCTACTTTAGCCTAATCTAAGTGTATATGTGTGTGAAGCTCTCTCCTGGAGACTTGAACTCTATCCCTTGCCTCCCACACCCAAGAATTTATACTTGCAGAGTGATTACATTGATCAATATAATATAAATAATGTTAATATTCAATGTAATACAAATATAATTTTGTCCTCTCCATTGATAGTGATTACAATGGATGCAGTTTGCAGATAAATGTTAATTGATATACCTAGACTAATCATGGATGCTATGATGATAGGCAAGTTCTGATCAGGTGTGTGAGTGATGATATGTTAATTTGCATCTTTTAGAGGGATTGGTAGGGTTTAAGGGTATTTTGTGATTTAATAAATAAATAAAATCATTATAATGTGGAAAATTGTTTGACCTCGAAAGTGACGTGACAAAGTATTATAAGTTCAACTAATAATTAAACATTTTTAGTTTTTTCAGATTACTAATCACTAACTTGTGTGATGCACTAAATGTGATGCATTCAATAGTTAACGATTAAATATTTTCAATGTTATAGTTAGTTAAAAATGAATGAAATTCAATATTTAGTTCAAAAATGTTACTAAAATTAAAATGTAGAAAGTTTATGAAAAATAGTAATTGGGAAAATTATTTTATTGATCTTAAATCCAAACCCAAATTTAGGTATCCAAACAACGGAATTTCAAATCCTTCATTGTACAAAAAGGCCCAAACAAGGAATTTAAAAATTAATGGATTTTGTAAGTTCCGTAGTCCTTTTGTATTGGATTTTACAATGAATTTGTAGAGGTGGAAACTTTAGTCCAAATAACCAAAGCATAGATGGAAATTTTAACTAGTGAGATAAATTATACAACGTTGGTAATTTTAACAAGTTTGATCCTTGGGTAAGCTTCCGAGGACAAAGTTCATATCTCTTATCTGTGTACACTTCAGGCATTAAAGATAGGCTTGTTTCTACCAAATTTTCTCATTCACATTAACGAGGGTTACAGCTTAAATAGGGTTTCTTCATACATCCTAACCTTCCATGTGTAGGGTGGTTAGGTAGAGTAATTAGATATTTTTGTGCATCTAGCTTATCGAAAGGTAATAGTGATCTTGCTAGCTGGAGAAGCACTGTTCAGGAGTCTTATTCTCATTGATGTGGCCAGAGCAGCAAGTAAAGGGCATTTAATGCGGTGATGAGGTGTTCTGGAGCAGGAAGCTCCCCCCTTGTGTCAACTTTTTCTCCTCCTATCTTGATGTCCTGCTTTCTCTTTAAATTTTTGAAGTAGATACTGTTTGATCCCGTGACTTTTTCCTCTTCTCGAGTCTTAAGGCCAGATGTTGTCCTTTCAGTGCTCCCTTTACACACTTCGGCGATCCTTTTCCTCTATTCATTCTCTTCAGAAACTACCTCCCTACAGATTTCAAATCAAGGCTTTTTAAATATATTAATTTTAAAATTAATGGGTTTCAAATCAAGCAAATAGAGTGGTTGTATAACATTTTTATTGCCAATTTGGTCTTGCAAATAGAGGTTTTAGGGGTATTTTGGTCAATTTTAGGTTTTATGATAATTTCAGTCATTTTTTAAGTTTCAAGGTCATGTGGTCATTTTTTTTGTCCTAGGGGTATTTTGGTCTTTTTCAAAGTTTCATTATTATTTTGGTCATTTTTTAGGTTTTATAGTTTTTTTTTTTTTTTTTTTTTTTTTTTTTTTTTTTTTTTCCTTAAAAATTGAACTATTTCCAACTCTTAATCTCTACAAATATATCATTATATTATTTTGGGTTCTTTTTTTTATAGATATGGTATTTGTAACCCAATAATGGAGGGACATGCCAACACAACATTAGATTTCCTATTTTTCTTCCCATGATGAGACTGTGTTATATTTTAATTCTTCTAAATTTTGAGGTGCAACCTTTGCACCAATTACTAAATCCTTAATTCCTAAAAGTGATGTCTAATTAGTTGCCAACAGAAAAGAATAAGACCACAAAGAAAACAAGTAAAGTGAAGTTTTATATGTTAGAATCATCATGTACAAAAACTAATTTACAAAAAGGTAAATAAATAAAATACATATTAAACAAACCTTACTTCAGCAAAATGATCAAATTTAATAGACCCTCACTTATATCAATTTCCATCAAAGACCATTGTCAAATAGTAATGTGCCATTAATTCCACCCATGTCCACTATAGACATTTATCGATGTGTCCATATACAAATCACTCGATTGTCATTGTTTTGAATTCCCACAGAAAATCAAAATAATGCGTATACGAATTGTAAGGAAGTGAATCACTTGTATTGCCATAACATGGTCAAAGTTGGTGGCAAACTTGCTAAACTCAGCCAATTGTTCTTACCTCGAAGAAGATGTCTATTAACATTCCAGGTTATGAATTTCAAATGGTTACGGGAAGTTATCAGATTGTATCAGTTTCTATGCTTCAAAAATAGCAATTGCTTCTGCTTCATTGGAACACATAAACTATATCATATTGTGTTTAATAAGAAAAGAAATAGTAAAATCCAAAAGAAATAGTATTGTTAAGATTTGTCTAAAACTCATGTGCATAGTATTCTAGATATTCAAGAAGAGAAAATTCTAAAAAGAAAATCAAGTTGTTGAAAAAATAGCATCACTCAAAATCTAAAACTAAAAACCAAATTATTGTTCATGTACATAGTATTATAGATAGGTATTCAAAAATCAAGAACCAATTAGTTTTTCTATCCACACAACAATTAGCATAAAGCTAGGTACTAATGGAATTTAAAAATAATTCAGTTCTTTGAATTTCCTCACTCCTAAAATACTAAAAAATTTCTCATAAGCTAAACAATCCCCAAAGTTATTCATCAACGAAACAAGCCAACTAAGGTCCCAAACACAAAAATTCTAGCCACAACACAACAGTCTACTTAAGCTGATATACTTTGAAGAATTAGAGTTTCCTTTAAAAAATTAAGATAAAAAAATTTAAACTGTTGTTAGGTTCTAAAACTTTAGGAACTAAATGTATTAGAACTTCAATGTGTAATGTGTTGGCAAACCATGATCAAAACTTAGAGTTTAGATTTAGGCTGCTCAAAGTGTGTTTCTTTGTAAAGTTGAAATTAAATGTACTGCAAGATTTATTGGCTAAATTTGCATGGCTCGATCGATCGAACCTCGTGCAGATTGTTTTTTTTGCAGAATTCTCAACTCAGCCTAAGCCCATATGAGATGTAGGATTTTATGTTTTGCTCCAAGTATAAAAGGAAAAACCCTAGCCATGTTTTAGAGGTTGTTGTTTTGCTGTGTGTTGAATCTCTTGTGAGATCTAGAGGTGTTTACCTTCATACACACTTAGGGTGATCAAGATCAAGATTCATGTCAAGAGCTTGGTGATATCTTCGGTTGTAATTTCAAGAGCTTAAAGAAAAACACAAGTAGGAGAACTTGTGGTTGCTGTAGATCAAGGAAAAAAGTAGTCCATGAACTCGGAGCTATCACGTGGTCGTAGTGGTAAGTTTTCTACTCAAGGTAGCAATAGGATGTTAGTGGTCTAAGTCTTATTGTAAAACTTTAACTCTTTTATAGTGAATCTATTTTATCTTGAGAATAGCTAGGTTAAATCCTCCCTAGATTTTTTTACTGGTTTGGTTTTTCTAAGTTATCATATTGTGTGTTCTTTATATTTCCGCATTGCTTTACATGATATGATTGTTTTGTTATAACCTAGATCTGAATAATTTATCTAAGTAATCACTTGGCTAAATAACTGAGTTAAACAACTTGTGTTTTAAGGGGTCTAAAAATGTACAAGTGGTATCAGAGCAGGTTAGCTCTTATGTTTTAAATCCTTTGATTTGAGAGTTGATCCTTAACTTCTGTTGTTATGGAGCATGGTCACTTTCTTGTGATCCCACCTCACTTTGATGAGAACAACTATGCCTATTGGAAAGTAAGGATGAAAGCAATTCTGAAATCTATTGATGAGAGAGTTTGGAATTCCGTTGAATATGGATGGGAGAAACTGACTACTCCTGTAAGCGAGTGACAAACTTCTCAGAAAGAAGCAGCCGCTTTTAATAGCAAATTCATGAACGCTATTTTTAATGCTTTTTCTATGGAGGAATTCAAGAGGATCTCAAATATTGAGTTTGTTCATACTGCATGGAATATTCTCCAAACTGTGCATGAATGTACAGAGGCAGTTAAGATCAATAAATTGCAGCGGTTAATAACTAGATTTGAAAGTATTAGAATGTCTGATGATGAAAGTTTTGATGAATTTTATACTAAGCTTAATGATATTGTTAATTCTGCTTATAATTTGGGTGAAATTTATGATCAACCTAAGAATGTTAGGAAGATACTTAGATCCTTGATCGAGAATTTTAAACCCAAAGTGACTGCCATTATTGAAAGTAAGGATATGGACTCCATCCTTGTTGATGAGCTAGTAGGATCTCTTAAGTCCTATGAGCTAAATCTACCTAAGACAAACAAATCCAAATCAATGGCTCTTAAGTCAGTTGATGATGTTGATAATAATGGATTTGATGATAAACTCTCTTTTACAGAGATTGCATATCTTGTCAAGAACTTTAGAAACTTTTTTAGAAATAATAACAGAAAGGCAAGAGGTAAAAACACTGTTGAACTTATGAATTTTAAGAGGAATGAACCCACTAAAGTGAACAATACTGAAAAATCTAAAGAGAAAGTAGGTCAAACCTCTAATAATTATTTGGGTTAACAATGTTTTGATTGTCAAGGGTATGGTCATGTGAAATCAGAATGTTCTACATTTCTGAGATCAAATGGTAAAGTTATGACTGTAATCCTTAATAATGATAAAGTTTTTGATCATGAGTCTGGTAGTGATGATGATGAAAACTTCATTACTTTCACAGCTACTGCTGTAGTTGATGAAAGTGTTGTAGTTGATGAGAACTCTTTTGATGGGGAACTCTCTGAATGTGTTGATTTGCAAGAAGCTTATAATAAATTTTGCAAGGTTGCTGCAAAGAATGCTATGAATGTTGACTTAGGTCTGAAGAAAATCAATTCTCTTGAGCTTGATAAGAAAAATTTATTATTGAAATTGTTTGATGCTAATGAATTGATTGATAAGGTAAAGACTGAAAACTTGCTGTTGCTTGATAAGGTTAAGAACTTGGAACTAGAATTATCTGTTGCTAGAGAACAAACAAATAAGTCTGCTAGTTCTAAACTTGAACACATGTTGAGTATTCAGAAGTCATGTGGGTTTGTCATTTTTGTGGAAAGATTGGACATATTCGTCCAAATTGTTTCAAGTTGTAAACTGCAAAGTGAGCAAATAAGCTAAAAGTACTTAAGCACAAGATCCTATGGTACTTATTGGTGAGTTGGTAAAGGCTTTAAACCTTTATACCAATCCTAAAGTTACTCATTATTCTAAAATAAATAATAACTCCAATGCAAGAATTGCATCTAAGACATTTTGGATGTAAAAGACTCAATTTAATTGATTTTTTTTGATATGGTCTTTGTGTTTCAACTTTCTATTCTTTGTGACCATTCTTCTTTTGATGTGGGCAGGAAAAAAAAAAAAAAAAACTTGCTCCAAAGTGAAAATGGTGCGAGGGCGGGGAATAGGAAACCTGCCCTGTTTTCATTCCTAATCTTAATAAAGAAATCATTTTGCATAAGCTAAAGTGATTTATATATTTGCATAAGCAAAATCCCATTTTGCAAAACTAGTTTATGATCGGATGTGGGTTGACTATATTTTGGACTTTATACTATTTTACATGAGCTAGCTTGAATACTCAAGAGAAGTCCACACTTTTGTCTTTTAATTAAAAAATTCAAGAAAAATTGCAGCAAACATTACATCGACTTTGAATGTATAGAGACTTAAATAGTTGAGTGGTGATAGTTATATACCATGTGTACGTGACAAAACTGAAATCGTGCTTTGACATTCAACTGATTTCAATAATAATTCCATTCCACAATTATAATTCAAATTGTGTTTTTAAAACACGATTTTGGTTGGAATATGTATAACTATGTATAACTTAACATGTGTAACAATAGTTAGTGTAAATAATTTAACATTTGGCTTCCTAAAGTGCTTTTCCTTTTAAGATATTCTTTGAGTTTCTCTTTAAAAGTTGTTAGAGATTTATGACCTAAGAAACCTAAACCTATAGGCCCATGTACCTGTAGAGTAAGCACACTAACCCTAATTTAATATAGGGTTAATGTAGGATTCTCTAGCACATAAACCCTACATTGAATATGTTACAACACGAAGCAAACTATTGTAGTCATCAAGACTTATCCTATGAACATAGACTATGGCGGGCCACCTAACGGCAGACCACCTCGTTTGAAAACAGCTTATTTAGCTTTTGCTTAAAGAACCATAAATAAATGGTAAAAGTTAAATAAAATAAGTAGGTAACTCGTATAAGACCCACAAATAGTAAGAAAAATTAGCAAAAGTTTAATAAAATAAGTAGGTAATTCACATGGCAATACTATGAAAAATCTAACTTCTCTTTTCTCTTTTCTCATTCACTCAATAACCAAATGTCACCTGCCAAACAGATCCTTTTACCTTTGAGTTTTCTCTCAAACAACAGTTTCAATGCCATTAATCAGCCTTAAGGGTTCGTTTGGTTGGAGGAGTGGAAAAGTGGGAGGATGGAAAATTATGGGAGGATGGAAAAGTGAGAGGATAGAAAATATTTGGTTTTCCCTCTTGTGTGTTTGGTTGGAGGGGTGGAAAAGTGGGATAGTGGAAAACTCTTTTGTTTGGTTAGAGAGAAAAAGGGAAGGATGGAAAATGTAATTTATATAAATTGACTATTATATCCTTGTTACATAATATGTAAGAAATAGATTTATTTGTACTCATTAAATAATATAAAATTTACCACATCATACATATAAATTTATATTATTATTTTTATTATTATAATAGTGTACATAAAAATTTAATTGGGCAAAAGATTTTGTAACCAGCAAAAACATGGTTAGCAAATTTACACTACATTCACCCTAAAAAAACGTGGTCAGCAAATAATAGAGTCAAATGTTCAAAGGACTTTCACTTGTTCAAACGTGGTCAGCAAACTTTTGTGGCCAACAGTTTCTTCACCTGAGCAAATAATCAAATGTTGCTATGGAGAGAGAAGAGAACCTGGGATGTTGTTGCTGTGCTGTGAGAAGAAAGTGGTAAGGATGAGAATAGGCAAAAGTCAAGTCATGAATAAAGTGAGGGATAGGTGAGAGGGTATTTGTGTAAAATGGATTTCTAAGCACTTTTCTCTCCTCATTTTCCTCCTAATTTGGGAGGATAAAAAAAGTGGGCCCATGAGGGAAAACTTTCTCCCCTATTTTTTGTCTCTCCTATTTTCCTTCCTCAATCAAACAGTGGAAAACAACATTTTTCACCCTATTTTCCTCTCCCTATTTTTCATACTCCCTATTTTGACCCCAATCAAACACACCCTAAAACTCACTCAATAAAAAAAGGTCACCACTAGCTACAACACCCATGTCGCTGCAAGAAGCAGAACATCCCAACGCCACCATGAAACATCATTGGATGTGAACCCACCCACAAACTCACGTGGATCATTCATTAAATCTCTAATAGCGAGATCCAGCAACCTCCACTCCACTCCACTCCACGATCTCTTTGAGCGTGAGTTGCCAAGCCCATCCTTACCTTGGTCTTAATTCCAAGACCTTTATTAAGGCTCTATTTGGTTCGCACATCATGAGATAACTCATAACTCATATCTCAATTTTTATAATTTATAAATAGGACATGTTAACCAGTGCCATTAGGGAATCACAGTGTGCTGCCACATCTACATTAAACCTCCTTGTGCTTTGAATTAATTAGGATGCAAAGCTACCCCATGACAGCTTGTATGCTAAGGATCTAGCTTCAATTAAATTACAGCAATTATTAATACTAGTCACAAACCCACGCAGTGCGTGAGAATATATAATTATTTTGTAATATGATACAATTCATAATTTATTCTTTAAAATTTATTGAAAATAGTTTTCTCCTTAAAAATTGAACTATTTCCAACTCTTAATCTCTACAAATATATCATTATATTATTTTGGGTTCTTTTTTTTATAGATATGGTATTTGTAACCCAATAATGGAGGGACATGCCAACACAACATTAGATTTCCTATTTTTCTTCCCATGATGAGACTGTGTTATATTTTAATTCTTCTAAATTTTGAGGTGCAACCTTTGCACCAATTACTAAATCCTTAATTCCTAAAAGTGATGTCTAATTAGTTGCCAACAGAAAAGAATAAGACCACAAAGAAAACAAGTAAAGTGAAGTTTTATATGTTAGAATCATCATGTACAAAAACTAATTTACAAAAAGGTAAATAAATAAAATACATATTAAACAAACCTTACTTCAGCAAAATGATCAAATTTAATAGACCCTCACTTATATCAATTTCCATCAAAGACCATTGTCAAATAGTAATGTGCCATTAATTCCACCCATGTCCACTATAGACATTTATCGATGTGTCCATATACAAATCACTCGATTGTCATTGTTTTGAATTCCCACAGAAAATCAAAATAATGCGTATACGAATTGTAAGGAAGTGAATCACTTGTATTGCCATAACATGGTCAAAGTTGGTGGCAAACTTGCTAAACTCAGCCAATTGTTCTTACCTCGAAGAAGATGTCTATTAACATTCCAGGTTATGAATTTCAAATGGTTACGGGAAGTTATCAGATTGTATCAGTTTCTATGCTTCAAAAATAGCAATTGCTTCTGCCTTCATTGGAACACATAAACTATATCATATTGTGTTTAATAAGAAAAGAAATAGTAAAATCCAAAAGAAATAGTATTGTTAAGATTTGTCTAAAACTCATGTGCATAGTATTCTAGATATTCAAGAAGAGAAAATTCTAAAAAGAAAATCAAGTTGTTGAAAAAATAGCATCACTCAAAATCTAAAACTAAAAACCAAATTATTGTTCATGTACATAGTATTATAGATAGGTATTCAAAAATCAAGAACCAATTAGTTTTTCTATCCACACAACAATTAGCATAAAGCTAGGTACTAATGGAATTTAAAAATAATTCAGTTCTTTGAATTTCCTCACTCCTAAAATACTAAAAAATTTCTCATAAGCTAAACAATCCCCAAAGTTATTCATCAACGAAACAAGCCAACTAAGGTCCCAAACACAAAAATTCTAGCCACAACACAACAGTCTACTTAAGCTGATATACTTTGAAGAATTAGAGTTTCCTTTAAAAAATTAAGATAAAAAAAATTTAAACTGTTGTTAGGTTCTAAAACTTTAGGAACTAAATGTATTAGAACTTCAATGTGTAATGTGTTGGCAAACCATGATCAAAACTTAGAGTTTAGATTTAGGCTGCTCAAAGTGTGTTTCTTTGTAAAGTTGAAATTAAATGTACTGCAAGATTTATTGGCTAAATTTGCATGGCTCGATCGATCGAACCTCGTGCAGATTGTTTTTTTTGCAGAATTCTCAACTCAGCCTAAGCCCATATGAGATGTAGGATTTTATGTTTTGCTCCAAGTATAAAAGGAAAAACCCTAGCCATGTTTTAGAGGTTGTTGTTTTGCTGTGTGTTGAATCTCTTGTGAGATCTAGAGGTGTTTACCTTCATACACACTTAGGGTGATCAAGATCAAGATTCATGTCAAGAGCTTGGTGATATCTTCGGTTGTAATTTCAAGAGCTTAAAGAAAAACACAAGTAGGAGAACTTGTGGTTGCTGTAGATCAAGGAAAAAAGTAGTCCATGAACTCGGAGCTATCACGTGGTCGTAGTGGTAAGTTTTCTACTCAAGGTAGCAATAGGATGTTAGTGGTCTAAGTCTTATTGTAAAACTTTAACTCTTTTATAGTGAATCTATTTTATCTTGAGAATAGCTAGGTTAAATCCTCCCTAGATTTTTTTACTGGTTTGGTTTTTCTAAGTTATCATATTGTGTGTTCTTTATATTTCCGCATTGCTTTACATGATATGATTGTTTTGTTATAACCTAGATCTGAATAATTTATCTAAGTAATCACTTGGCTAAATAACTGAGTTAAACAACTTGTGTTTTAAGGGGTCTAAAAATGTACAAGTGGTATCAGAGCAGGTTAGCTCTTATGTTTTAAATCCTTTGATTTGAGAGTTGATCCTTAACTTCTGTTGTTATGGAGCATGGTCACTTTCTTGTGATCCCACCTCACTTTGATGAGAACAACTATGCCTATTGGAAAGTAAGGATGAAAGCAATTCTGAAATCTATTGATGAGAGAGTTTGGAATTCCGTTGAATATGGATGGGAGAAACTGACTACTCCTGTAAGCGAGTGACAAACTTCTCAGAAAGAAGCAGCCGCTTTTAATAGCAAATTCATGAACGCTATTTTTAATGCTTTTTCTATGGAGGAATTCAAGAGGATCTCAAATATTGAGTTTGTTCATACTGCATGGAATATTCTCCAAACTGTGCATGAATGTACAGAGGCAGTTAAGATCAATAAATTGCAGCGGTTAATAACTAGATTTGAAAGTATTAGAATGTCTGATGATGAAAGTTTTGATGAATTTTATACTAAGCTTAATGATATTGTTAATTCTGCTTATAATTTGGGTGAAATTTATGATCAACCTAAGAATGTTAGGAAGATACTTAGATCCTTGATCGAGAATTTTAAACCCAAAGTGACTGCCATTATTGAAAGTAAGGATATGGACTCCATCCTTGTTGATGAGCTAGTAGGATCTCTTAAGTCCTATGAGCTAAATCTACCTAAGACAAACAAATCCAAATCAATGGCTCTTAAGTCAGTTGATGATGTTGATAATAATGGATTTGATGATAAACTCTCTTTTACAGAGATTGCATATCTTGTCAAGAACTTTAGAAACTTTTTTAGAAATAATAACAGAAAGGCAAGAGGTAAAAACACTGTTGAACTTATGAATTTTAAGAGGAATGAACCCACTAAAGTGAACAATACTGAAAAATCTAAAGAGAAAGTAGGTCAAACCTCTAATAATTATTTGGGTTAACAATGTTTTGATTGTCAAGGGTATGGTCATGTGAAATCAGAATGTTCTACATTTCTGAGATCAAATGGTAAAGTTATGACTGTAATCCTTAATAATGATAAAGTTTTTGATCATGAGTCTGGTAGTGATGATGATGAAAACTTCATTACTTTCACAGCTACTGCTGTAGTTGATGAAAGTGTTGTAGTTGATGAGAACTCTTTTGATGGGGAACTCTCTGAATGTGTTGATTTGCAAGAAGCTTATAATAAATTTTGCAAGGTTGCTGCAAAGAATGCTATGAATGTTGACTTAGGTCTGAAGAAAATCAATTCTCTTGAGCTTGATAAGAAAAATTTATTATTGAAATTGTTTGATGCTAATGAATTGATTGATAAGGTAAAGACTGAAAACTTGCTGTTGCTTGATAAGGTTAAGAACTTGGAACTAGAATTATCTGTTGCTAGAGAACAAACAAATAAGTCTGCTAGTTCTAAACTTGAACACATGTTGAGTATTCAGAAGTCATGTGGGTTTGTCATTTTTGTGGAAAGATTGGACATATTCGTCCAAATTGTTTCAAGTTGTAAACTGCAAAGTGAGCAAATAAGCTAAAAGTACTTAAGCACAAGATCCTATGGTACTTATTGGTGAGTTGGTAAAGGCTTTAAACCTTTATACCAATCCTAAAGTTACTCATTATTCTAAAATAAATAATAACTCCAATGCAAGAATTGCATCTAAGACATTTTGGATGTAAAAGACTCAATTTAATTGATTTTTTTTGATATGGTCTTTGTGTTTCAACTTTCTATTCTTTGTGACCATTCTTCTTTTGATGTTTTAGAAAAAAAAAAAAAAAAAAAAAAAAAATTTTTTTTTTTTTTTTTTTTTTTTTTTTTTTTTTTTTTTTTTTTTTTTTTTTTTTTTTTTTTTTTTTTTTTTTTTTTTTTTTTTAGGATTTGCATTGCATAACATTCAAGCATTTCATGATAAGTTGTTTATTTTGTTTTGTTTAAAATTAAAAAAAAAAATGAAGGAAAAATGTGTTTTGCATTATTATTCTTGGACTTGTAATCAAGGCTGGTCATATTATCTTTACATAACATGTTTATGTACCTTGTTTAGTTTAGAAAAGTTTATTTTACTGTACTTTGCTAGTTTAAGCTATGTAGTATATGTTGTGTGGGAATTGTTTACAGTCCTTAATCATTTAATCTTGATCTTGAAGTCACATATTTTTGATTGTTTGGACTTGAACTTAATGAGAAAGGCATAAATAACCATCTCACCACTGTTTACTAGCCAATAATGAACACCTTAGTGCATATTGTAAAATTTTTTGTTCGAGAAAATGTAGCACATGTATAAAAAGAACATAAGGTGTAGTCTCAGACTAAAGCCAAAGTTGGTGTGTACATTATTGGGCTATAATAAATTCTAAATGAAATAAAATTGGTGTGTACATTATCTGGCTTATTAAATATTTTCACATTGAAATAAAATTGATATGTACATTATGAGGCAAAAATAAGAAACTTACATGATTGTAAGCTTGTTTTCTAGGAGATGTGAGAGTTATATGATGTAACTCTTTAGGTGATAGTCTTTTTCAAACTTATGTGATGAATTTTGTAGAAATTGTGATTGATCACTCTTTACTTATCACCTCGCATGTATCTCATGCTATTGTTAGTTGCACACACTACACAAATTATTCCTTACTAAACTTAGTACATGATATTGTGTGTGATCTTATTGTGGCCATCCAAGATTAAGAATTCCTTGATTTTAATGCAAAATGTGTTTAAGATTTGAGTTTTTGAGGATAAATTGGTTGAAAAACTTGTTTTTGGGAGATATAGGTTGAATACAATTTTTTTTGAAAAACTTTTCATCTCATACTTATGCATTTCATTCATAAAACAATGTGCTTTAAGGAGTTTCTGCAATAAAATGCTATGTTTTTCAAAAATATGATTTTTTCAGATTTTTGATCGATTGAACCTGTTGCTCGACCGATCGAAAATGCGATAAAAACTTTGGTTACAATCTGCCTGGCTTGATCGGTGCTGGATTAGTGCTGGATCGATCAAAGTTGCTCTTCGATCGATCGAAAGTTGGTCAGTGAGTTTTTAAAAAGGTTTTTCTCTCACGTGTTTTTTACACTTTTCAAAAGCTCTTTCACTATTCTTGCTTGACCGATCCATTCTAAGCAAAGTTTGTCATTTTCTTCCAAATTTTTCTCAAGGTTTTTGTCATCTTGTACTTGTAAGTCACTTTGACCCCTTCTTTTTCATTTTATTTACAATTTTCATGCATTTTTCATGATATTTTCTAACTCAATATTTTGGGGTTTTTGATTTTTAAGTTATTTTCTTTCACATTTAATCATTGGGTTTTTGTCTCTAGATGATGTTAATATGATTCCCATGCTTTAATTTGACTAAATTTGTGATTTCGGAAAAATTTGAAATTCTAGGGCTTGAAACTAAATGAAATTGGGGATTTTATTCAATTGGGCTAAATTTGATGAAATTGACTTGTATTATTGATTGATTATGTCATTACATAATGTTATCTAACTAGTGTAATGATAAATTGATCAATTTGTTGGGATTTTTGAAATTGGGTTTTTCAAAATTTGGGATTTTTGTTCTAAAACTCTATGTTCAAGTCAATTGTTGGTTTATCAAGTAAAATTGAATAGTTTTCAATGCATTAGAGCATGCATCATTTGTTCATTCATGTCATGCATCATATAGATTGTTATTTTTTATATATATTTTTTACTCTGTCTAATGCATGGTTTTAAAAACCGGTACCGTGAAAGAACCGAAAAAATATCTAATTACCGATTTTATGGTCGGACCAGAGTCCGACCGATGGTCCAACCGGTGACATTATAAATAATTTAATTAAAATATTAAAATAATTTTTGTTTAAAATTTGAATTTTAATAACTTATATTAAGAAAATATAAAAATTAAAAAAAGTATTTTTTTCTTCGTACCACCTTTCTTTTCTTGTCAGTAATGGTTGACAAAACTATTAATATTTAAGTTTCATCTTTTAGTTTATATAAATATAATAGTATAACTTTAACTATTTATTTAACCAAGAAAATTTAAATAAAGAAAAAAAAAAAAAAAACTCAAAGTTAGATGACTAGACAAGTCACTAACTTATGAGTTATGGCTCTTTATTCTTTAACAATCCAATTTCCCACTCTGCCACTCTTAGCCACACGTTTTTGTTTTGTTTTTTCTGTTTTGTTTTGTTTGTTTGTTTTTTTATTTTATTTTTTATTTTATTTTATAATACATCTCATGAATCTAGCACTCCACTCTGGCACTCCCTACTTTACTTACCATCAAAGACTCTTTGTTTTTCCAGTCTTTTGGCCTCCACAAAATCCTTATCTTCCTCTCTATCTAAGGAAGTTAGATCCATTATTTATCTCTGCAATACCATCATCAGTTCCTCTCATTTCTCTATTTCTCACTGAAGATTTGTAGATACCACTCCAAAAAGCTAATTTCAACCCCAAGCATGAATATTCCGTCATTTTGTCTCTCTCAAGCATAGCCAATCTTAAGAAAAAAGACTTTATTGCAACAATCTGTCCTCACCATCAACATATCTATGAAAAAAGAAGATTTTTACTGCAAAAAAAGCTCCATGGCAGATCTCTTTCAGCAATTTTACAAAACTGGTTCGACCTCCGGTTTTTTCGGTTTTCAGGTTGAACCGACCGGTTTTTACTATTTACCGGTTTTTAAAGTAATTCCGGTTTTTTATCATAACCGGATCGGATTGAAAGCCGGTTCTCGATTGAACCGGTCAGACCGACCGGTCCGGTCCGATTTTTAAAACTATGGTCTAATGTCGTCTGCCCTTGGTTTTTTGGTTTTTTTTTTTTTTTGGTTTTTTTTTTCTTTGGTTTCTGCTGTGTCTTTCCTTTCCAACCCTTAGCATCATGGTTAGGAAGACTAGGGCCAACAGGAAAACCACCTCCTCATCTACCCTGGCTTTCGATAGTGAAAGGTTTAGGTTTGAGAAAAACCAAGAATCCTATGAGAAGTTGAACATTTTTAGGTTTTTCTGGGCTGAGAGAAAGGTTATTTTAGATGAGTTAGATCTGGAGATTAGGAGAAACTTTGAGCATAGGGGTTGGTTGCCTTTGTTGGATATATCTCATCCTCTTCCGGCTGCCTTGATTAGAGAGTTCTACTCGAACCTCTCTGTCCACTCCGATGATTCCAATGTCTAGTATGTGATGAGTTGGATTAGGGGTGAAGAGTATACCATTACTCTTTCAGTAGTGGCCTCTACTCTTGGGGTACCTTTGGTACAACAGCCTATCTACCCTTATTCTGAGACCCTTCCTCTTGATGACATTATGTTATATCTCACCGGTACTTCCATTCATTGAGGTACTGATCCTCATATCACCTCTCATGAGCTTACTGAGATCCATTATTTGTTTTTCTAGATTTCTTGTCATTCCATCTAGCTTATCTCTCACTTGCACACCATTCCTATTGAGCGATGTGCATTTTTGTATGCTTTTGTGACTAATCCTCCTATGAGTTTTCCTATTATTTTCATTTGTTCTTTGGTTGAGGTCTATAGGAGTAGTTCTACCTCCTATGGTCTTTTCTTCCCTGTTTTTATTCATAGGATTTTGTTACATCTAGGTTTAGAGGATTTTCTTGCGTTTGAGCCCATACATATTATTGCTCCCATAGGTGCCACCTTCCTTAGGCAGAGAGCAGCTCAGATGAAAGCTAGCTCTAAACACCCTAAAGCAGAGTCTTCCATAGGTGTTGTAGCTCAGCCTTCTTCTTCAAGTGACCCTTTTGCTGAGACTTATGTCGATCCCATTGCCTTTGGCAAGTGTTCAACGGTCTACTCCACCACCTCCTTTTGATGATGAGTCTTGATTGCCCTTTGGCAATTCGTCACAAAAAAGGGGAGTACATATTGATGGGGATAGGGGAAGATTTTGATGTTTTTGGAGCTTTGGAGCTTTAGATTGTTTCTAGGTGCTTCATGATGTATATTTTTTTTGGCTTATGATGTATATATTTTTATTGGTTGTATATGTTAAGGGGAGACACTTTTGTTTTGTTTTTTGTTTCTTGATTCAGATGTGATACATTGTTTATTGATTTATATTATGAGGTTATTCATGATATATGTATTTTATTTTCTATTTTGTGAAATCAAGAATTTAATTTAATTTTACTTGTATTTTCCAAACATGCGTTTATGTGTTTGTTGAGTGTTTCAGGAATATACAGGTTGATTTAGTCGTGCTGTTGTCTACACTGGTAATTGATAGATAGTAGTTAAGTTGAATTGTTTTTGGGCGTGTTTAATGTTTAATGGGCTGTTTGTAACTTTGAGCATTTTAATTTGTTATGTGTTTTGTCACGGATTGCCAAAGATGGAGCTTGTTAGGTCCTAAAACTTTAGGAATTAAATGTATTACAACTTTAATGTGTAATGTGTTGGCAAACCATGATCAAAACTTAGAGTCTAGATTTAGGCTGCTCAAAGTGCGTTTATTTGTAAAGTTGGAATCGAGTGTACTACAGGATTTATTGGCTAAATCTGCATGGCTCGATCGATAAAAAATTAGACTCAATCGATCGGACCTCGTGCAAATTGTTTTATCTACAAAATTTCGAACTCAGCCCAAGCTCATATGACGTGTAGGGTTTTATGTTTTGCTTCAAGTATAAAAGGAAAAACCCTAGCCATGTTTTAGAGGTTGTTGTTTTGCTGTGTGTTAAATCTCTTGTAAGATCTCGAGGTGTTTACCTTCATACACACTTAGAGTTATCAAGATCAAGATTTATGTTAAGAGCTTGGTGTTCTCTTCGGTTGCTGTTTCAAGAGCTTAAAGAAAAACACAAGTAGGAGAACTTGTAGTTGCTGTAGATCAAGGAAAGAAGTAGTCCGTGGACTCGGAGCTGTCACGTGGTCATGGTAATAAGTTTTCTATTTGAAGTAGCAATAGGATGTTAGTGGTCTAAGTCTTATTGTAAAACTTCAATTCTTTCATAGTGGATCTATTTTACCTTGAGGATAGCTAAGTTAAATCCTCCCCAGATTTTTTACCAGTTTGGTTTTTCTAGGTTATCATATCGTGTGTTCTTTATATTTCTGCACTGCTTTACATGATATGATTGTTTTGTTACAACCTAAATATGAATAATTTATCTAAGTAAACACTTGGCTAAATAACTAGGTTAAACAACTTGTATTTTAAGGGGTCTAAAAACATACAACTGTGACATCCCAAGTTCCATACACAAAAATTTAAGATTCAAACTCTACTCTCTTTTCTCTTCCATTTTTCCCGCACTTTCTAGGACGCCAAACACTCAAATTAAACATAAATGATAAATTATTAGTATAAGGAAATGAAAATCTAATATAACTAATGTGTATTGAACCATAAAAAGCAAATTTATCAAGCACCACCAAGAAAAGCAACAAATTTATTTCTCTTTCCTTCAAAAGGTTATAGGAAAAGAATGGTTACCAATTGATTAGTATGACCTTCAATAGATTAAAAAGCCTCTAGTGATTGCGAGTCTTGATCATTGACATCTATCGAGGAATTGACAAATGAAACGGAGATAAAAATGAAATTTAGTTCAGCATATAAGATGACTGGAAAAAGAGAACAATAGCAATTTCTCTTTAATGAAAATGAATAAAACGCTTTCTATAAAACAAAGACCAAAATAAAAAATCACATTGAAGTTAATTGTCATACATTGTAGCAAACATATTGAGAGTAACATTCCTACAGTCTAGAGAAGGGCAACCAGAAAACAATTTATAACAACCATGATCAAATGCTCAACTCAAATCAATTTTAAAAAAGAAAACAAATATTTTAATAGTTTTGAGACCATGAAAACTCAATCTCATTCGGAATGAAATCCCAAAATTGAACTATGTTTTTTTTTCCCTAGTAACAAGATAGGAATTAAAAAAAAAAAAAGAATAAAAAAAAAATACAAATAGCAGAACTCGTTTTTAGTTTATACCCTTTGGACCTAGCTACCAATGTTCACCTCTCATCTGCTTCAGTTTCGTCTACAAGCTCTAGACTCATTATGTGTCTCTTGTGAGTCCAAATTTTCTGTCCTACTTTTTCTACTCCACTCTATAATCCACCAATAAAAATTTGCCACATGTTCATCTAATTAATTAAATACTACAATTAATTAATAATGGTAGTATTAATAAGTCATTAATATTAGTATTTAATTAATTAGATGAACATGTGGCAAGTTTTTATTGGTGGAGTATAGAGTGGAGTAGAAAAAGTGAGACAGAAGATTTGGACTCGTCTCTTGCACTCATTTGATTGGGTTTTGGTAGACGAACATGAGCCATGACCAAAAGAACAGAAAAAACACTTAAGAAATTATCGCATTGAAGGCCATACCGATCAATTTGTAAAGAGAGAACAGTTGAAAATTTATAGGAAAAAAAAAAAGAGGTGAAGAGTTGAGGAGGTTGCAATCTATCGGTGACTATAAGAATACCATATAATAGCAGCATCTCAAGAGTTTGGGTTAATGGAGAGACATGATAGATTTGGAGATAAAGTATCAGTGACTATAAGAATTCTATATAATAGCGGCATCTCAAGAGTCTGGGTTAATGGAGAGATACACGATAGATATGGAGATAAAATAAGAAGAGACTCAATAAATGGCAATTGGTAAAACAAAAAAAAACAAAAAAACAAAAAAAAGAAAGAAAGAAAGAAAATAAATGATGACATGATCATGATGTGGCTTAACTGAAACGTAGTAATAATAAATGCTACGCTTTATCTTTTAGATATACATAGATATAGATGTGTAATAAGAGAACAAATCCATTAATGAATCAAGATACATTGAATTCCTTGTAACGAAATTTATACCTAAAATGAATACATAATTCAAAAGTCAAGTAAAACGAAGAGAAACTGACAACATCAAACTTGGTTCGGGTAAAGATACATAGGATAGGAATGTATGGTAACATTTCTTCTAGAAGAAAAAAAAAATTTGCCACAATGATTTTCAAGGAAAGAATATTACAAAAATCACCAAATGTCATATACAATGACTTCAAAGAATATGGTAACATTTGGATTGAGTATCGGTAGGGAAATGCAAAATTCTTCAAGCTGCTTTCTCCTTCCTTCCAGCAAGAATCATTGAAATCTGGAGGCCTCTACTAAATGCTTGATTGAAGAGAAGTCGTGTTTGGAACTCCGATACAAATGGGAACCAAGACAAAATGGCTGTCGGCATGAAGATTATCAGCCCCATTATGTACTCATATGCTCTCCCTAGCTCCTTTATCGAGTCCCATACTTTTAGCCACTTCAAGAATGGCCTGCATGCTTGCCCAATCTTGGATATACAAGATTAGGATGATGATTTAGTAAATCACAATTAATCAGTAGACAAATGTCCGTGTCCGACCTAAATATCTTTCCAATAATTAAGTCATTAAAGATCCTGAGCTGATATAAGAAAGGGTCATGTAGTTTCAGAAAGAACAAATTTGAAAATGTGACAAATACTATCACTTTGTTGCAGTACAAACAGGAAATTGCAACTTCAACAATCAAAATCTAAGTCTAGTATTTTAGGAATTGTGGAACTTGCAAAGTAGGGTTGAATTCTCATCTTAGGAACCAGCATGAAAATATCACATAAATAATAGTAAATGAGTGGTGAAATAGAATCTTGGGCTAGAAAAAAATGATAACTTTCTTGGCCATGGCAATACATGAAAAAAAAGAAAAAGTAGCATATGTTGTCATTAATGGATTATTCATAATAATTCTCTAAAAATAATTCGGACTTTTGAAACATTTAATTGTAATCTTTTCTTGAAGAGGAGTTCAAATACACTTTGGTGGTGTGGGATAAGGCTTGATTATCCATTGCTCAAGGTGGTTTGGGCATTAGGAAGATAGGGAGCTTTAATCAAGCCTTACAAGGAAAATGGTTATGGCTCTTTGGAATGAACATATGCAACAATGGCATCAAGTGATAGCTTCAAAGTATGGGGTGGAAGGGGGTGGCATTTGAAACCAAGTAGAGGGACTCATGGCTGCAGCCTTTGGTGGAGTATTAGAGTGAACTGGGATAGATTCTTCCAGCATGTAGCATCTGAGTTAGTAAATGGTACATGAGTAAGGTTTCAGCACGATCAATGGAGTGAACACCATTCTCTTAAGCATCTGTACCCTGCTGTGTATGCATGCCTCAGTTTTGCTTGTTTGGATAGCCATTTGCATGGAGGGATCAATGTTGGAATGGGTAATTTTACAGACTTTCGTGATTGGGAGTTTAAGTTGGTGAATTCCTTTCTGGCACTTATCTACGCACAGGTGCCTAGGGGAGAGGTGTGTGATAGGTTGAGATGGCATTTACATGGGAGTGGAAAATTTAATGTTCATTCTTATTA
Organism: Quercus suber; assembly: GCF_002906115.3. NCBI lineage: Eukaryota > Viridiplantae > Streptophyta > Magnoliopsida > Fagales > Fagaceae > Quercus > Quercus suber. The sequence goes on along the minus strand of NW_027069469.1, from coordinate 708,765 downwards.
TAAGGGTATCCGAGGTACCGTTGCTATTATACTCACTTGGAAGAGTTTTTGGTGTGCCAAGGCCCCAAAGAGGGTGGAGAAAGATTGTTACCTATGATAACCTTATCAACAGGGGTTTCTCTTGGTTGGTATTGTATGAGTTGGTATGGTGAGGAAATGGTGGACCATTTGTTGCTCCATTGTGATCTAGCATATGCTTTTGGGGCATAGGTTTTAGGGTGTTGCTGAAGATGATAACAGGCCGGTGTTTGGGGGAGAAATTGGTTTTGTGAAGCACCCTTTGGCTGTTTGGAATCTTACTCTACTAGGTTTGATGTGGATGGTGTGGAAGGCGCATGATAGCCACACATTTGAGGATAAAGAAAGAATACTGGATCAATTGGAATCCTTGTTCATTTGAACTTTGTTTGATTGGTCTCGCACATGGGATTTTAAAAATTGTAACTTTATTCTTGAGTTCAAAGACTCACTTTGTTTTTATGCATACTTCTTTGTAATTTCTTTTAGCTAGTCTATGTTCACCAATGTGAACATCAAGTAATCTCCTCTCTTAATAAAACACCATTACTTAGGAAGAAAAAAAAGGTCATTTTGAATAATATGCCAGTACAACAATGTTTGAAAATGGAACTAGTTTGGCTACAATGCTCTGCTAAATTAAGGTATTTTCAACAAGGCAGTATGTTTTTAAGACACACATGGCATGGTTAACCTGAAGTTCACAAGATACTATGTTCTTTCTACTTTAAGAATAGGAAGAATTTTAAACTTACAAGGAGAAGGGCCCATCCCGTGGGTGTGAAGGCAAGGATAGCAGCAAATAAATCTGATATAGTGAGCCCACATACAACAAATAGGACAGTCATGACTGACATGAAGCCAAGGAACAGGAGTGCTTTGAGAATCCTGAACATGAGTTGAAAGTCGGTACCAAATCTTCGCCTACCCATTGATACCATCTAACAGCAACATGGGAATAATAAAACAGAAAAATAACAGATGAATGAATATGTTTGTTCAAGATGAAATGAAATAAATAGAACACGCAAGAAAAAGGAAAACTTGCACATGTTGTAACTGTAACCTGCTTTTCTTTCCCTTTAATCAGTAACTCTGTTTTTCACAATAACCGGGTTAACAGAAGTCTAAACAACTCCTTTAAGGTACTTTGAGGCACATTTAATTCACATACTGTGCATTATTTTGAACATTCACTAATGCTAAAACATTTTCATTTAAGCTTACTTGGGATATATTAAATACATATCAGTGCGTTCCATTTGCATACCTTTAAGACGATAAGAACAGTTGCCATAACTAACCAAGAAAGTCCATAAACCTAGAAAGAAATTAAGTTAGTACCATACATCTAAACAGACATTGGTAGTCCACAAATATTGAAATTAAGAAATTTTACCAGCAAGCTCTTGCTGCGGTGAGCTATATCAAGGTGGTAGACAATTCCATACTGATAAACAAAGAAGCGAAATGCAAGTATTATCTCAATTATTCTCCCCCTGATATTTGTGTATTTGAGGTGTTCCTGTTCTTCATCCCACCACGATTCCCAACTTTTGTCAGGTGCAATCCCAATACCACCACGATTTCCCATCCACCTCTTCCAATCTGTCCAATCATCTACTGTCTTTTGCCAGTCAAAACCAGATGGATTGAACACAAAAGGAGCAAACAACCAAGAAGCAACAAGAAACCACATAGAGAAAGTGATGAACAAAAAAAGATTTGAACTGCGATATGATTCTCCATAAACTTGATATATGATCAATAGAATAAACAGCTCTAACCCCTTCACAAAATGACTTCGTGAGTACAGCCTGTAGTTATCAGCAAACTTTGCATGAAAAACAACAAATCCTCGGCCAGTAGCTCGATATTTAGAACCTCCGTGCAAGATTGTTCTTCCATAATAATGTGCTTTTGTTCCAAGCTGGAATGTAAAGAATACAGAGGCCAGCTGTAGCTGCATGATGATAAAATCACCAAGGGCAGTGCGAAATCCTTTTTCCAGGCCAATTTCCATAACCATGGGCAGTACCAGCAATAAGCCCAATTGGAAAACAGACTGGGTGGCCAGAGCCTGTTCAAGGGCCTTGCTCTGTTGTATGATTGGATTTTCAAGGATCTCTCTCTCCACTCCACTCATAACCATGTACAAACGTCCATATAAAAATACATATACAGTAAGCACGGTCACCTGAAACAACAGAATGTCCAAATCAAGCCATAAAAGAATATTTCTAAATAATAAAAATAGGTTTTTGTGGAAAAACAATTTTCTATGGAATGGTAAGTAAGACAACAAACACATTTAGCCAAAAAGAAAGAAAGAAAGACAATAAACACATAAATATTGGTTGGAGGACTCAAATTGCAGTTGTAATATATATCAAGTTTTTATAGGCCATTTACAAAAAAAAAAATATATATATATATTATTGTTATATTAGCATCTTAGAAGGTAATTCTTTAAAGAATGTAATCATCTTAATTGAAAAAATCAAACCCTTTGACCAAAAGTAACCTGGTGACAAAATTTGCAAGTACATTATACTCAAGTGTAAGTTAGCAGTGTTTCCAAATATACTGGCGTTCTAAAAAGAGATTATATAAAGGAAATTAGTTTGCCTAACATACCATACTGCTAAAATAGAAACCCACTGTTGTGAAGTAGAATGACAACATCCTATAGAAGTCAAATCGACGTCCAAGACGATAAACATCACGGCTAAGTGTCTGCTCTCCATTTCCATTTGCAACTTTAGCCTCAAAAAGGGATATTTGATTCATCCCTACATCACGGCCCTTGCCTACTTGGATATACTCATGATGGGTTATAAATCCCCCACGCATAGTTGAATTATATCCTGAAGAGATCAGTCCAATTTAAGTGACCAGATAATAACAAGTACTCAGTCATCTTCTGATGAAGCAAAATTACCTGCAAATATATCCTCGCTTAAGTTAATTATTTTTGAAGCTTTACTTATGCCACCCCTTGTTATGTGGAAGATTCTGTCAAATATATCAGGATGACCATAATGGAACCGGACCCTGCAGAGTAAGGATGGAATTGAATAGGCAAATAGTAACATCCAGAAATAAATCAGCTAGCACTACACCTGAGTAAGCAATGATTTATGTAATTTGAACATTCGAAGATATTTTTTATGGTTGTATATAAATTAGGGAAATGATAAAATAAAATCAAGATCAAAGAATTATAAGGTACAGAAGCACATATATGTTATCAAGAAAAAAGTTACCAATATATTTCGATCATTATGCAGTGTAAAGATGCCTTGTGGAAGTTGATTAAGTCCATTGTATTTCTGATATAATTAAGTTAATTAAATGTATTCTTCTTGTCCGTCTAAACAAGGACATTTGAGATAGGAGATAGGTGATCGGGAGAAAGCAAGCTTAAAAACCAAGTAAATCTCAAAATTAGCTTAATTTTGAAGAGGCCTTATTAGAAAAATCTGTAGGCTATCCTGATTACTACAAAGTCCTATTTTTCAATTTTGTTCGAGTTTTTGTTGTTATTTTTAAATTTCGTTGATGTTAACCTAAGCTGTTTTTCGTTTTCAACTTTGGTAATTCCTCATTCTTCACAAATCTCAGGATTTGGCCAGTGAACGTTATGTCCTTTCCTTTTGGCTGCTCTTCCTGGCTTGGATGTGATTGACGTATCTCTGGCATGCCTACTCGCACTGGATCATGGTTAGAATCAAGAAGGCCATTGAGTGTCTCGGACTCTCGGTGAAACCCTGCCCTCACAACTCTTTGCCCTCTAGAATGATCATCAATCCTCAGTTCCTCGCCACTCCAAACTCCATGATTGATAAAAGCCTATCTCTTTAGCATCACCTTGACACCCTCCATACATGACTTAATAAACTGTTGATCCTGTGGTTGCGAGAATATCTCCACCAGCATTGAGTGAAGTGACGAAGCTCCTTCCTTCCTTAGCAGCACATTGTGCATGCGGTTCTTTCCCCTCTCAAAGATCCACAGCCCATATGTTCTTCCACCCTCCTCCAATATCAACTTGAACAATTTTGACTCAATGTAGAACAAATTCAATCCTTCACATGAGCCTTAATCCATAATAAATCTGTGTTTGAGTTTAGAGATATATGGCTAATTCAAGGTAGCTGAGCGTTGTCTATGTTGACTCCTACATTTAGGAATATGTAAAGAAAGTGAGCCACTAAGATAAATAGTTGGATCCAAGCCCATTGGTTTAAACTTTTTGGCTGCGTAGTGTCCAAAAATGTATATCAAAAGACTTTTAGTAAACTCCCTAGTTGTCTCTCTCCCTCAACAAAATGGAATCACAGCTAATGGTTCAACTTCTGATTAAACAAATGTCTTGGTATTGATGCATTTCGTAGGCTTTGTTGAGAATGTGAGAAGAATTGCGCTTGATGCCCTGCATTTGGTGCAATTCATATGCACATGACACTCAGGGATTTGTGAAGACTCACACATGAGGGGAGTTAGGTCAATTTGGTAGAGAGTGATGCAGCTCTATTAAGTGCCTAGGTGTCTACCTAATGTAGCAGCCTGTCCTAGCCTTGGCCAATTGTGTTTGTTTTGATAATCAGCTTTAGTTATGTGATATGTAAGTGGATATGATAAGCTAGGGTTTGTATCGTAAATGAATCTTGATTGAAACAGCAAGTTAGATAGAAGATAGGGCAGTTAGTGTAAGTTCAGTACCTTATTAGTTAATTAGAGACTTAGCCGATCACATGACTGCTTTTGTAACTAGCTAGCCAACTCAAACAGCTTGCTTATGTACCATATAAATAAGCAAGGCTGCCCTTGGGATATACGAGTTGAATTTGTGAATGAATAAACCCTATACCCGAGAGGTATTCTTTCCAAGAGTATCTGTTGAACAGCTAGCCTAACCTTCCATTCTCTAAGTAACTTAGCATTCCAAACAGCAAACCGATCATCCAATACCTTCCATGAAGAGTCACATAGGGTAGATTTCTTGTGAGTGCATGTGTGAACGTTGAGTCATACATTGAGGAATAAGTAAAGAAAGTGAGTAAATGATATAAATAATTGAGCCCAAACCAATTGGCTTAACATTTGGGTTAGAGTGAATGAGTGATGTCCCAGCATATACATGAAAGGGTTCTTGGTGGACTCCCTCTCTCTCCAGCAAGTAATTTAAAGATCAATTCAAATGCAAATACTATTGATAAATTCATATAAAATCACATAAGCACTCAGTCGATTTCCTGAAAACTTAAGACTTACCTGAGAGGATTTGCCAAAATTCGCTGCCCAATAGTTACAAAACTAGTCTCCTGATTGGACATGAACCATGCAAGTGACGAAACACTGTAAAAAAAGGGTGGGGGAGGGGGGAGGGGATGAAGATGAGCATATATACTAATAAAAAAAAATCTCAATGTTACCCTGCAGAATGATTTTCTGCATTGCCATTACCACTCATTAAGATCCAATCTATAATTAGACATATAATAATAAAGGCTGACCTTCCAGTGAATATATGCTCCCTTAGTCCCAATATTGTGGGTTTCCGTTGGCTACGCCGTTTTTTTAAGAATTCTTCTAACACATTTCTCATTTTGAAAGCTTCTTCAAAGTAATTATCCTGGGGGGGGGGGGGGGGGGGGAAGAAGTTACAATAATGTTCTAAATCTGATGTTGACGTGAGTCACTGTTACAATTCATTGAACAATAGTATTTCTCCAAAGAGATTCAAGATGTGAGTAGCATCTTAATAATATTTCAAATCTGTATAGGTATCCTTCTCAATGCATTGCTTACATAGATGAAAGGGAGGAGATAGCAAATGGAAAATCTCAAAAGTTATATTACTCTGTTCTTGTCAAGGGAGGGGAGATGTTAGATGAGATATTACTCTGTTTTGATCTATTTTGAAAGCTCGGATTTGTGCTAAAACACAAGAGCTTGTTCAAACCCCTAATTAAAAATTACGGCTAGATTGCTTTTATTCTAACTTAGACTAAGTGCGGAACAAGAGTAAATAAGCACAACAAACCGATAACTCTACCCTAAGCCATATTCATCTATCATCAACAATAAAATGAAAGCTTAAAGAGTAGGGAAAAAAGATGCAAATACAATATAACACCGAGATGTGTTATCGAAGAGAAAACCGAAAAATTTGGCAAAAAACCTCTTTGCAACCCTTCAAGTCGAAATTGATCCATTAGAGAATAAAGTTGAAGTACACGAATAAAAAATGACTTTCCAAGCCTAGTCTACCTCATGTACTCAAGCCCTCCAAGCTCCTGCTATCAATGGACTTCTCGGAGTCATGTCTTCTCTAGCGTTTCAAATCCCGCAATACGCCTGATTGCATCCGCCAAGCCTCATCGGCTTCTTTTGGCAAATCTTCAAAGTTTCCTAAGCTCCAAAACACTCTCTACACTCTGAATAGATGTGGGTTGTGTTTGAGTACANTCAACAAATCATGGAAGGAGAAGGTAGTCCTTGCACTCACACTTGCAATTAAAAATGTTTACTATTTTATCTAAGATCTTCTTTGTATTTATCTCTTATGTTTCTCTATAGGTCGTTAGGCTTCATTTGCTTTTGACCGTCAAGGAGTCTGCCATAAATGTGCCTCAGAACTTGGAGGCTGCCGACGCATTACCTTCTTTGCCAACTCCCTATTTATGAATATGCCAAAAGCTCCCAAAGTCCAAAACATGCTGTCCTTTAGGTTAGTCACTGAAAACAAAAAATTTGTCAGAAAAAAAGGAATTTAAATGGAAAGAATACAAACAATTTTTAAAAAAAGATTCATTGTTACTAATATGGAAAGAATATGGTATGATGCCAAAAACTAACTCCTAAATCATTTGTGACTAATTGCTGCAGCTTGGTATAAATTGAAGGATTAATATGGTTCTGCTTATGTTATTATTGAATTCTAGATTTGGTTTTTTTTTTTTTTTATTACTTCACGATTTACTCTTCTGCTTCATTACTTGATAGCATATGAATTCTTGCATGCCCTTATCTACAAATTTTTGTGTGGAGATCAGCTGGTAGATTACCATCTATTCTCAAACTATTATTCCAATGACATTTCATTTATTTATTTATTTTTTTGGATTTATGGCCTAGTGTTTTAACTCCATATTTCAAAGAAGATGTACTTTATTCTGAAGATGAATAAAGAAGAAAATGAGGATGGGATATCAACTTTGTTCTACCTTCAAAAAATATATCCTGGTTAGTTTCAATTTCATTGCTATGTTATACTTTTATTATATGACATAGCTGTGAACTTAGAACTGCCTATCTGGTCACAAACTAGATGAATGGACCAATTTCCTAGAACGCATAAAAGATGCTATAAAAGATTCCAAAGAGGAGAATCTTGAGAAAGAAAAGATGGAGTTCATTCGTCAATGGGTATCTTACAGGGGGCAGACACTTGCTAGAACAGGTTTGATAATGAAGAATTTTGTGGTCTGTCCTTACCATAATTGTTATGAATCCAACTTATTCTTTGCACCTCTATCAATGTGTTTGTGCCAGTGAGAGGGATGATGTACTATAAGCAGGCTCTAGAACTTCAATGCTTCCTGGAATTTGCTGAAGATGAAGGTCAGTGTTTTCTGTACAGATACATATTTAATTGTAAACTATTCATTCAACTTTTTATTCCAGCATATTTTAAAAGTTAATGCTATGGCAAGACATTTTTAATGATCTATTCATTGTTTTCTTTGCAGCTATTCTTGGTGGCTATCGGAACTTGGATCATAAGGAGTTTCAAGATCGTGCACAAGCCCTGGCTGATTTGAAGTTTACATATGTTGTTTCTTGCCAGGTTTATGGAAATCAGAAAAAATCTGATGATGCTAGAGACAGAAGTTGTTACATTAATATTCTGAATCTGATGTTGACGTGAGTCATTTACAATTCATTAAACATTGATAGTTTTTCAAAGAGATCCAAAACGTGTCTTTGAAATATTTAAATTCTTTTTAGGAACCATCTCTACGTGTTGCTTACATAGATGAAAGGGAGGAGACAATAATGGAAAATCTCAGAAGTTGTATTACTCTGTTCTTGTCAAGGGAGGGGAGAAGTTAGATGAGGTATGCAAGAATAATTTATTTATTTTTAGTCTTTATATTCTGTTTGTTGGCTGAAGCATTTAGTTTAAGTGGTTACCCCTACTAGGCTTATCATTTGTTCAAGCTGCAGTGGTATGGACATATTTACAAGTAATCTCCACAAAAAAAAAAAAAAAAAAAACCCTAATTAGAATGTGTTATACCAATAATCCAATTGAAATGAAGCAAATTAAAGTCTATGTTCCTTGAATCTCAATTTAATTGGGTACCGTTATTGTAGCACATGATCTAGTTAGTAAATTCCTTGTGTATATGATTGTTTGGCTGATTTGTTTGTCATTCATTCTTATCAATGGCTTGTGTTATTCTTATTTGTCTCTTATTTAGGATAGAGTTGTTGTAAGGCCTTGTTATATTTTATAAGCTCCAACTTCATGCCTTTCACAAGGTTGTTAAAATCAAGATCCTACATAGGTTCAGTGGAAGGACTTTATAGATCTTATCTAGAATGAATTGAGGATGTATTGATCCTAGTTTTCATCAAAACTAAAGACAAAAGAACATTAGTAATGATTATTATGTTAAATAATCATTAAAATGTCCTTCATAAAAGTCAAAATTTAATATAGTGTAATTTTTTATTCTATATAGATACATTTCTATTAACTAGAGTGATATTCTTTTAAAAAAAAAAACAAAAAAAAATTCTCCAAGATCCAAGTTGCAACTCCAAAATAAGCTAATATTAAAAGAATTAAGTTAACTACACTCTTTAGTTTCCAAAAAAAATTTACCGAAAATTTTGATTGAAATAGCTTAAACTAAAATTTATAAGGAAAAAAGAACACAAAAAAATTAGTGGAAAAATAGCAGCATAATCAAATTTGTGATCACCTATATATTTCTTGATCTAAATGAGGACCTAAGGAGCCAATCAAATTTTATTTTCATTATTGAGTCAACTAAATAACATTTCTATTAAATTTTGTATTGTCGCCATGAAGAAGATAACTTTAGAAACCTATTACAGAAAAGTAAAAAACCCATAGAACCATATGAAAATAAGTTTATATTCTATATGCATTTAGATATAAACATAGAATTATCCCAACCCAGAAAAAAATAAACTCTGAATTAAAGAGTTTTGGTCAAACCCATTTACAAAAAACTGCTATGGTTAGGAAAAGTGAAATGAATTTATTTATATAAAAAAATAAAAATAAAAAATAAAAAAAAGAAAAGAAAAGGTAGAAGAAGCTCAAGAAGAAAACCATAGGTAAAGTTAAGAAATGTTTATTGAATTGTTCTTGGATCAAATTTCGTAAATAGTTCAAACCCAGTCAGCATAGTCTAAGATTTGTTTAACCTAGAGAAAAAAAAAGGCCCATAAATGCTTGGATGGTAAGATTGGTGCGATTCCACTGATCCTTCTCCACTGTTGCTCTTCCAATGATTCTAATGCGTTTGGACAAAGTAGGATCATATGTTCCAGATGATAACCAATGAGGGAGGTAAAGGGCTGGCTCTATTACAATTTTACCTAAAGAAAAATATTCATACTAGTAAGACATTTTCTTTATTTGCTGCAGCTGTTATGATACCTTTGTATTGTTGTTCGGCCTAGTTTTGTTTTGTATATTTGTTTTCTCCTGTGCTTAGTTAGAGCCATTTGTTTATTTCTTTTGGGCTAGGCTCCTGTACACTAAGCCTTGTGTGTGTGGCTAGCTTATTGCTGCTTTCTTATTTGCTTAAAGGTCAGAAGAAAGTGACTTTAAGTTGGCTACTTCTTGTCTCACCTTTAAACAAATAAGCTAACAGCAAATGATCCTAGCCAAACGCAACAAGTCAGTATATGATTTATACATTCTTTCTATGTAGTACTTTTAATGTTTACTTCTGTGAGAAAGGAACTAATTGTTATCATGCTTCATCTACTCAAATATCCAATAAATATTCAATTGTAGATACATGTTTCTCTCTAATGCTAAAAAGTTGTATGTTCATTTCAACTCCATCCACTGCATTCTGAATTTTAAATAATGCACCTATGTTTTACTAATAAATATGCTCTTTCTAACCATAATAGGAAATATACCGCATCAAGCTTCCAGGTCGTCCAGTAGATGTTGGTGAAGGGAAACCTGAAAATCAAAATCATGCCATCATCTTTACTCGAGGAGAAGCCTTGCAAACGATAGACATGAATCAGGTAGCTTCCCATCTCCGCTATATGATATTATATTATAAAGTTGACCTACTGTGTTTTCTTACCGTGTTTTTTTTTTTTTTTTTTTTTTTGATAAGTAACGTAAAAAATTTTATTAAGAAAACCAAGTACACTAGAAGTGTACTATGGTGGCACAAATCAAAAACCCATATTACAACGATCTATAATATCAGAGAGAGAAAAACAAGAATAGGAAAGCAAAACTAAACTCCACTCAAGGAGTGTACCGAAAAAGAAAAACTTAATGTCAAGAATAGACTGTTCACAATCCTTAAGGCATCTCGCATTCCACTCCTGCCATAAGCACCAAAACAAACAATGCAGCACAAACCTCCATAAACCTATATTTCGATGTCTACCAAACTTCCCCTGCCAAGAAGCTAATACCTCACTAACTTTATATGGCATAACCCAATGTATACCAAACAAAAAAACACCATAGACCACAATTTATATGCTATAGGACAATGAAGAAGAAGATGATCCATTGATTCTCCACACCTTTTACACATAAAGCACCACTCTAGCACTGCAATGTGCCTCTTCCAAAGATTATCCATAGTTAAGATTTTACTTAAGGTAGCAGTCCAAGAAAAGAACGCTACTCTAGGAGGAACCTTGTATTGCCACACCATTTTCCAAGGAAAATCAATGACAGAAGGAGATAAAAAGTGATAGAAGCCTCGAACCTCAAAACCTCTCCTCATTGCTGCCTTCTAGCAAAGTTTGTCATCACCAACACCACACACATTCGTGGAATAAAGCACAACCCAAAAAAGATCAAATGATTCTGACTCCCAATCTTGCGGTGGATGATAGATCCGAATGTCCCAATGAAGCCTCCCATTAGAGAAATGCATCACCTCTAACACAAAAAAACTCCCTTGCCCGACTAATAATATACAATTCTGGAAATGCTTCCTTAAGGGAACAATCCTTACACCATACATCCTCCCAAAACTTTATCCTAGTACCATCACCCACATCAAACTGAAGAAATTTAGAAAAAGTCCAACCAGCCACTTCTAATGAATTTCCACACACTAACACCATAGGTCCCTAACACCGATTTGGTAAACCAACCACCCCCTTCATCCCCATATTTAGCTTCAATGACCTTCCTCCAAAGGGCATCTCTCTCCGTTCCATATCGCCACAACCGTTTTCCTAAGAAAGTAGAATTAAATCTTCTCAGCCGTCGAATCCCTAAACCACCATTTTGCACTGGCATACAAACCTTAACACATTCCACTAGAGGAACCACCGGCATACAAACCTTAGCCCATTTTTCCTTATAAATTTTAGTTTAAGCTATTTCAATCAAAATTTCCTGGTAAATTTTTTTTGGAAACATAAAGAGTGTAGTTAACTTGAATTCTTTTATATATTAGCTTATTTTGGAGTTGCAACTTGGATCTTGGAGAATTTTTTTTTGTTTTTTTTTTTAAAAGAATATCACTCTAGTTAATAGAAATGTAGTCCTATATAGAATAAAAAATTACACTATATTAAATTTTGACTTTTATGAAGGACATTTTTAATGATTATTTAACATACATAATCATTACTAATGTTCTTTTGTCTTTAGTTTTGATGAAAACTAGGATCATACAATCCTCAATTCAATTCTACGATTAGATCTATAAAGTCCTTCCACTGAACCTATGTAGGATCTTGATTTTAACAACCTTGTGAAAGGCATGAAGTTGGAGCTTATAAAATATAACAAAGCCTTACAAACAACTCTATTCCTAAATAAGAGACAAATAAGAATAACACAAGCCATTGATAAGGAATGAATGACAAACAAATCAGCCAAACAATCATATACACAAGGAATTTACTAACTAGATCATGTGCTACAATAACAGTACCCAATTAAACTGAGATTCAAGGAACATAGACTTTAATTTGCTTCATTTCAATTGGATTATTGGTATAACACATTCTAATTAGGGTTTTTTTTTTTTTTTTTTTTTAGTGGAGATTACTTGTAAATATGTCCAATACCACGTGCAGCTTGAACAAATGATAAGCCTAGTAGGGGTAACCACTTAAACTTAATGCTTTCAGCCAACAAACAGAATATAAAGACCTCAAACATAAATAAATTATTCTTGCATACCTCATCTAACTTCTCCCCTCCCTTGACAAGAACAGAGTAATACAACTTCTGAGATTTTCCATTTATTGTCTCCTCCCTTTCATCTATGTAAGCAACACGTAGAGATGGGTTCCTAAAAAGAATTTAAATATTTCAAAGACACGTTTTGGATCTCTTTGAAAAACTATCAATGTTTAATGAATTGTAACAATGACTCACGTCAACATCAGATTCAGAATATTAATGTAACAACTTCTGTCTCTAGCATCATCAGATTTTTTCTGATTTCCATAAACCTGGCAAGAAACAACATATGTAAACTTCAAATCAGCCAGGGCTTGTGCACGATCTTGAAACTCCTTATGATCCAAGTTCCGATAGCCACCAAGAATAGCTGCAAAGAAAACAATGAATAGATCATTAAAAATGTCTTGCCATAGCATTAACTTTTAAAATATGCTGGAATAAAAAGTTGAATGAATTAGTTTACAATTAAATATGTATCTGTCACAGAAAACACTGACCTTCATCTTCAGCAAATTCCAGGAAGCATTGAAGTTCTAGAGCCTGCTTATAGTACATCATCCCTCTCACTGGCACAAACACATTGATAGAGGTGCAAAGTATAAGTTGGATTCATACACAATTATGGTTAAGGACAGACCACAAAATTCTTCATTATCAAACCTGTTCTAGCAAGTGTCTGCCCCCTGTAAGATACCCAATGACGAATGAACTCCATCTTTTCTTTCTCAAGATTCTCCTCTTTGGAATCTTTTATAGCATCTTTTATGCGTTCTAGGAAATTGGTCCATTCATCTAGTTTGTGACCAGATAGGCAGTTCTAAGTTCACAGCTATGTCATATAATAAAAAGTATAACATAGCAATGAAATTGAAACTAACCAGGATATATTTTTTGAAGGTAGGACAAAGTTGATATCCCATCCTCATTTTTCTTCTTTACTTCATCTTCAGAATAAAGTACATCTTCTTTGAAATATGGAGTTAAAACACTAGGCCATATATCCAAAAAAATAAATAAATAAATGAAATGTCATTGGAATAATAGTTTGAGAATAGATGGTAATCTACCAGCTGATCTCCACACAAAAATTTGTAGATAAGGGCATGCAAGAATTCATATGCTATCAAGTAATGAAGCAGAAGAGTGAATCGTGAAGTAATGAAAAGAAAAAAAAAAAAAAAAACCAAATCTAGAATTCAATAATAACATAGCACAAGAACCATATTAATCCTTCAATATATACCAAGCTGCAGCAATTAGTCACAAATGATTTAGGAGTTAGTTTTTGGCATCATACCATATTCTTTCCATATTAGTAACAATGAATCTTTTTTTAAAAATTGTTTGTATTCTTTCCATTTAAATTCCTTTTTTTCTGACAAATTTTTTGTTTTCAGTGACTAACCTAAAGGACAGCATGTTTTGGACTTTGGGAGCTTTTGGCATATTCATAAATAGGGAGTTGGCAAAGAAGGTGATGCGTCGGCAAGCCTCCAAGTTCTGAGGCACATTTATGGCAGACTCCTTGACAGTCAAAAGCAAATGAAGCCTAACGACCTATAGAGAAACATAAGAGATAAATAGCAAAGAAGATCTTAGATAAAATAGTAAACATTTTTAATTGCAAGTGTGAGTGCAAGGACTACCTTCTCCTTCCATGATTTGTTGAACGCCAGTTGGAAGGCTAGCCTTTCAAACCATTGCTCTTTCTGACCATGGTGAGCACTTTCAAGGATTCTAACAAGGAACAGAAAATCCAACAGTATACCGGAGTCATGAAGGTTCATTCTAAAGTTAAAAAAACAACAATTATGTCTCCTCTAAGTATACATCTCTCACTACTTACTTATGACCATCAATCATAATATCCTGTGTTATAATCTCCTTAAAGGTCCTGGAGGGCATTGATTATTTGAGGCTCAGAAAAATGTTCACTTTCTGCTAGCTGTCAATTTACAAACATAATTAGCAAGACAGTAAGAATTAACGAGTACAATGTCCATACTATGTCAATCAGTTCAATGATGAAGTTTTCAACAATTAAAATACTAGGGAAACATAAAGGATGAATGTTACCAAGAGCTTTAGAAATTTCTCCAACTTCTCACTGAGCTGAGGCAGCTCGCTCATCTTGAAATGATTTATAAATCTGTTCCGCTCTATACTCTGTTCTACTTCATAACATATATTCCTTAGAATCCTGATTCACAATAAAAATTAAGACATCATGAGTCTTGCAAGGTCGCCTCTAAGATTATTTAGACCATTCAAGCTGGTAATGCAAATGATTCTGACTTACATCCTATCTGATTCGTCTTCCAGAAGGGCATATATAATATCTCTGAGTGCCTGATAGCATTCAATAACTGCTGAATGCATATAATCATCACTTGTAATCTTCCGAAACAAATCATCATCATCCTTCCCTTTAAAATCTGCCATGTCTAATGCTATAGGAATCTACCACATGTGAGAAAAAAAGTGTGTAAATAACAAAAATCTTGTGTTCAATATTAAAATTAAAGCAAGTAGCATGAAAAGAATATACCTTACTAGCAAGCAAAAAAGGAGGCCACTGCACAACAGATACATCACTTGAAGAATATGGAACAAGCAACAAGTCTCTGTCCCTGAATGATAAAAATTCAAATAAAACAATTAGAGATATAATATGATTCATTTGATATAAAATGAATTCCTGGAAAAGCAGCAATCAGAACCTATTGCTTATAAGGTCTTCCATTCGCATTGAATATATGAATTCATTCCACACTTGAGAAAACTTCGCAATGGTCTTCCGGTGAAGGAGGTTCTCCTGCCGTGACAAAGTTTAGAATGTAGCAAAAGACAATGAAGATGAAAGACACCAAGTCAAACATATAAAGATTGATCAACACACCTGCATAAATTTCCTGATCACATAGGTGTGAAGCTTTATTTGTATTCGGTAAAAAAACAAATTTATATTTCAAACATAAGTTACTGAAGTTTCAAATGCTAAAGAACTTTGAGCGAACATTACAAGATTGATTAAAGTTGAAATTACCTTGTTTTCCGGACACTGTTTCTAAATAACTGTAATACGGTAATTATTTTGTTAGTTGGCCAATTACGAAAGAATATGTAATATTAGCATCTCGAGTTTATAAAACTCGAGATTTGATTTAGATCTCGAGTTTTGAAAACTCGTTTTTGTTATTTTTCAATTACTGACTGGACAAAGTTTTCCACGTGGATAGCGAGTTTCAAAAACTCGCTTTATGGCTCTCGAGTTTTTAAAACTCGCTTTCTGTTTAAAATTTTTCAAAAACTTGCTTTATAGCTCTCGAGTTTTTAAAACTCGCTTTCTGTTTAAAATTTTTCAAAAACTTGATTTATAGCTCTCGAGTTTTTAAAACTCGCTTTCTGTTTAAAATTTTACCACGTGCATAGCACGTGATAGCGAGTTTTAAAAACTCGCTTTATGGCTCTCGAGTTTTTAAAACTCGCTTTCTGTTTAAAATTTACAAACTTTTTAATTTCTTAAAACGGCACTCTCACTCTCTCATACTCACTCTCCAGTCTCTCGCTCTAAAATTTCAAACTCTCTCGGACTCCACTCTCTCAGACTCCACTCTCTCACTCGAAAATTTCAAACTCACTCACTCGTAGTCCCAAATCACCCTGTGCTCTCAGCCTCCGCGGGCTCTCTTCTGCGTTGTTTGTTGTCTTCGTTCAGCTCGCTTTCTTCGTTCTTCAGCTCGCTTGCTAGGTAAAACTTCTCCGTTCCTCTGTTGCGGAATTAATTTTATGGGAATATTTGGGCTTTTTGCATGGTGGGTTACACATTGTTGCTGCTGTTGTTTTTGTTTCTGGGTTGTGGATTTGCTTGGGTTTTCAGTTGCTTTTGATACATGCCCATTTGGGTTTTGTTTGAAATTGCTTTATATTTGTAGACATAGATGTCATTGAAATCAGAATTTCGTTTTGGTGGGATTGAGAATAAATGGATTAAGGAGTTTTCTTTATTTTGTTAGCAAGTTCAATAATCAAGATTGTGTTTTTGGGCTTTTAATAGCAGCCAAACTTTATATAGGAAGGGGCATGCATGAGGATAGTTCTCTCTGCTGAAGTAAGGAAAAAGATTTTTTTTCTTTTTCTTTTTTCTTATCTCCATGGATTAGTTCAAAAGAGCTTTTCTATCCATTTTGTGCTATTCCTTTAAATCTGGTCTATTATTTCTGCTTTGATTTGGAGGTGGATTTTTCAATTAACAGAATTCCATCTTCTTATACTTAGGTATACATGTTTTGGATTATGCTGTTAATCAGCAAGCTTGCATTAGCTACTATGTGGAGGTGAATATTCCTTAAATATTTGTTTTGATTCAATGTCCTTAGGGTTCTATCTTGTTTTTAATTTAGTTCAAATGCATTTTTATGAACACAAATACTCATATGAATACATCTTGCATGTAGAATCACACATGCAAACTTAAATGTAAATTTTTATACATCTGTGCATGTATTAACATAGGCCATAGGCATAACTAGCGTATTCTTGGATTCTAGACATGCTGGTGAGTTTTCAAGATGTTAATTTTATACCTTCTGCTTAGGTAAAGATGATTAAAATTTCAATTTTAACAAACTTTGTAAAACTTGTACTTCAGACATTTAAAGTGCCCTTGGTTTCTGCTAATGGATGTCTAAAATTGGGAATTTAGGGTTTTAGATGTTTGGAGAGCTTAAGCTGCAGATGCTACGAGATGGCTAAGATGATGAATCAAGTGCTTTAGGACGTTTGACAGCTTAAGCTGCAGTAAATAGAAAATCCAACTTGACTATGAGCTGATGCTAACAAGGAGATGCTGAAGCAGATGGCATTGATTACGCAAATGATTTATGCATTTGGGCCTCAATTGCTGATACCATGTCCTAATCCCACCACTCTACCCCCCACCCCTAAAACTTTTCCTGTGGAGCGCAAAAGAAAAAAAATGATTGCTGCCCTGAGAGTCTTGTGAGAATTCCACCTTATTCAACTTGTCTAACCAATTTCCAAGTCACTTCAAAAGCCTCAAAATCCTGTCATCTGTGTCGAAATTCTAACATTAATATCATCATCCTTAGCCTACCATGTAATCAATTGTAGACAGCATTGAACTACCTTCCCACATCAATTATAATTTTAATATGCAATGAATATCATATAGCCCTAACTTAAAGACTGAGCATGCAAACATGGCTAAGAATGTCATATAATATGCTCCATTTGTTTCAGCAGAGAATATTTTCTGGAAAATAGTTTTTGTATTTTCTAGTATTTGGTGTGAGAGATGTGTTGGTCAACGAAAAACAACCAAGAACAGGCAGAAAATATATATTTTTTTTCTTTTAAGAAGCAGAACACCTTTTTTTGCCATTTCCTTGTGCCCTCATCTTCTCCATTCCTTTGTGCCGCCAACACCAGCACTACTTTGACCACCATCATACTAAATATTAACGATTTTCCATTTGAGTTAACTAATGGCGCAACCATATCATGGTTAGAAAATAATATCTTCTTTGGGAGCCTAAGGCTAAGGCAAAACCCAAGGATGAGTGTTCGTGGTAGTTAATAAGCAATGTAGCAAGGATATGGACACGATACGTAGTACAACAACATGACATTTCTTGAAAAACTAGGATACGACACGTTTAGGATACGACAATAAATTAATTAGTATCATTTTTAGGTACATATATTTTATATTTGGACATAATTTATGTTTATTTTGGATTTAAAAAGTAACAACAATGAAATGGTAAGGTCTTCTTTTTTCTTTTTCTTTTTTAATTCTAGAGTCAAGGGTATTTTAGTATAAGTGTCCATAGTACTTAGTTAGGTTTTTTATATTTTGTTTGTTAATTCTACAGTCAAGGGTATTTTAGTAATTTCACACTTGTTGGGTATGGGCCATGGGTTTCTTTTATTAATGAGTCTTTATATATGGGCTTTGGTTTAATTCAAATGGGTTTTGGTTTACCAGTCAAAGTAGAAGTCCTAGTTCTACCATGGGAAGTTAAAAGAAGGTTATATGTAAGTGTTTTATTGTACACAAAAAAGTTAGAGTTGATTAATAAAGTTATTGATTGTTAAGAGCAGAGAGGCACATTGGCCTTTGTGGGTTCTTCTCTCTCCTTCTTAAGGTAGTGTTCATACTGCCCCTAAACACCATAATGATCTCTCTTTTTCTTCTTCCTCACAACCCAAATCAATCCCTTTCTTTTACCTATCAAAACCCTAAATTCCACCATACTTTCTTCTACTAAATTGCCATCAAATAACTCATCAAACTACCTTTTTTAACCCTTTCTTCAAAAACACTAAATCTGTTTCTAAAAACTCTCCTAAACCTTAACCCACCACAGGTCCACAACCACACATAGACAAATTCCTCAAGCCCTTTCTTTTACCTGTCAAAACCCTAATTTCCTACATACTTTATTCTACCAAATAGCCATCAAATAACTTATCAAACCACCTTTAACCCTCTCTTNCGGGTGGTGCATCTCCACTATGCAATAACACACAAGCGGCACCCTTGCTGTCCACGTACCCCTCCCTGCAACGCAGAAGTCAGGAAGGTGGGCGAAGTGTGCCTCGTATGGCTGCCATACAATCTACAATAGAAACAAAAAACAATTATCATAGCATCTTCAAATGTGAAACAAGAGAGAATATATAGATACAAGGAAAAACAAAAATTAAAACGGAAAATATGTTAAAGTATGAAGCAATCGTATTCTTAAGGAAAATTAACATAACCAAACAAAATTTTTGAATATTATTACCTGGTTCGGCTGCATTGTAACTAATTGCTCACGATAGACGACTAAGGCCATCCCGGATGGCCTACTCTTCGAGCCTGGCACACGCACCCACCTACAGTTACGAGCGAATAACATAAGATAAGTAGCTACTTAGTTACTAAGAAGAGTACATTGCATAACACACTAAATATCAAAAAAATACTTACTTAACGGCAAGTGGAGCATACGGCCACGGGCCATAATCACATCCAGGAGCAGGCTCTATCCTCGGGCACAAGAATGGCAACCTTGCCCATGCCCAATACTGGATCAAGGTGCACGCCCCACCAATCTGCGATGCCCCTTTCTCATTTGCCCGACACAACTCTCGATACAACCAGGCCAAGCAACCACTGCCCCAACTATACTGTGGCGGATCACGCAAGTTCCGCAGTTGCTCCAAAAACATCAGATGCACCCTATATCCCGACTTGTCCATAAAAAGCTTATCCCCTAGTAGCGCTAAAATATAACACCGGGCATACTTGTGTATCTGAATCTCCGTTGCGTCATGAGGCAATGGCGCTGCAATGGCCTCAAGAAGGCGGCTGATAAGAAGTCTTTGCCCCACCAAAGTTTTGTTGTCATCCGCCGGAGTAAAACAAAGCAACTCCATGCAAAGAGTCCTCCAAGTTCCATCTAACACATTAGTCGGCCCAACCAATACCTCACCGTCTATAGGAAGTCCGAAAATGACCTCCACATCTTGTAGGGTGATCGACATCTCACCATGTGGAAGATGGAACGTATGAGTCTCTGGCCGCCATCGCTCAACTAGGCCGTTATAAGACAGTTATCTATCTCTCTAGAAGGGCCCTAAACAATCCTTCAAGTCTCAGCAACTTGATAATGTCAATCACCCGATTATCTCGCATTTGAATGTTTGCCATCTCCTTAGTGCGACCACGGCACGTCAGTGGGCCTGAGTCCTGCAAAATCAATAAAAATTATAGCAGTTATTAGAACTACAAATACAATTTTGAAAGAACTTGCTAACTAAAAGTCAAAAATAACGTAAAAATTAAAGCAGTTGTTAAAACTAGATATTTCACCTCGCCATTCCAAATGGCATGTGATCGATGATGTTGCTGTCGCGTCAACAATGACGCATCACTAGGACCAGGCTGCAAGATCCGTGACCCGTCATCAATCCGAGGCTCCATACTGCAAAGAGTGCTATAGTGTGAGGGCAAAGGAAGGGGCAAAGAAAATAATAGATATAATTCATCTAAAATTGACGCATGTATAGATTCAATAGGGTCACTAGCTTATTCAATTGAGCATGACAAAGATCCACAAAGAGAGATTAAGTTCTTCAATGATTTAAACCAACTTGACAAGCTTAAACTTCTAGCCGGAGAACATCTTACTGTTCCAATGCATAATATGAATAAAACTATAAACCAGCCATTTCACCACAAATCACGCACACATACAAGATGAATTGTTCACAAAGTGAAAACCCAAATAATAAAATCGCTCTAGAGCCTAGCTTAATTCACACATCTATTATGAAGATAGTTGCAATATAATACAACTTACAAAACCTCCAATATATGTAATTGAACTTGTATATTATGAGCCCAAGCCCCCCACTCCTACTGCAAAAAGTTGAACTAGTCACTCTCTCTTCACAGAGAACCAATGTCGCAAATCAATCGCCAACTACAAAGCTATCTCTTTGTTACTCCAAGAGTACTTGAACATATGTGATTGTTTTTGTGAAATGTAAACGAATATTCATAATAGCAATATGTAATGGTCCTTATAAAAAAATTTGACTCTTTGTTCATAAGTTATGCAAAGTTCTCCGAGCATAATGGAACTTTTATTTCTATGGCCTTAGTTACAATTATACTTCCTAAGTCAGGACTTGGTATTATCAACATTACTCAAATTCTTTGTCTTCCTAAGGAATTCAAGACATTATAAATATCCTCTCATTTCACCTTTTTCTTATTCCTATATGGCCATCCAACAACACACATAGCAAGGAATACCCATTCAGCTTTTTATCACTACAGAAAATTAAAATTTGAATTTTAAAAAAAAAAAAAAAAAAAAATCAAAAAATCAAAATAGGCAAAGAACACTCAAAAGAGAGATTGAGAGGGGGGAAAAAAGGAGACATCAACAAGAAGAAGAAGAAGAAGAAGCAGAAAACATAAGTTAAAAGTGACAATGTTAGACATGCTTGCCTGAGCCCACCACATAACAAGAGTGACAATCCGCCAGTTTGAACGCTCCATGTGTCTCCGTAAAGGTGGAAGGAAAAACAGTAAAGCAGAGAGGATATTGGGTATCAAAAAAAGTGCAACAGCATAATCATAAAATGAATGATTCCTCCAATCCCCAGCCCAGCTACTGAAAAATTTCACCACTCCTGTTGGGTTCTGCACAGAACTGGAATAACCAATTGGTAGAATCACAGCCCACGCAGCTGCTACTGCAAACTTCAGAAGGTATCGTAGTATTTGGCTGAATTTCAAACTCTTCCAGGCATTCCAACTAAGAACTATATCCAGAGTGGCTGCAGAGCAGATATAGAGAAGATGAGAGAACACCATGAAACCCCAGTCAGCCCCCTAGAATGACATTCAAACAGGATATAGATGCTATTTTAAAACTAACTGCTGCACTAATAACCAATACAACAGTTTCAAATAGTTATAAAAATATAAGACCTCTATTTTGTGAACGTCCACCCAAAGTGCCACCAAAGAATTAGCTACATGGAGAAATAACACCAGTACCTTGGAAAAGATTAAGAAAAGCAGAAGTAATGAAGATGCTCAAAACACTTCTAAAGACATCTGCATCGAAAAAAGCAGCAAGAGATCCAGATGGACTCCATGCAACAATTAACATTGCCTGAAAATCAGAACTAAATCAGGTAAGTATATTCCAACCAGAGAAGAGTCAAAAAGTAAGAAAACCTTTTTAAATAATAAGCTACCTGGAAAGCCAATATAAAAAATATCCACATTCGATTAAAACTTCTGTAAAGGTGCAAAAATGTGCGGACTTCTACGAAATTTGTTTTAGGCTTTCTCTTTCCAGCAGCAGCTTGATTAACTCTCTGCCAAATACAAATGAACTTTGACAATATTCTTTTAGAAAAAGCCTACGCTACACACGTATGCAAATCTATGTTGTATGTGTAAGGACTTGCATGCACACAATAATGTCCAACTCATTAAAATAGGACAAGAATGAAATAATTATTTCATAAAATACCATAAAATATACAAAAACATGACTTAATTACAACTTATTAACTAATTTAAAAGAATTAAAATAAAAAAGATAAGTACCTCATTTGCAGGTTGCATTGCATCTGAATGAATGAAAAAATCTGCTTTGGGGTTCATTGGCCACCCTAGCTTTAAACACCTATCAGACCTAGAGAAAAGGAATATGTTTTTTTTTTCCAGCTATTTAGTATCTGTCAGAAGTATGAAACAGAATTAAAAATTCAAGAAACTCACCAAAAGTACTCATTTAGATCATCATAATTTCTCCATCCTGAATGGCTTGCCTTGCCTCCTTTATTTCTCTTAACTTCCTTTTGCATTGAATGGAAGCCAAATTTCAGACTGAAACATGTTGCAAAAACTAATGCAGGCAGTACAAGATCATAATTACCTTGAGCAAGACTTGGTAGATAGGGGTTATAACGTCCTTCAAAAAAGATTCTTCATCACGAGCTGCTTCTTGATATGTTTCTCCACTGACAGGGTGGAGATTGCTAAATAATACCCCATGTACCTCATGTGCCATCTTATGCAATTATAAAACAAGAGTTATTTTCCCATACAAAATGTTTTTGAATCAAATAAAATTATGATAAAACGATAGGTATAAGATAATTACTTTATATTACATAAAGTTGTCTATATTCTTAAAGGAAGACAGATTAGTGGACAATTTATATAAACAACCCAGAAAATAAATCCGTATCTAGAAAAGAAGAGTAATGTAACTGTTTTTACTAAGTATGTGGTTTATTAAAACATATTTGTTGGGAGATTGTAAATAAAATTATGACGCTATTTACAATATCCAACCAAATCAAAAGCAAAAAATTTGCTCTATTTTTGCTATAACATCATCTAATTGTAGATTTGCAATTTCAATTGTCAAATAAGTGAGAATTTGAATAAACATATTGAATTTTTTAGGTTATGTGCACCATAATCTCTTTCTCTCTCTCTCAAAAGTCATACTAATCACATTTGCACAATACCTCAAAAGAGAACAATGATCTCACGCAATTCAAATCCACACAATCTTGATATGGTATCACAATTTCCTCCACTCAAATCCTTAATGCCCTTATCAAGGGAACTTGCCTTGTGTTGCAGTAACTAAAAGTTGTATTATATTCTTAGGTTGACACTGATACCGTTTATATTAATCTAAGGACATACTAGCCACATTTTTCGATACACCAAAAGAAAATATTCACAAATAGGGCTTCCCATACCCATTTATATAACTCTAATCAACTTAGTATGTGCCTGATATAGGACTCCACATACACCCATGCAATGGCCTCACACACAAAATCCTAATGGATACCTCTCTCTCTCTCTCTCTCTCTTAATGTGAAGAACATAATCATCAATGTTAAACACAATCATCATGTTATATGGTGAAAGATTTCCAGCACTCAAAGTTGCTAGTTGGTAGTCTTAATTTATGTAAAGTTGATATTAGTAATTTATTGGAGAAAGAGTTTTAGTTAGTACTTCCTTTATTGAATGATAAGAAACAAGTTTTGTTAATATGCAATTTCTAGTAAACTTAATGTATTTTGTACAATATCATTAACCAAACTTTTCTCACCCATTATCTTCCTTTCACACTTAACTAGTCAATGTTTTTGTTCTTTTGAGGTTCATTTACTTGGGTTTTAATGCGTGGTTAGAACCCATTTGGTTTAAGAACTATGTTAAGTCTTAGAAGGTTTTACCTATAAAAGAGATTACAGTTTTCTCAATAACTATCCTAAGGTAGCGAAATTCCTTGTCAGATAAGTTACATCCTGCATGAAAGGTGTAACAATATGGGCATTGTCTCAGAAGGAAACTTGGTGATATAAACATGTTTGTGATATAAATAAATTTATATTTTTTTGATGCAGTTATAGTTTTGTTTAATTTATTTCTTAAGTTGAATAATAAATCAATAAAAATAAATTATCAACAATTAGCACCATAAAAAACAAAAAAGGAAAATCCAATTAGAGAAAGAAAATGAAAAAGAGTAAATGAGTAATGCTGTTACAAATATCATCATATAGCTTTACAAATTGATATCTTCACTTTCAAATTCAAAACAAAAAAAATAATTAAAATTTTATTTATTATATTGTTGATACTAACAATGTCAATTTGTAAACCAGTACCGAATTTTTTAGGCAAACTAGATAACATACTCTTAAGTAACATCAATCTACCATCCTTTGATAAATACAGCTTCTTCCACCCAGCTAACTTCTGCTCAATTTTTTCTAGAATAGGATTCCAAATTGAGGGTGATTTATAAGAAGCCCCCAACGGCATACCAAGATAAGTCATAAGCAAAGTCCCCATCCTACAACCCAAAATCTCTGCCCCCAACCGAATTTTGTTGTGCTGGATTTTTACTTACTTAAGCAACAAAATTGGATATTAATGGAATTCCAAATTTTGATTCTCTTTATTTTTCTTTTTCTTTTTATTTTTTATTTTTTTTTATCTTATCTATTTTTTTGTGGCAAAACTTTGCCTAGAAAATAGAGGAAAATAAAGGACTTCAAATTCTAGGCCACACAGTAGAGTGGCGTTAGAGTACAGTACTCTACAATCTACATTCATTTATTAACTTCCGTAACATCCATTTTTCTTATCTTTGCTCAGCGGCCAAACTAGTCATAAATGAAAACCAAAAATGAAATCCCTAGTCTCACAATCACATTAACAAATTTGAATCTAACAAAACATGCACAGTGAATCAAATCTTTCAGAAAAAATAATTTTCGCTTCTTAGTTCAATTTAAGTGTGGTTTAAGTTGGTTAGATTTGATTTTTGCATTTTGAATTTTAGAACAAAAAACAGGGCCTAAACTCAAAACTTAGCACAACAAAAAGACCCTATGAACTTCACTATTCCTTGGGATTGGCTTTGGGCCCTTCTTGCACAGCTTAGGTGGAGGGTAAAGAGAGCCTCCTTCTGGGGCCCAAGTTGTTAGTGAGATTCTAGACTCCTTCAATTAATTGGCATTTCTTGTTTAGAACTGATAAACTACCACATGTCCAAAAACTTAAGTTGTTAGGAAAGGGTGAATTCACCCATTTGACTATTATTCTAACACTTCCACCCATGAGTAAGAA
Source organism: Quercus suber (assembly GCF_002906115.3). NCBI lineage: Eukaryota > Viridiplantae > Streptophyta > Magnoliopsida > Fagales > Fagaceae > Quercus > Quercus suber. The sequence continues at coordinate 683,074 of NW_027069469.1, read as the reverse complement.
CTCTCCCTTAATAAGTGAAGCTATTAGGAAATGGTTAATTCACCAATTTGACTATTATTCTAACACTTCCCCTCATGAGTGAGCACTCCCCCTTAATAAGTGAGGCTCAATATGTAAGATTTTTAACTTTTTAAATGGGAAGTAGAGCATGATTTTAGGTAGGATAGAATAAAGGAAAAGAATTCATGTGGCTGACCCAATCTAATCTATAGATGATCCATAGCTGACCCCAAATTTTGGGATTAAGGCCTTGTTGTTGTTGTAAATGGGAGGTAGAGCAAACAGAGATTTTGAACTTAAGACCACCTACTTTGATGCCATAATAAATACAATTGTCCCAAAAAAAGAAGAAGAGTAATTTATCATGGTATTAGACAAGGTGATGTTGAATTCAAACCTTGTCTCCACTCTATCTCCCATTATTAAAAAAATGTTATAAATCCCACATGTCGGACACAACCTATTAAAGGGGAATGTGATCCCACACGTTAAGGGGAGTGTTAGAATAATAGTTAAATGATTCAATTCTTTCCTTCCTAATAGTTTTAAAGTTTTAAGTGTTAATTATAAATTATAAATAAATATGAAAGTTCAAAATGTGTATAAAACACCCTTGAATGTTTAGATCCCAAATTATAAAATTACCAATTCAAGTTTATAATCAAAAAGTTAATGTGCGGAACATGAACATAAGTCAATCACAGAATTGATAACTAATCTATGCCAAATATAAACACATCCACAGCAGTAAATATAAGGTAAAAATAAAGGGAAAGAAGATGCAAACACACGGACAACACACGATGTGTTATCGAAGAGGAAACCGAAGTTCTGGGCGTAAAACCTCTCCGCCGCCCTCCAAGCGGTCAAATAATCCACTAAAGAATGTAATTGGGATACATGAACAGCAGAAGACTCTCTAAGCCTAATCTACCCAAGTACCTAAGCCCTCCCAGCTTCTTGCTCCAACGAGGTTACGCCAAACTCATTTCTTCTTTAGTTTCCCGAATTCTGCTACTAGACCATAGCATCAACTAATGTATATTGGTTCCTTCCAAACTGCTTCCCTTAGCACCAAATGAACCTTCTCACAGACGTAGGTGTGATGAGATAAGGATTTGGTCAATGACCTCTCAAGGATGTGACAATGAGAGGAAAAGAGTAGAGGAATTTGTAGTCTCTAAGGTAAAGATTGGGGATGAGGCAATCTTGTTTTTCTCTAGGGTTTCTCTCACAAAATTCTCTCTGGAAGCTCTCTCCGTTAAGTGGGTATAAGGGTCTATATATAGTGGTGTGTGTTTGGAATACGAAGAGACAATTTTTGCCAAACAGGACTGATTGGCAGCTTGACCTCGCGGCTTATCCAAGTCGCGAGTTCAAGTCGCGACGTAACGGACTGGCCAGCCTGAGACTTTTGTTCTGTAGTGTGATAGCTAGCGCGACCCTTCAGCTCCCCATGTGTGCATCTCACGTGCCTGCAGTTGACGGCTTGCCAGTTGCGAGTTAGCCATGAGTCTTAGCTATGAAACTCTGCTTTCTTATACATACTTGAACTTTTCTTCACATCCTCTCACACACTACTCTTACAATAATCCCACCTAAATACAGGGTTACTAAGTGCTAAATTACAAGCAAATTGGTACGGAATAAAGCCAACAAGATGGTTGATAAATTTCAACCTTACAAAATAAATAAATAAGATAAAAACAGTTCTAAGTGATTGGGACAAGACAAGAACCCTGTAGCTTAACTGGCATTTTTTAGTATTTCCAACAAAATCGGCCAGGGTTCAAATCCTCCCTCCCGCAACTTTTGAATTATCCGTAAAAAAGGTGTTTGGGACAAGCGTAAATGCTTGATTTGTGCTGCAGCTCCTGTTGGATGTACGGACCTTGGTGCAAAACCACGTTCCTTTCCATCTTCTATCTCTCTCCATACTTTCTACATGCTGTGTTTTAGCCTCCAATAAGTATTCCCGTCACAAATACAACCAAAATCCTAATTTTAGTCACCTGTGAAAGTTTCCTAACCTGGAATCCTCAATTAGCCAGGGAAACTATCTACCTGGTAGTTTAGTGCTGAAATTAAAAAAAGCTCATGCAACAGATTGGTATCAGAGGATATGTTCTAAGTTCTAAGTCAATCTCTAATGAATTGAATGCATAAGGATAAAGATAATATAATAAGTTGATTTATGTAGAGCTAGGCAATGGCAAGAACAAAGATAAATCTCACGATTAAAAGAATAAATAATAAAAAAAATCTAAGGATTCACGATAACATTAAACATAGTAATAACAGAAGCTTTGTTAGTCAGCTAGTGCAATTAAAGAAACAATATGATAGCATAATGGAAAATGTATACTTGAATAAGAAACATACATTATGGAAGATGAAGCAAAGGCATTCAGGCATGAATCTGACATTTGAAGCTTCACCCCATATGAGAAGATAAAGTCCAATATAAATAAGGTCTACCTGCTTTGTGTCACAATCTCGAGGAGTCCTGTAAAGTGCACACAGGAAAAAAAAAATGTAAGTGCTAATGTGGTAAATATGGTTTGGTACCAAGTCTAATAGAATTGTAACTTTTTAGGCTTATGATCTGGACAGCAAAAAAATCACTTACTTATTATTTTTTTCAATGCACAAATAATTACACCACGAAGTATAATTCTTGAAAATCTTAATCTTTAACTTCTGTACAGTGGCACTATCCAGCTGCAATAAGCTTCTTATCAATCTTTAATATATAAAGATGAAACTTAAGGAAGTTACTGACAAATAGAGAGAAATGAAAATCAAATAACAGGCATTCCACAGCAAATAGTAATTATGATTTTACCTCAGTATGATCACTTTCCTTCTTCCGTATGTGCATATTGGCAAGGAGCAATATTAGATGTTCCCTCTGGTTTGCTACATTCCCTTTCTTCACGCCCCAAAAAGATCCAAAAAAACAAAAAACTAGTCCGCTGTACTGATATTTCCTGCATAAATATTTCATATGATCGAATAATATAACTAGTAGCACAATAGAATGAAGGATCATTGCTAAAGTCACCCTCACAGGTATAAGATCCCAGATTTTACACAAAGAAGGAATTAAAGTAAATGGTATAGGTTCCTCAGATATAAGTCCTTAGCAAAGGAAAACATTAAAACTTCATTTGTGTCAATGTGTGTGTGTGCGCCCACACTCCTACACTCTTGAGAGAAAACCCTTCACAACGCAAGGATTTGAAGAAAACAACAATTTACTAGTTGTATTTCATATTTCCTTCAAAAGAAATATCATTTTAGTGGAAACAAATTTAAAAACACTTGTGGGACTTCGAGTGGTTAGTTTCTGGATTTAGTTAACAGAATGCATTACATTCTATAAAAGGTTGGAAGGGACAATTGAGAGGCAGGTCATGTTTTGGTGTTAAATCTAGACCCTTCTTATGTCTATCTTTGACTGTGCTGTAATCTGTGACAGCAGACATTAAATCAAGATTCTTTTGCTTTTTTCATTGTTCTCTCAGTACTTTTCACAAAATGTAATGATATACATTTTTTACCAAGATAACTAAGTTTCTTTTAAGAGACCTTAACATAATCCTACAAGAGGGTCAATAGGACAAGCAAAAAGTTCAATTTCTGCACCACACAATTTTCCTGTTATTAGACCTTAACATAATCTAATAGCTTCTTTATTAGTTTAAAATAATAACAATAATATATATATGTATGTATGTATGTATGTTTTAATGAAGAAGTTGTGGTCCAGTGGTATAAGCTGCACCTCCATTGAGGGAAATCCAAAAACCAGGATTACAAATTCTTTTTAGCAACTTAAATCTGGTGCAGTGGAAGCCTACACAATGGGCCATGCTTAGGGTAGGCTTACCAGCCTATGGCAACTAAAAAGTAGATATGAAATAAAATTTAAAGGAGACATTCAAGACACATCTTACCTGAAATCCAAAGATTGATGAAAGCCAATCAAGTATGTCATTGATAGATTTAACCCTCTCTGCTGATATTACTGGACTGTCATCAGGGCCACCATGAGTCATATGGATTCTAGGCATTGGAAGATTGTCCACATTACGTAGTGCATTAAGTGCTGCTTTGATCTATATCATTATTTTAAAATAAGAAGGAAGAAAGACAACTAAGGTGAAATTGAAGGATTAGTTAGAACTGGTCTAATGAACACAAAAACAACCAAGATCACATAAGCTGCATTTTAATTACCTCCGGAAATTCCATAATTGGTGGTATAACCCCAACTGCATACAGTGGAAGAATGTTATAGTGTTCATACTGTTCCTTCTTCTTGTCAACATCTTTGGCATATCTTTCTGTCTGTGATTACAAAATCAATTGGACATCAATCAATATTTTCAGCATTTTCCACACCAAATGGGTACTAAAAGAATTCCTGTCAGGAAACCAAAATTAGATAAACAAAACCTTTTCATCAGTTTTTCCAGCAGGTACAACTGTCTTCAGCACCTCATACAATACTGATGCAATCTGACAAATCTTAGCCATCTCCTCCCTTCATCAGTTGAAAAAATAAAATTATTAAAAATAATAATAATAATATTTGAATAATGTGCTTAACAAAAATTTAGGCATGTCAACAGTTCAAACTTCAAAGCCAAGCCTCACGGTTTTTTTGTATGTTCGCTGCCTATGATATTTTCCTCATAGAATTTCTGGTAAAACAACTGAATTTCTTTTGGATCGTTGCTTGCAAGGATACATTCTGTATCGTCTTCTTCCTGCAAAGGAGATTTTGAAAGATTAAAAATAATTTTCATTCACATTTAGAACCTGTGAAATAAAATATGGAGTTTAGTCTTCACAGTCATAAAGTTTTATATTTTAAAAGTTGTGACAAGGCTAAAATTATTTTTCAAATTTCAATTGAAGTCAATTTTCATCTTAAAAATTGCACACTTAAATTTTTCATAAAAGTTAACGGTGTAAATCACATCAGATTTGGTATTCAAGCTAGCTTAAGAGAGATATGCAATAAGAGAGATATGGACAATTATGCAATAGGATGTTGAGATTAACTATAAATAACAGCAACGCGGCTAAAAAAGTAACTGACAATTAACTATTATGAACATCCTGTAGCTATTATTAAATTTAAAGGTATCACAGAATGGAGGCTAAGATGAGAATTCAATTTTATATGTCTGTAGTAGTAATCACAGTACAGTATTACAGTAACAACTAATAACACTCTCACCTATTATATTATATGTCATGAAACGCGGAAATTGGAATGAAATAGAATTATAGAGAAGTACCATTTCAAGTCTGTGCAAGAGATATGTCTTGAACTGGCGAACACCGCGTCCAGTTGAATTTATATCCAAGTAATGCGCCTTCTCAAACGCATGGAAGCGGCCTAATTGAACCAAAAAAAAAAAAATCAGAATATATTTTGAAGAAATTAAAGCCAAAGAAAGAAGGAAGGAATGGCGGTTAGTTACAGAGATAAGCGACTCTAGGATTTAGGGGCTGGATCTCATTGGCGACGCGGAGAATAGGGATGATAGGGGCTAGGGAGGAGGGGACGAGCTCGCTGTCGATCACTTTCTCATCGTCGTTTTGGAGATCCACCATACGCGTCGGCGCACGTGTGACCCTCCGAGATAGCGACGGCTTCAAACCGCTGCTCGTACTCGCCATCTCTCAATCCAATCAATTTGTTCTTTTCTCCAATTTCGATCTTCTTCTGCTTCTTCTTCTTCTTCTTTTTCCTCGAGTTGAGAAAAAAAAAAAGTGAGAGAGAGTTGTTGGATTTCTCCGGATGGAAGAAACGAATTAAAGTATACACATTTGTTGTGATTTCTGCTCTCTCTTTTTGTTTTGTTTTCCGTTGCTTTTTTCTGTTTTTTTAAAGCGCAGAGAAAGAAAAGCTTGATAAAACAATTGAGTGTGAGTGGTGATAGCCGTGAAGCTTTTCATTTCTTTACTCTCTGATAGGAAGGAAGGTATAAAGTGGCGGGAACTGTGGCGGGAATGATATATAAAAAAGTCGGAAATTACATAGGAAGCCTTAGGGATTTGATTTACGTCAATTAAAGGTCCAAACTTATCAAACCGTTTCAATTTAATTTTTTTTTTTTTATTCATTTCTTATATTTTGACATATAATAAAGAGGAGTGTTATATTCACAATATTTTCACAATAAATTATAAGTGGTAAATTGTTATTAGTTTTAATTTAAATTTACAACTTAAATGACTTTTTTGCCCACCCATAACAATTAATATATAACAACCCACCACTTAGAATTTTATATAAAAATGTTGTGGTTATACATTTCTCTATAACAAATAATGAATAATAGCAAACTATTTTCAATTTGTTGGCATTCATTTTCTTACTCTTATATTTCCTCTCAAAAAAAAAAATTCTTACTCTTTATTGAATTTAACTTTCTTACTCTTTATCAAATTTTTATCTCTAAATAAAGACACCTCTCTTTAATCTTTGTTATTTATGTTCTATGGTTGCGAAATGGATTTATGAACCAATGAAAAATACAAATTTAATTAATGATATCTTGCTTCTATCTATTTTGTTAATGTAAAAAATTAACAAATTAGAGATAGATAAAATTTTCAAATTAAAACGATTTTATAAATTTAGGACTTTAAGTATCAAAAATCATATGACCTAAATTGAAATATAATAGAAGCTCTGTGTTGTTTTATATAATTCCCCCACCCCTCCCCAATAAAGTAAAAAATGAGAAGGGAGATATTTGTATCAGACTATCTAAGTGTGTATTTTTTTTTCCCCCCACTTTTCACTCCTCCATAGTCCATACACTATTGGAATTTGAATTACCATGGCTATGGCCAAAATTGGGAATAAACCCTGTTTGCCAAACAATATAATTAGTAGACACTGTTATAAAACTATATTTTTTACTAACATCTCAATTTTAAAAGACTCGATTTAGGGCTTATAAATCGAGTCTTAAAGACTCAATTTTAATGTTCTGATCACGTCTAATTTGACGTTTTTTTTCACATGGCGTCCACTTGGAAATCGAGTCTCTAAAACTCGATTTATAAGCCAACCCTTTACAAAACAAGTAAAATGTTTTAAGTATGCATCTTCAACCTCCTTACACACATGTTCAGCTCTCCCAATCAACGGCCTCCATTCCATCACTACCATCACGCTTCTTCTCATCACCACCGTTCATCATCAACTAATTATGACGATCATATTGATCATCAAGACTGAGCTTCTTCACCTCAGCCACTAAGCCCAATTTAGAGGGCCATAATCAATGCCATTCATCATCGAACCCTTACTATTGTTGTGCAAAATGAAAGCCTTCTTCTTCATCTTAAACAAACGGCATCGTTTCCAAGCCTTCTTGCAAAGACCGGCAGGAACCTTATAGAGGGCGAGGATCACAAGGTTCACGAGACTACATGGACAGCAGCAACATATGGCGGCACACTCCGCCTCCATTCCATCATTGCCATCATGCTTCTTCTCATCACCACCGTTCATCATCAACTAATTATGACGATCATATTGATCATCAAGACTGAGCTTCTTCACCTCAGCCACTAAGCCCAATTTAGAGGGCCCATAATCAATGCCATTCATCATCGAACCCTCACTATTATTGTGCAAAATGAAAGCCTTCTTCATCTTCAGCAAACGGCGTCGTTTCGAAGCCTTCTTGCAAAGACCGGCAGGAACCTTATAGAGGGCGAGGATCACAAGGTTCACAAGACTGTACAAACAGCAGCAACATATGGCGGTGCACTTCGCCGCCATTCCACCTACCTCCTCCGCAATCCATCGCCTCTCTTTCCCTTTATCTGATAACAGTGGTTGCCCCCAATTAAACCCCGGCATCGCTTTTCTCTCCATTCAATCACACAGCCAACGACAATCCTTCTCATCAGACATGACCACCATAGTTGAAGCCCTTACATTGCCGCCTACGGCCTCTCATCACCGCTATCGCGATGGTCGCTTCCTTCACCTTCATCTGTTATGATCTCTCTCTCTCTCTCAGTGAAGCCTCCATGGCCGATCGGCCTCCATGACAATGGGTTCCTCTTAAGTTCCAATTTGACTTTTAGGGTCGTGAGTTTTTGGATTTTCTTGCAAAGAACCCCGATCAACAAGCCAAACGGGTCGTGGGTTTTGGGGTTTTTATTTTTTTAATCTGGATTTTAGGTGGTTGTTTATGGTGGATTTGGTTGGATTTGTGCTGAATTGTTAGATTAATGCTCGGATTTGTGGGTTGATAGTGGCTGGTCTGTGCTTGTATTTGTTGGTGGTTAATGGTGGCTGATCTATGTTTTGTACTCCAAACACTTGAAAATATTTTCATTGCAAATGTTTTACAAATATAAATCGAGTCTCTAAGACTCAATTTCCATGTGGATACCATGTGGAAAAGTGCCACCTCAGATCTAATCAGACCATAAAAACTTAGCCTTTGAGACTCGATTTATAGGCTCTAAATTATAAATCGAGTCTTTTAGACTTGAGATGTTAGTATGAAATATACCTTCAAAACAGTGCCTACTAATTATATTATTTGGCAAATAGGGTTAATTCTCCAATAGACCATCGTTAAGGAATTTAGATTGTACTCATTTCAATTATCAAAGTCATGAGTGCCTAATATTGTTATTTATTTATCACTATCCTCCCATCAGGATTGGGTAAATAAATAATATATATATATATATATAAAAATTAATTGAAACCGTAAGTTGGGGTAGGTTGTAATCCCCCCCCCCCCCCAAAAAAAGGGACTTAACAAGAGGGGTGTTTAAGTAAATCTCTTTGCGGGGTCAATTTTATAATTGATATTACTAAAGGTTTTTTAGAAAATAAGGTTGAAACCCTAATTATATATAAGCTAATTATGTCAGCGTATAATAATAGATATTTTAAGAGATGAGACTACTCAAAATATGTAGAGAAAGATTGACTGCACATTTGAGGTAGAAGCCTAGGAATCTCATTTTTTTTGTCAAATCTAAGCTTTATTTGGAATTAGAGTATTTTTTTAGGTGGGTATTTTTGGCCAATAGTGAAACTATTTAAATATTTAATGAGTTTTATGATGTAAACAAAGAAGGGTTTAGATTTATATTTTCGGTAATTTGAACGCTAGGTACCTGCAAATTTTTCTGTCTCGGTATTGTGATTTTTTTTCCTATGCCCTATGTTGTGTCATGCGTGTAACTGTAGATGGAGAAGTTGCAGAAGGTGAGGCATGGTGAGTCCGGTTCTGCACAAATTTCTGCCTTAAGAAGTTGTACTGAATTAGGGATTTGGTGAATAGGAAAAGTCATGGTGTGGGCTTGAAGTCTCTAAAAAAAAAAAAAAATGAGCACAAGTATAGAAAATGGGTCTAGGTGGTAAATGAAATATATATATTATGAATATGTGGATTTTTGGTGTGAGATAATAGTGGAAAATTATTGGATATTTTTAGCAGATTCTCTTCTGGCCGGGTACTGTGGGGTACAAGAACTTAAATAACTGCGCCACATGTCATATCCATGGCCGAGGAGTCCATTGCTAAGCCAAGGAAGTCACACGCTCGTACAATAAGGCCACATTAGTGGTACATTACCAGAGGAGGTCCTACTGCTGAGAAAAAGCTTCCGAAAGGGGTTAGCCCTGACATGACTGAACAAGTGGTGGTTGCCCCCATATTTAATGCATCCCACCAAACCTTCTAGCTACATTTATGTGGAGAAGATCCTTGAACAATGCTGCCTTGGCTGCCGCAACTCAAAAGGGGCTTGGGAAGGTGTCTAATGGGACAAGCACTTAAGTGGTATACTGAATGATCAACAAATAGAAGGCTAGGATCGCTTGAAGGGAGCTATATAACGGGAGAGACCCTCCAAAGGGCGAGGGACACAAAATCTGTAAAGAAAACACTGTAGTATTAAGAAAAATAACTATAATCAAAGCCAAAGGAAATATATTCGAGAACTACTCTTCTCGGAGATTGCCAAGGAAGAATTTATGTGCATCACATTTGTCTATATATTGCTTTTCCTTGCTTTCTTACCATCCTTAGCCCATTAAAGGCATTGTCCACTTCGTTGAGGCCTAGTTTTTCAGCCCACTCTCTAAAATTTATTGTATTGGGCTCTTTGGGCCTTAGTCCATTCACCTTTTGGACCTAAGAGTCAAAGCCCACCCTTACAGGTACCATTATAAGTTTTTCTTAAATTATTTGTCTATTGAATAAATTGTACCTGTAAAATTGTTTTAGGTGATATCTAAGGATTTTAGATGAAGTATTAGGGAGAAGTTCCTTTTGAGCACCTAACTTGCAAAAAAAATGTATATATACACTTGCTAAAAAATATTATATGCTAAACTAATCTATTATGACTACCCTAGTAAAAATGTTGAACACCCTAACTTGAGAATTACAAAAATTTGGTTCAACAAAAATAATAGTAATGTTACATTCATAACATTTTTACAATAATTTTATAACAAATTTAATGTAATAAGCTGTTACTAATTCTAATTTGACCCAAATACTGGTATTATTTTTTTTACCCACCAATAACAGTTTTTTGCATAAGATTTACTGTAAAATTGTTGTGGATTTAGTATTACACCAAAATTAAATCTACCCCCCCCCCCAACATAATCCTTAATCCCTTTTATAAATTTAAAAAAAAAATCTTAAATAACAACAATAAATATCAGCCCAAATAACAACAAATATAAAATCAAACAAAAACAAGACAAGACCAAACAACAACAAGTGAACAAATTGTTCAACAAAAAACCTATTATAAAACAAAAAGATAAAAATCGCTAATCATTTAAATTTGTAGATCATTCAACCTATTCAATAAAACAATCTCTAATTTTATTTTTTCTTAAAAAATGGTACTAAGAAAAATATTATGGTTGTGAGTTTAATTTCTTTGATGGTGACGACAGTTATACTCTTTTTGGCTTTGCAATCGCAACAATTTTGCTCTCCTTAATGACTTGATTTGCAATTGTAACAAATATTCAAATTATCGCTTTATTAGATTTTATATAATTTAAATTTCTTAGTGATCACCTTAAAAAAATTTCCTACAACTGCCACTGCCCGTGCATGACTTTTTGTTCATACCATTTGTTTAGACTGTGTGAGATATAATTTGTTCAGACTTTTCTACTAGAAAAATCCAAACCGTGACCACAATAAGTGGCCATATTTCATAGATGAGCAAATTAAATGATGAGAAACATATGAGTGGCAAGATTTTTCAATGGGACAAAGAACCTGGATCCACAATTTTGGAGACTTTTGTAGGAGACAAGAACCTGGATTGCATCCACAGTCACGGACAACGCATAATAAAGTACTACTCTGTTCTTTTTTTTTTTTTGAGGGACAGGTACTACTCTGCTAGTTCCAAGAAGAAGCTCTCAACACTTTTCCAATGGGCCGTAGCCTAATTTCATGTCATCTTGTCACATGGTGTGTGGTCACGAATACATAGATGAATCTATCATCTATTTTGTTTCCCGTTTCTTGATGTGAAATGTTTCACATGACACTTATATATTAGGTAATCATATATATTAGGATAATTACTATTACACAAACGTTTCACACACAACTCTATACACACCTATAATATGTGTTGAAATCGTGAGTTACAATTTTAGTGTATTTTATGAGTGTAGGTAAAATTGTGTATGACACGGTGTGTATAATAAATATCACTATTCATATTATCAAATGTGAATAGCATGGAGGTTGTTAAATATGAAATGATCAGATCCTAAATCAAAATATCAATAAATATTATTAATGTCAAATCAATAATATAATAAATAAATAGTTAGTTATTATTTCTTTATTAGAGAAATTTCATGTACACAAAAAAAAAAAAAAAAAAAAAAATCTCACAATATCTTTATAATAATCTTATTTTGAACTATTGTGGGTTTGGGTATAATTTTATTTTATTTTACATTATGGTAAATTGACATCTCAACTTGTTGAAAAAATATTTTTATATTTCTATTATAACTAGTCAGGGCAACACATGCAAGGCACGTGCCAGCCATGGGAAAAAAAGTAATGATTAGGATCAATTTTATATTTTATTTGTATTACAAAATAAATATATATATATCATATGATTTTTAAAATACATAGAGATTTACATTAATCAAAAGAGACATTAATTTTAAGAATTTTGATAATTATGTCCTAAAAAGTTAATCTCATTCGTATAAGACCGTGACAGATCACATTCCAATATTTTATTATTTTATTTTGACCTATAACTTACACCTTAATAGTTGTTAATATATTGTAATAACAACAAAGTATCACGACATTTTTAGTTGTGCTAAATCTCAGCATAATATTTTATTATTTTATTTTGATCCATAAGGAATTGACACATGCGTCACAACATTTTCATAATATCTCTATGCATACATTGTACTTAATTACAATGTAAATTTATATTGTAAACACCAAAAAATTGGCAAATTTTGTACACGTTTACAAAATTTGTACAATATTTACCATTTTTTGTGCAAATGTGTATAATATTAACCACTTTTGTATATTTACAATATAAACTTGCATTGCAAGTACAAAGTAGACATATAAAGATCTAAAAAAAATACAAAAAAACAAAAACAAAGCTCAAACCAATTGGCATACTTGAAGGGGAAAAAAAAAGTGCACCTCACTAATTGAATAAACCAAAAAAACACTATTCATGAGTCTTTGGCTCTTTTTATATAGTTAATAGATATGCTAGCTTACATAAATATTTTCTAAAAAAAAACTTTAGGCATTGTAGAAATTAATGTTAAAATGTTGTAGACTTATCATTTTTTTTATTTGATCTATAATAAACTAAGATCTCAACAATTGTAAAAATATTGTGATAACAATAAGTGTTGTAACATTTTCTCAAAACATTTATTTTTAGTTGTGGTTGGTCACAGTCTCATATTTTATTATTTTATTTCGACTTGTAAGAAATTGACACGTCAATAATTGTGAAAATATTGTAAAATTTGTTGTGTCAGTATAACAATATATATACCAGCTTACATAAATATTCAAAAGAAAAAAAAAAAACACAAATCGATTACTTAAAAAAAAAAAAACTTTAGGCATTGTAGCTACCGTACTAGTTGAATAAACCAAAAACACTACACAATAAGTGTTGTAACATTTTCTTAAAATATTTATTTTTAGTTGTGGTTGGTCACAGTTTCATATTTTATTATTTTATTTCGGCTTGTAAGAAATTGACACGTTAATAATTATGAAAATATTGTGAAATTTGTGGTGTCAGTGTAATAATATATATACCAGTGTTGGATGCTGTGACAATGTTCCCTCATGTTGACTTGATAATAATAAAGAAACTATATGATTTTTTATCATATAAACACATTTATTGACTAATCAGATGTTACCGCTGAAGGTCTATCATATTCACTGTTGGATCATTTTTCCTCTTGTGTACTTGTTATAACGGGCCCACTTTTATATTAACCAACTATGGAGGAAATGTATAATTTTTACTATGCAAATACATTTATTAATTTTGCAAACATCTACTGCTAGACGTTTCTTTTATTTACTGGTAGATTATTATTTAGGCTCCTCTTGGGAGGAGGGAATGGAATGGAATGGAAATGAATAAAAAGAATAATTTTAGAATATTCTTCCATTATCTTGTTTGGGAGTTTTAATGGAGGGAATGGACTTTCTATTCCCTTGTTTGGGAGTTTAAGTGGAAGAGAATGGAATGGGAAGGAGGGAACATTATTTTTCTCTATTCCCTTAAAACCTCAAATTTTTAGGCTCTGCTTGGAAGTTCATAAGAGAATAGAATGGAATGGAATGAGATGATCATAAGGGAATGGAATGGAATGGAATGTATTTAAGTAAGGGAAAGGAATGGAAAAGAATGGAATGAAATGAAATTAAATAACCTTGACTGGATGTTTTAAAATAAAGGAATAGAAAAGAATCAAAATGAATGGAATGTAAGTAATCTTATTTGGGAGCAACATGGAGGAAATGGAATAGAATCATTTTATGACAATATTACTATTAGACCTCTATTTTTAAATAAAGAGTTGAATATATAAGGGTATTTTCGGAGTTTTAGTAAAAAAATCATTAAATCTAATTCCATTCCGTCCCATTCCTCTAAATTTCGAGGGGAATTAAAATTTGAGGTTTTAAGGGAATAGAGAGGAATGAGTATTCCCTCCTACTCATTCCATTCCCTCCTACTTAAACTCCCAAATAAGGGAATGAATTTTTCATTCTCTCCATTAAAACTCCTAAACAAGGAAAGAAAAGAATATTCTAAAATTATTCTTTTTATTCCTTTCCATTCCATTCCATTCCTTCCTCCCAAGCGAAGCCTTATTCTCCTAAAATTTGGAGGAATGGGAGGGAATGAAATTAGATTTAATGATTTTTTTACGAAAGCTCCTAACATACCCCTATTTATTCAATCATTTATTTTAAAATTGGGGTCTAATAGTAATATTGTCATAAAATGATTCCATTCCATTCCCTCCATGTTGCTCCCAAATATGATTACTTACATTCCATTCATTTTTATTCATTTCCATTCCTTTATTTTAAAACATCCAATCAAGGTTACTAAATTTCATTCTATTCCATTCCTTTCACTTACTTAAATACATTCTATTCATTTCCATTCCCTTATGATCATCTCATTTTATTCCATTCCATTCCCTTATGAACTCCCAAGTGAAGCCTTAAGCACTTATAGTAGTAGGTCATCTTTTGTGCTAACTTATCTTTGCAGGAGATATTTTTGGGGCTTTATTATGATATTTGTTGGATGCAACTCGGACCTTAAGCAAAATGGGCCTTTCACACTTCACTGATAGCCTTTCGGCCATATTCCAAGCCCAAAGTCGAGTTTCGGTCTTAACTCCCTTAACATTATCTAGGTGACAAAAAATGCCCCCGACACTAGACTAGCTTGACTGTACCTATATTTTCAAGTCTCTAAGCTTTAGAATAAGAACTTGTCAAGAAGAACCAGCCAAGAAAGAGATTAAAAAAAAAAAAAAACTCTTAAGTGGCAAAAGGGAATATAGCCAAAAGCTGTGAAAATTCCATTGATATCACAAATGGCGAGTCAAGCCCCAGTAGCTTTGAAGCCAATATCAGCCAAACAAAGAAGAGATCGTTGAAAAGAAATCAACTTAGAAGGGTACCAGAAGTACCACACACACACATCTAAATCACTTGCCATGTGAGCAAAGTGGTTCCAAGCCAAGCATGCTTGTTCTAAGATCCTTGCAAAGGTGGGCTTAAGATGTTCAATTTTTGGAAAAAGTCCCCAAGGAAGATAGGCTCAAACCATGATAGGTCATTCCTCTAATCGTCAATAAATGAGAACTTCACCTTTCATGTTTGAATAGGGCAACAATGTGGACTAGTTTTTATGTCTTCAAAAGATTGAAGTAAAAGAGATCTAGACCTTAGACATGAAATATCATGTTAAGCTTTAAACTATTAAAAGAGAAATGCTCGTCAATAAGATCCCAGCAATGAAAAATCGAGTTCTTGCACTTACGAAAGAATGAAGTAAAGTAGATCTAGGCCTCAAACATGAAACATCATGTTAAGCCTAACATGAAAGAGATCTTAAAAGAGGGAGAGCCCACCAAGAAGACTACAAGAATGAAAAGATCAAGGTATGTACAAAATATTATTGAGATTTAAGGTCTTCTCTCGAGATAACTCATATATTTATTTCTTTATAATTAGCCATGCGAGAGATTATCTTATTGGAACTGAATACATATCAAGCTTGCATGATTATTTACAAATATGTATATATAGAATATGTTGAAAATATTGCTATAAAAATGTTACAAATTATCACAGTTAATACTTTTTCTATTTTTTACATTCTTAGTTTTCAAAACAACCTACATCAAATTATGTATTTTACACTACAATTTATTAAAATATCACTAAAGAAAGAAAGAAAGAAAAAAAAAATCAAATTATCTCTTTCTTCACACACAACTACTATCCACACTCTTTTCCTTCATCTTTGAGGTACGTAAAGAAAGTAAAAAAAAAAAAATGCAAAATGAATAGTACCAGTGTAAATATACATTGTTATTGTAGCATTTTTGTAGTTTTATATAATTTCCATAACTTGATGTGGGTGAATTTTAAGCTTAACTGACTAAAATGTAAACACTTCCCTATCATACAAAAAACTTATGCTAGTGCTCTAAAACCAGCTAAATGTTGTCGTTTGCTCACCACTTATGGTCTATGTGGGATCTATTTATTTTGCTGAAACTAAATTTTTTTTACTGAAAGTACTGTAGATAAAGGTAAATTTTTATTGAAATAGTACAGTGAAACCCATGAATAGTACCAAAAATAAACTGAATAGTAAAATAAGTTGGCAAAAATAATTTTTGTTAAACACACACTAGTGTGTGTATTTAATATTATTCATAAGTCCTACTGTACTATTTCAACTTACTTTTATCTTTATCTATAATACTTTCAGCAATAATTTTTCAGTTTCAATAAAATAAGCGGTATTTAAACACACCCTAAATGTGTATTTGGCAAAAATTATTTTTGCCAATTTATTGAGAAATTATAGTCCTCTGGTAGACAAGTAATATGGTCCACCATTCCATTAAAAAACTTTTACTTGTTTAAAATTGCTGAGTCAGTAATTAATTTCTGTTTAAAGAAATTTTCTAACTAACAATTTTAAACAAATGGCAGTTTTTTAGTAGAATGGTGGACCACATCACTTGTCCACCATGTGGATCTTATAATTTTTGCCAACTTATTTTACTATTCAGCTTATTTTTGTTACTATTCATGACCCTACTGCACTTTTTGGTACTATTCATAAGTCTCACTGTACTATTTCAGCTAACTTTTACCTTTATCTATAGTACAAAGGAGGTCTCTGGTGTTGGCTCATCGATCCCACGCCACGTGACGACAATAGATAATACCACGTGTATCACACGAGCCATCACTCGAACCACTCTTGTCAGGTCTGAAAAAATTGTGCTTGTGATTGAATATTTCCTTGTCAGAAATATCATTCTCGCTTCCTTTGCCGCTCAAATATTGTCCGAAGCATTTATAGTACAAAGAGAGTTTCCGGTGTTGGCTCATCGACCCCACGCTATGTGACGACAATGAATAATACCACGTGTATCACACGAGCCATCACTCGAATCACTCCTGTCAGGTCTGAAAAAATTGTGCTTGTGATTGAATAGTTCCTTGTCAGAAATATCATTCTCGCTTCCTTTACCGCTCAAATATTGTCCGAGCCCACAATTAATTGTGAACCTACTTTTTCCGTATAATTAGGTCCAGGAGGCCCCAGCATTCATTCTCGCTTCCTTTACCGCTCAAATATTGTCCGAGCCCACAATTAATTGTGAAACCTATTTTTTCCGGAGAATTAGGTCCAGGAGGCCCCAGCATTTCATCTATGTGAAGTAATAAAGTTGAAGGGCAAGGACAAATTGCTTTACCCCAAGGTCTAATCACGCAATGCAGTTTGCATGAACGCGTGATCCACAACAGACAAGAAATATGCTTTTCAAGTCCGGTACCAATGCATGTGATCAGGTTGTGGAGGGAGATCACTGATCACTCACTTTTGTGAGCTTATCCTGCTATTCCTTTCTTTCTGTTACACTCACCTTTTTATTAACTATAAATGTAATCACTCAAGGTCACGGAGGACAGTATATACGGAGGGAGATCACTTGCGAGAGTTGAAGGAAAACACAAGTGAAAAATGGAAGCTTATAATACTAAGGGAGGGATTATTATATATTATACTCTGGCATTGTTTGTGATACTGATTCTGAACGCATATTGTTGTTGTGGTTCTCCTGTCCTTGTTGAGAGCAGCACCACTAATTTCCTGAGCAATGACGTCCTTGGTGAATTCCAGACTGACGACGACTTGGAGTTCCCGGTGCACTCCTACATAAGTCGGATGCTTGCTGGCTCTCCCAATGCTCCACTGAATTCCAGAAAACCAGCAGCTCCTTGTGGGCAATATAATGACGGTCGTTATTGCATCGATTCTACCCGTAACATACCGAGAAGTTTGTACGATCGCTCAAAGGGTCGTTGAAACTTGGCAATGGGTTTCCTTTCAGCTGTGCACTTGTTCTTCCCTTAATATCCCATTCTTCTCGGTTCTTATTATTATTTTATATATATATATATATATAATATGCTGTATTTTAGATCCAATAAGGATAGTGAATCCGTGTATATGCGCGTTAGTGAATGTATGGTTTGTCGGAAAAAAATTCCTGACTAACATAATGATGATTAAGGTATATTGAAGTAATAGAAGTTTAATGAAAAAATGGTTGCGGAGGAGCTCGGTTGATTCCTTTTTTTTTTTTTTTTTTCTTCAATTAACGGCATGTTTGCTGCTCTACCAAGAGTACATTAGGAATAATAATATTTAGGTCGAATTATAAACTATACTCTTAAAGGTTGGGAGTCTTTAAATTTTTCCCTTTGAAACTTCAAAATTATTAGGATACGTTGCTTAGATAGTTACCCTTCCGTTCATTTTTTTTTTTTGCTAATGTGTCCGTTAAATGCCACACCAAGTTGTCATATGTGTTTTGTTGATCCAATTAAATTGTGACATATGAATTTTAGTATTAAATGTAATTAAATAAATCTTAAAAATACTTAAAGTAAATTTTCTAAAATGAAAAATTAAATAAATTAGAAACCCAGCATTTTTTTTCATTTTCCTTGATTTTCTTAGTAACCAAACAAAAACACAAGCATCAAAAGCATAATTTACAGGCATTCAACACATTTTTTTTTCTTTTCATTTTCCTTATTTCTTTAAGCAACAAATACATTAAAAAATCCAAACTTTATGAGTTTATCAACAGCCAAGCAAAACAAAAAACAAGTAGAAATAAGCAAAAGGAAGAAAGAAGACCTCTAGAACTCATCCACAGTAGAGAAGCTGTAGATAGGTCTTGCCTTATTTATTTATTTTTAAGTTAAAATACACTCACTTACCACGTGATTTGGAACAATGCCAAACAAATCTAAAACTTCTTTAAAATAACCAATTTGGTTCTTGAAGACAAGTCGTTTGTGCGCTGGGAGGGAATGCACAAACGGCCTTACACGTCATTAATGTTTAAAAGACCAAATTAAATATCTTAAATAAATTTTGGATATTTTTGGCATTAGCTCAATTCTCAGGTAGGTTATTGTATTTTGTCATTTATTTATTTATTATTATTTTTGTGATTGGTCACCGTGTGGGAGAGAGGCAAATGGCAAATACTCTATATAAATAGAAGACATTTTTGCTAACCGTGGACATTGAGAAAATGGATTCAAAATCAAGCATTCGTTGTATATTTTGTGAAATTGTAATCATTGAGTCTCAATTGTGTTTTTCCACAATAGCAAATAATAAATTCATTGTATTTGAGATATTCTTAAGGTCTATTTGGATAGAACTTATTTTATTGAAACCAAAAACACTATAGCAAAATAATTTTTAAATGTATAAATAGTACTGTTGAACTCATTTTTAATGAAAAAGTTGATGAAAAGTAAAGTTTGTGAGATCCATAAATAATGCAGGAATGCACTATTCACAAAAGACTTGTTCAACAAGTGCGGTTGAAAAAAAGAAAAAAAAAAACGCGCTACGGTGCAAAACGTGAAATGTAAAAATGGATCCAAACCCCACCTTGAACTCTCTACAAGGACCAATAAGTTGTCCCAAACCTAATTTCCAAGTTAACTGTTCAAATGGTAGATCCAAATACCAAATTGATGTTAACATCAAAATTAAAGGGTGAAATTTGTAAAAGTCCTCACTTTGTTTTCACGTTCTAAAATATCCCAATTTCGCAGAAACATATTCAATTTTCTGATTAGGACAATAAGAAAACCTCTAAATGTTTGACCGAGTCCAAAAGGCAAGGACTGGAAGGAAACACAACTATTTATTTTTAGTTTTGTAAATTCCGTATCACACAAGGCACAAACAACTTCGCAGTCCTCACTCTTCACCCCACCCTTTATTTTTCCGGCATATACAAGTCTCTACAAACCTAGCTACAAAATATTGGGGGAGATAGCTTGATCGAATAATCCAATAATTTTGATGCTATTTATCTTTCTATTGTTGGAAGAAAGTAGCTTTTCCTCCTCTAATTTTTCTCTCAATTTGTTAGAGTCAGTAACCTCTTTCTCCCATGAAGACCCACCAAATCTTCTGCTTATTCGTCATTCTTTGTCATATCTTAACCGTAACCTCCACACCTCGTTATATTGCTAATGAAAATATTACCGTCAGCTGTGGCTCCTCTGGCATCTCAAGGGCGAATGATGAGCGTGACTGGATCGGAGACATAGGCTCCAAGTTCGCTCCCACAGAAGAACCTAATCACAAATCTAATACCTCTAGAGCCGAAATCCAAGGTACCTCTAATTCTGTCCCCTACATGACTGCCCGTTTATCTAACTGGCAATTCACATACGTGTTTCTGGTCACCCCTGGCCCGAAATTTGTTCGGTTGTACTTCTACGCGGCTTCTTACTCAGGTTTTGAAAGGTCTAAGGACTTTTTCACTGTCAAAGTGGGTTCGTTCACCTTACTTGCAAACTTCAGTGCTTCCATTCTTGCTAATTCAACGGGCCAAAGTAATAACATTTATAAAGAGTTTTGCATCAACGTCGATAAGAGTCAAAAACTGAATTTGACCTTCATCCCTTTCTCTAGTAATTACTATGCTTTCATTAATGGAATTGAGATAGTTTCCATGCCTGAAGACTTGTACTATAGGCCACATAGTGTCGCTAATGGTGAAGAACTTGTCCCTGTTTATGTCGGCCAAGCTCCTCAGTTCTACATAAACGACAGCATGGCACTCGAGATGGTTTGTCGATTAAATGTTGGTGGGGGCTCGATATCACCAAAGGAAGACACTGGCATGTTTAGACAATGGTCCGACGGCACTGATTATCTGTTGAGTGAAGGTGTAAACCCTCGTTTAGTATTTATGACACTCCATTACTTATATATACCAAATTACACTGCACCTGATGCTGTCTATCAGTCTGCAATTTCAATGGGCTCAAACAGCACTAGGAACTTGATGTCTAATTTGACATGGGGATTACTTGTTGATACGGGATTCAATTATCTGGTGAGGCTCCATTTCTGCGAAATAGAGCCTAACATATCCATCCCCGGGGTAAGAAGATTCAACATCTATATAGACTATCAGCAAGCCGAAGAAGCGGCAGATGTAGTATTGTGGACTGAAAGTAGCTATAGGCCTTACTTCAAGGACTACGTAGTAATGATCAGAAACAAGGGTGAGGACAAGCATCTTCTTTCCATTGATCTACAACCTAGATCAGACTCTGTTTTGTGGGATGCCATTTTAAATGGTGTGGAAGTGTTCAAGTTGAGTGATCAATATGGAAATCTTGGCGGACCCAATATGGTGCCTCCGCCGCTGGATCAAGAACCTGCTCCAGCAGCCAACGAACCCAAGACAAAGAAAACAATATTCATTGCCATTGGAAGTGGTTTGGGCATCTTAGTCGTGCTCACTCTAGTGTGTTGCATGGTTCTCTGTAAACTAAAGAAGACTAGGCGTTTTGGTTCTTGCCATCCTCTAGCAAAGTGGTGGTGTCGGTCTAGGCTAGATCCTTACAAAAGAGAGTTCTCAAGGAGAACAGCTTCATCACTGCCTGGAGAACTGTGCCGCTACTTCAGACTAGATGAAATCAAAACAGCATGCAACAACTTCGACGAAGATCTAATTATCGGTGTAGGTGGCTTTGGCAATGTTTATAAGGGTCTGATTAAGCAAGGTAGTGTATAATGCCATGATTATCGTTTACTTTTTTTTTATTTTTTTCCTGAATTTGTCCTAATTGCAGTCTATCTGCATATAATTAAGATTAGTGATACTATATTTTATAGATATGTTTAATAATTTGATCAAATCCGATTTGTTCTGTGTCCAGTTCCTATGCGTATTGGACATAGCCAAATATGAAGGGAAAATATTCTCTTAAATTCATTTTACATCTACTGTTTTACATAATATCCACAATCAATGTGCTGATATACACATTTTAGAAGATAAAGAAAAATGACAACATTTAAATATGAAAGTGGATGTGAGAGTATCATTACCCATATATATGAACAATAAAATGTAATTAACATGTCCTATTTTAGGACATGTCTTCACATCTTCAGTTTCCAAATAGTATAGAAACTAGGCATAAATCATACCCATTGTTTACACACAACAATACAAGAGTGGTGCTAAAGACAATAAAAATTTTAATTTTATTACATAAAATTTATAAGCTGATTTGCTCCCATAGGTATTAAAATCTACCAATTGCATTCATGGCAACATTTATTGGGTTATAGAAACATAATGATACAATATTCCATCCTTCAGGTAATATGATGGTGGCAATCAAGCGCATGAAACAGGAATCTCGACAAGGTGTTCGTGAGTTTCTGACAGAGATTGAGATGCTTTCTCAACTTCGTCATGTGCACCTTGTGTCTCTCATTGGATACTGCAATGATAAGGGTGAGATGATACTTGTTTACGAGTACATGGCAAATGGTACCCTCCGCCACCACCTCTATGACACCCTTAATGATCCCCTCACCTGGAAACAAAGGCTCCAAATATGCATAGGAGCAGCACGTGGTTTGCACTACCTCCACACATGTACAAAGCACCCTATTATCCACCGCGACGTGAAGACAACAAATATTCTATTGGACGAGAAATGGGTATCCAAGGTTTCCGATTTCGGATTGTCCAAAATGGGTTTAGATAACACTGCAGTTAGTACACTAGTAAAGGGGACATGGGGGTATTTGGATCCAGATTATGCTAGGCGCCAGCAATTGACTGAGAAATCCGATGTGTACTCATTTGGTGTAGTAATGTTTGAAGTGGTATGTGCTAGAAAAGCATTGAATCCAAAACTCCAAGAAGAGCAGCGAAATTTGGCAAGCTGGGCTAAAAAATGCATTGATAAAGGAACCATCAGCCAAATCATTGATCCATATCTAACAAACAAGATAGCACCGGAGTGTTTAAAGGTATACATGGAACTTGCAGAAAGTTGTGTACGTGATCATGGAATCCAACGGCCCAAGATGAATGATGTGATGGAAAAGCTAGAGTTTGCATTTGAACTCCAGGAAAATGCAGAAGCAGAAGCAACCAAGGATACTGATTCAGAAGAGGTGTCATTATTCCATGTTGCCACTACCAATGGAGCTCCTTGGTTGGAGTCAACTAGTGGAACTGAGTTAAGTACAATTAGTACTGGATTAAGTTACCCTAGCCTTGATTCTGTTACTACTATTAGTATCACAAGTCAAGATTTCTCCTCCGCCACTAAAAACGGTAGTTCTTAAGCTTTTTTTTATTGTTTTTAAGCTTTTTTTATATTTTATTATTGTTGTGTCTTTCTAAAGTTGGGAATAGTAATGAATATGATATGGTGTGAATGTTATTGACATATTGTTCTAGAAAAAGGAAACATTAGAAGAAAAAAGAAATACTATGAAGTCAAAAACATTTCCCATTTTTCGGATTTTTCTCTATTGAGTTGAAATTAATCCTGGGGGACAATTAATTGACTTGTTTATTACGGTACCTGACATTTTTTTTTTTTTTGTGGATAAGCGGTACATGGGATTTGAACTAAATGCAATGTTGTTTTTAATTAAAATAAAAGTTCCTCACATTAATATTTCTTGAGGAAAATATCTATATCTTATTCTTAAATGTTTAAGATGGAGAAACTTCTCGGTTAGCACATATACAACAAAGATGAAGGCTAGTATTGCTAGTTGCTACCATTGCTTTGGATGATTTAACTTATCTTTCAGTGTAATAACTTATGAGTGCGCATGCGTGTTTTACACGTATTTGTTGAATATGATTTCAAACCTTTACTAGGTAATTCGATTTAAACTATATAACTTATGGACAAAGTTTAGCTACAAAATTGATTGTAGTCTTAAGATACAAACTCACTTAATATCTTTTTATTGAAGGTGAATTTTGACAAATCCACCATTAGATTGCATCTTCTTCTTATATTCTCCATGTTTGCAAAATTTCAAGAAAATTAAAGATTAATAGCTATGTCATCAATAAATTTTTAAATTGCAAGTTTTTGTAATTTAAAATTATGCATAAAATATAAGATAATAGATTATATAGTAAATGATATCCGTTTGACACAAAAATTGACATATGCATTAAGAGCGTAAAGAACATGTAATTCAACGGTTAGATTTTCAAAATATACAGTAATATTTATTTTATTAAGTGAGTTTGTAGCCTAAGGCTACAACCGATTTTGTAGCTAAACTTTGTCCATAACTTATTCTAAGGAACTCATTTTGTTACTAACTTACTAATCTTTTCGAGGTAAATCCAAAAATGCATATCTGGTTGGAGTTTTTCCAAAAATTTCAGTGAGGAAATTTTGTGATGATATTCTGAATTGCGTGAATAAATAATTATGAGGAGCTTCAAATATGATTATGCTTTCAATTAATCCATATTCCTTGCGGCATGACACTTTTTCTCTCATGATAGTTCCTATTCTCATCCAATCTATTTGAATTTTTCTGTTTTGATTAAGGGGGAGTAGAGCAGAGTATTTTTTTTTTTTTTAGAATACTAAGTATTAACACACACACGGGGAGAGGGGAGAAGAGTAGAGTAGAGTAAATAAGAATTGGTCCAAAATTAATCTATTTTCAGCCAACTCTACTTTACTCCCTTCCACTCTCCCTCCCTCCTTCCTCAATCCAAACACACTCTTATATTAAAATTCAAACCTCAGAGAAAATTAAATTAGATTCCAAATTGAATTTCAAATGAAGTCCAATTGGGCGTTTTCATATAATTTTTAATTTTTGTGCCAAGTAAATTATTGAGTGTAAAAATCGAAAAGTCAAAATCCAATTAGATTCTAAATTAGATTTCAATTTTGTGCCACATCTTAATCTAATTTTTTAATTTTTGTGATAAGTAAATTATCAGGTGCAAAAATCAAAAAGTTTAAATCCAATATATAAATAAATAAATAATAAAAAACCATTACATATTTTAGAAATCTATGGTTTAAAAAATGTGTAAGCTAATACCATGTATAATTTTAAGCTCGTCTCAAAAAAATATAATTTGAATCATGTAATTGTGATTGTTTTTAATTATACATGTGCATATGCATGGGTTATACACTAGTTTTACTAATCACTCAAATAAATAATCACATATAATGTGCAAATAAACTTGAAATAATGTGAATAGTAAGATAGATATCACCATGATACATGGCTTGGCTGAGGGGTGATACTTGCTCTCTTTAAGGCATTTAGCACCACTATGGAAGAATATTAAAAATACATCTCAACCGGTGCAACGAGTTCACTAGCACGATGCCCCTAGGATATAGCAGCCCAGCCACGTACATTGTAGGCTCCATCAATGTGCACTACTTCATTAAACAAAAGCTCCACTAGAAAAACACCCTTCTTTTGTCAAACTATTCTCAAAATATGTATAATTATAAATAACTTCTTACATATTGTTATACATGTGGACATATGCGTGTATTGTTGTCAACATATGAGGAATGGTGTACATAGGTCTATATATATAAGCTCATTACTCAAGAATATGAGCGTTATTACCGTATTTATTTTCACAAACATAATACTTATTATTTTAATGGTAGAAAAAAATATTTTAATGGTAGAAGTTTCTAGAATTAAAGATTAAAGTCATTTCTTTACAATAACTATCCATTATATTTGAAACTCGTGCACCTTTTCAATTACCACAAAAATCGATATAAATAAATTGTATAGAAATATTTCAGTTCATTTGTCATCAATTAATATTATAATGCAAAAACATAATATAATTATTTTTGTTCTAAAGCATATTTTAAAGAGATTAAATTTAGTAAGGACGTGGTGTAAAACTCATGTTTTATTTCTCCAATCTTAACATATTACATTATCTTATCACATATTTAAGAATAAGCACAACTACACTCAATCAGTTCGAATACCCATTTATAAATCCAACCAAACTAGGAATTTATTGAAATGTTATTAGGTATAATATGATGTATTGAAATTTAAGTAAAATATTGATATGACAATCTCTTATTGGATGGTATAAAATATGACTTTTACACTCCATCCTTACCAAATTCAGACTCTATTTTAAATGATAATCTTACAGGAGTATGATACCCAGTTAAAGGAAATTTAACACCAAATGATATTTTCAACAAATAATTAATTTGCAAAGAGAAACAAATAAAAAAGATAAGCCATAAAACCACACAAAAAAAGGACATATGTTGGATTTTTCTTTTTTAAACATATATCGGTCTTGCCTAATTGTTGGCTTTAATGAAAAAAAAAAAAAAATACATCTACATTTATTTACTAATGTGGGGCCTGTTAGTTAAAAAGGGGTAGTAATTTTCAAAAGTGGGCTCGGGGCCCAACGGCCCAGTCCGAGGATACTTAGTTATCCGAGGATAGTCTAAAAAAGTTTTATTATTACTAAATGGGCAATATAGGAGAAACGAGTAGATATTATATACAGCGGCATAACATACGTCCGAGGACACCAAAGTCCGAGGTGAATGTAACTTTCATGTTATTGGGGAGACTCCGCCAAGTTGTATCTGAACTGGAAATTGAATATAACTTAAGGGGGCGTCGGGGAAGGTAGCAAATA
This sequence comes from Quercus suber, assembly GCF_002906115.3. NCBI lineage: Eukaryota > Viridiplantae > Streptophyta > Magnoliopsida > Fagales > Fagaceae > Quercus > Quercus suber. The sequence continues at coordinate 656,145 of NW_027069469.1, read as the reverse complement.
TCTTCTAAGGCCATCACCTCCACATTAAATGCTTTCCAGCTAACACTCTGGCCGCATTAATGTGGAGGTGATACCTGAACAGTAACTAAGCAGCTTTATGGCCACTAAGCTGAAAGTTCCGGTAGGTGCTGGATGGGACAGAAAGGAACTCCCAAGATAAGAACTACACGTGTACAATGGAAACAGGGGAAAACAGAGTATATAACACAGGAGTGAAGGAAATGGAGGGGGGATTTTTTTGGAGAAAAAAGGAAAAAGAAGAGAGAGACTGACTGAAAGAGAGCCGAGGAGAGTTTTTCTCAAGAAATAAACTCAAAGTATCCCTTGTTACTTGATGAGTAGAACCTTTCCTGTCAAACAGTACTAGTTCTTGAACCCATACTCTAAAAATTTATTGTTTGGGCTTGTTGGGCTGAAAACCCATTCATCCTCAGGGTCAATCCAGATTGAGTCCCTACAATTGGCACCGTCTGTGGGAAGAACTTGATCTGTTGAGAAGGAAGGGCAGGTGTGATACTCACGATGGAAGAGGGAGTACCGCAACAACCGTTGACTGGCCCGCAACAGGCGGATGCTAATCAGCACCAGGCAGAGTCTAGGGGCTCTCAGCACAGTAATCCATTGGCAGACCACGAACACGAGGGGATTTTTTTGGAGAAAAAAGGAAAAAGAAGAGAGAGACTGACTGAAAGAGAGCCGAGGAGAGTTTTTCTCAAGAAATAAACTCAAAGTATCCCTTGTTACTTGATGAGTAGAACCTTTCCTGTCAAACAGTACTAGTTCTTGGACCCATACTCTAAAAATTTATTGTTTAGGCTTGTTGGGCTGAAAACTCATTCATCCTCAGGGTCAATCCAAATTGAGTCCCTACAACTAACATTTTAAAATAAATAAATTACTAAAACAACAATTAAGTAAATGATTCAAATATGTATAATAAATCAACATTCAGGAGGCCTAGTTAGTAAAATATCGGGCTAACAAGTCTCATGACTTGGATTTGAGTCTCAAATAACTAACTATGTGTTGGTACTCCTTATATCTTATCTCTATCCCAAACAGTCGACTAAAAGAATAAGTGAGTTCCTTACACAAATCAAGAGTATGGAATCTTGCTCAAGAGCGAGTAGGATGCTACTATAATCACGTCCAGGTAAGAAAGCCACATTAATCGCCTCTCTTTACCCATTTTTTATTTACCAATATATATATATATATATGTGTGTGTGTGTGTTTTTGTACAATAATTTCTTCGAGGTTCAATATTTGTTATGGTTCCTATCTTCGAGGTTCACTATTTGTTATGGTTCCTATAACTAAGGTGCTATGAACCTTCATTTCTTTTCATCTTTTACAAGAGTAAGAGAGAAACTATCAAAGTAAAACTGGCCGGTGCATATGACTTTTTGTTTAGACCGTTTGTTTAGACAGTATGATATATAATTTATTCATAGACTTTTCTACTAGAAAAAGCCAAACCGTGACCACGATAAGGGCCATACTTCATAGATGAGACAAATTAAGTGATGAGAAACATATGAGTGGCAAGACTTTTCAACGGGACAAAGAACCTGGACCCACAATCACGGACAACGCATGAGCATAATAAAGTTCTACTCTGCTAGTTCCAGGTAGAAGCTCTCGACACTTTTCGAATGGGCCATAGCCTAATTGTATTCCATCTTGTCGTGTGGTGTGAGGTCACAAATTCATGGATCTAGGGGTGTTCAAGTCAGACCTGCCAACCAATCCACCCACCCAAACTATTCGGGCTGAACCGAAAATCATCTAACTCGACTTTTGAGATGGTTGGCGGCAGATCTCCACTTTAAGGAACCGAAATTAGTAGGTTTTCGCATGAAAAATCAATTCCAATATACCAGACTGACCTCCCCACCAAAATCTCACCATTCATTGCCTCCCCCTCTTTCAAACGCAAATCCAGTGAGATCCGACTAGATATTGAGGAGATCCATTGAGATCTGGGCAAATATCTACCACCGTTTAAGATGCTTCATCAATTTCAACCGAAACCGATCATTGTCTTAAATTGAAATTGACTTGACCCGTGGTTTCCAGCGGTCAACAACGAGTCAACTGCTTTGCCACCTGAAGTTGTCATGTCGATTCTGAGTTGGGTACAAACCGACCCAAACGACTTGTGGACAACCCTACAAATCTATCAACTATTTTGTTTCTCGTTTCTTGATGTGAAATGTTTCACATGACACCTGTATATTAGGTAATCATATATATTAGGGTAATTACTATTACACAAACGTTTTGTCATACACAACTTTATACACACCTCTAATATGTATTGAAATTGTGAGTTACAATTTTAGTGCATTTTTTTAGTGTAGGTAAACTTGTGTATGTCATAGTGTGTATAATATATATCACTCTTTATATTATCAAATGTGAAATAGTATGGAGACGGTTAAATACGAAATAATCAGAGCCTAAATCAAAATATCAATGAATATTATTAATGTCGAATCAGTTAGTTATTATTTCTTTACTAGAGAAATTTCATGTACACAAAACAAAATCTCACATATCTTTCTAATGATCTTATTTTGAACTATTGTGGGTATGGGTATAATTTTATTTTATTTTACATTATGGTAAATTGACATCTCAACTAGTTGAAAAAATATTTTCATATTTTTTATTATAATAGTAGAACTCTTTACATTACAATAAAAAATGATGAATTGATATATAAGATAGTAAAATTTAGGTTTAATTATACATTTAGAGTTCGTTTAGGAACAGTTTATTTAACTAAAATTGAAAACTTTTTGCTGAAAGTACCGTAGATAAAATTAAAAGGTAGTTGAAATAGTATAGTAGAACCCATGAATAGTAGCAAAAATAAGTTAAATAGTAAAAAAAAAAAAAAAAAACTGATTTTTTAAGCCAATGTCAAATCTAACCTTAGTGTCTATCTGGGTCCAATTTTTTGGCTAATTTTTAGCTTTTATATACAAATTTTTAAAACTTCACTTGTGGGAGGGAAGGATCTGAACACAACATAGAGCCCTTGGGCCCAATCTAAGGATGGGCAAAGGACCATTCATGCACCAATCCAAACCTGACACGTGGACTAAGTCCGAGGATAGAAAACCGACTGACCCATTGTCTGAGAAGCCCAAGGAATGAATGCACCTCGGGAATGCCTTAGTTGGCCACCTACACCAAAATGCAAGGAACTGTGGAAGACGTCAAAGACGTGCAAGTAAAGAATAAGAGGGGAAATATCTGGGGAAAGTAGTCATCACCTTCACATTCAATGTACTGCACCAACTGAGTTGGCCGAATTTATGAGGAAAAGACACCCGAACAGTAGTTCCACAACTCATCACTCTCTACCACCTCTAGAATGGTCCTGGTGGGACAAGCATCCCAATTGCTAGAGATGTACAGGTGGAGGGTTCAAATGCATTAGGAGGGATTGTATAAAAGAAAGGAACACCTCCAGGAAAAGGGGTTGGAACAAGAAAACTTGAACAAAAATGAATAGACTATTAACTTGTATCGAGATTTGTGCAAATAATATATGAACATTGCATCCTCGGTCAAGTCTGAGGAAAATTTTATACTTTTTTTGTGTTTCTTTTCATCGTATTAAGAGTCATGACTTCATTGATTTCATACTTGGATCATACAGAGCATTATAGTTGACTTAGCAAGCCCACTATCTTACAAATTAATTGTGTTTGGCCAGAAATACCCAGTATCACTATTCTAAATGGGCTTGAGGGCCCTTTTTGAGCTCTTACATCACTTTTTCTTCACTTTATGTAAAAAAATTTCAAAATAGAAGCATACTTTGGTAAAAACAAAAAACAAAAAGCTAAATAAACTGATCACAAATAAACGCTTAATCCTCAAAATTTTATCTCATATTTTAAGATGGTATTCATCTTTTGAAATGTATCTTTTTATTGTTGATTCTTGCTATAATATGAGTAATACTATAGATATAACAATAAGTTTCAACAATTTCACAATATTCTCAAATTAAGATGCCAACTCACACATGAACTCTCCACAATTTCTAATTTAAATTATGTGGCATGCTAGTTTGGGAATATTGTAAAATTGTTGTAATTTTTTTGTGTTGTGTCCATTGCATTCTATGTGCATAGATCCTTTCACTCAAATAAAACCGAGAATACTTTTAGGCTTCATTATAGATATTCTTTTCCTTGGTCACCAAAGGCTAGACTAGCGTCATCCCATGCCCTATTTCGTACGCACTGTGTGTGTGTGTAGGTGTGTGTGATTATTGTTTTATGAATGGTCATTGTCCTCACTTGACAAGGATGGCTTTCAAAGTTTAAAATCAAAAAAGAGATGAGGATGGGTTCAAAATCATTTCCCATTACAGTGGGGCAATATTATGGAGGGGTTTGGGAGATTCCATTTCCAAGCATCTACCTCCAACTTATGTCATTACTTTTCCACTTGTTAAAATCAAAGCTTCCAAACAATTTTGACGATGTTTACATCATAGTTATTAGTCGGGTGGTTAACCTAGTAAATGGTTTGGGTCAAGCAAGTTCAGGTTTGATTTAGTTGGGTTTAGAGTAGAAACGAGCTAAGCCTAAATGGGCTTTAACAACACTTATTCGATCTTTCACAAATTGGATTTGCCTGTTTTTTTTTTTTTTTCAATTTTTTTTAAAAGTTTAAACATATTTTTTTAATCTTCTTTTTAATAAAAATAAGAGAACAAAGGCTCAAAATAATACATAAATATATAAAATAAGAAATAAAGTCAATAGAACAATAACCAGAATTTTAAATTTTGCCGAAAAAGAAATAGTCATGGTAAGATTATGTATGGATTGCATAGGATAGTTTTTGTTTAAGCCATGTAATTTAAAAATATTTAAAAAGAGTTTTAAAGACAATAATATCTTATTATAAAAAAATCATTATATACTAAAAACATATTAAACAAATTCCATATAAAAAAAAAAATTGACATTGTAGACACCTCATTTGTACCCCTTATAACTCAAACCCTCGTTCCCCAATGACTATATCACTAGGTGGCCTAAGGCTGGTTTAGGGCTCAATCTTGTAAGTCTTTAGCTTAGAGGATGTTTTGGTAAAAGAAAACATGCAAAAACCCTAAGTATGCATGCATGTAGGGTTTCAAAAGACTTGCATGGAAAAAAAATTTTATGTAAAATTCATGTAGAGCTAATCCCACATCAGTTGAAAGCAGCCCTGCTCCCCTCTCTAATCACTATAAAAGGTCCTAAAGGCTCTTTTCTCAAGACACGCCGAATTCACTAGAAAATTTGTGTAGAGCTAATCCTACATTGACTAGAAGCCACCCTACACCCCTCTTTGATCAGTATAAAAAAAACCCCCAAGGCTNCATGGCCCGATAAGAGGGTTTTTTTTTTTTTTTAGATTAGTCTTATTAAGCCTACACTTTTCAACTTTTTCGGGTCACTTATTTCCCTAATTCATCTTTAGTTAGCAAAATTTAATTTCGACTTTCTTTCTTTTTTTGTTTTGTTGTTGCAGCTTATAATTGGTACTTACTACTAAACATCGGTAAGAACCTAAATCTCCTTTGATCTTCTTCAACTTTTTATTTTTTATTTTTATAGCAGATCATTCCTTAAGATTGTGCTTGAGAATAGTTTGCCATGAAAACAAGATGTAATTAATTTCTAGTGATATTTAAATGGAAACAGCTGTTTAATTACTTGGATTAGGAAGGCCCTTAGTTGTTAGTTCCACTCTATTTTGAACTAAAAATTAAAATAGCAGAAAGAAGTGCAACAAGAAATTTGTTTTATCATAGGTTTTTTTGGGTGATGTCCCTGTACAGTATTGTTATATCTTACAGTGAAAATAGTCTTGGGGACTCCATGGGTGGTTGCCCTTTTGATTAGGGCTGTTCACGGGTCGGTCCGGGTCGGGTTTGTGCCCAACCCGGAACCGACCCGACCAAGTCAGGTTACCAACATTCGACCCGCCGCCGACCCGTCAGAGAGTCGGGTAGGATCTGACAGTTCTTCGCCGGAAGTGGTCGGGTTTCGGTCGGGGTCGGACTGGCCTTGTATGGCGAGATCTTGCTGGATCTCGAAGAGATTTTGCCTAACCTGTACAGAATCACTCCGGATCTGGCGATATCCAATTGAGAAATCGTATATATGGTGGGGATCGGCGGCTTCATTGGTAGTAGAATCGGTCAGGTCGGTTGAAATCGGGTTTAGATGCAAGGACCCGCCAACGGACCCGTCGGAATCGGGTTGGATACCTCAGAAACCGTCGCTGACCTGTCACGGGAGTCGGATCGGCCGGTTTTCGGATCGGGTCGGTCGGAAATTCGGGGGGTTTGGGTACACGGTTGAACTTGGACAGGTCTACTCTTGATATATAAGTGGCGTAAGAGGCATCTATCAACAAATGACGATGTTGAAGAATTTCTACAAAGCCAAAATAACTTCATGCCAATTAGGTATTCTTACTCAAAAATTAGGAAGATGACAAAAGGTTTTAAGGATAAATTGGGAGAAGGAGGCTATGGCACTATGTATAAAGGGAAGCTTCGGCCGACTTGTAGCTATTAAGATGTTAGATAATTCCAAAGCTAATGGGCAAGATTTTATTAGTGAAGTTGCAACAATTAGAAGGATTCACCACATGAATGTGGTGCAACTCGTTGGCTTCTGTGCCAAGAGACCAAAGCGTGCCCTTATATATGAATTCATGTCTAACGGTTCTCTTGACAAATACATTTTTTCTCTAGAAGGAAGAATCCTTTAAGTATTGAGAAAATATAAGAGATTTCTATTGGAGTGGCTCATGGGATTGAATATCTACATCAAGGATGTGACATCCAAATTCTGCATTTTGATATCAAGCCCCATAACATTCTACTTGATGAGAACTTTACCCCAAAATTTTCTGATTTTGGGCTTGCAAAACTTTATCTTGCAGATGGTAGCATAGTGTCATTGACTGCTGCAAGAGGAACACTAGGATATATGGCTCCAGAGTTGTTTTATAAAAACATTAGAGGCGTCTCCTATAAAGCTGATGTTTAAAGTTTTGGCATGTTATTGTTGGAAATAGCAAACAAAAGAAAGAACTTTGATGCATTAGCAAATCATTCAAGCCAAATTTACTTCCCAACTTGGGTTTATGATCAAGTTAGCGAAGGAAATGACATTGTAATGGAAGATGCCACAGAGGAGGAGAAGAAAACAATTAATAAGATGATCATAGTTGCATTATGATGCATACAGATGAAGCCTAGTGATCGCTATTCAATGAACAAAGTTGTAGAAATGCTTGTAGGAGAAGTTGAATGCTTACAAATGCCTTCTAAGCCTTTCTTATCATCACTAGTGGATGTTAGAGACAGCTTAAATCCAACTTGCTCGTCAATTCAATCAGGTGAATCATGTCAATCAACTCAATTTTAAATGCAAACCAGGTGATATGTTAGTTGGTTGATTTAAATGGAAAAGTGAAAGGTATTTTAGGTGCTGCTAATTCCATAATAAATTTGGTTGTAATTTTACAAAAGTTTACTTGTAATGACAAAAGTTTCAATGTTATTATTTTCAATGTCATTTGTAACCATTTCATCAGGGGCGGAGCCAGAAATTTGGTTTAGGAGGGGCCAAGTTGTGATGTTAATATATTAGTTAATACAAACCTCTAAATATACACACACATAAATTAATTTACTAAAAGAATTTATCATCTTCTAAATTTTAATGAGTATATAAAAGTCATGTATTTCTTCTATTAGACATGTATAAAAATTTATTATTTTCTACATAGTTTAATTTGTTAAATCTCTTAAATTATATAATTTTAATATAATTTCTCTTTCTTTTCAGAGTACCATTGAAATGATTCAAAATTTGGGGGGGCCAACTTCAATTTTTCATGCTACATTTTAAAAAATGTAAATAATATATATACTATAAAATAATATTTAAAAATTTTGGGGGGGCCTTGGCCCCCTCACTCTTGTGTGTGGCTCCGCCACTGTTGAACTTCCACCTCCATGTTTGGATTATGTCATTAAAGATATTGAGCTTTAAGGTCCTTTATCCCATGTGGAAGAAGAAATTAACTTAGAATTCATGCATTAGTAAGGTACATGGAATCTAGAATCCTTATTCCACTACTTAACAAAATCAATGAACTTATTAGAGGTATTCCTTTTGCAAAATACCATAACAGCTAGACAAATTGATTTGGCTGAATAGTAATGGTCAATGCATTGTAAAAGGAGCATCCGAATTCATATACACATGAAGGGATTCAAATTGATAAAAGTCGATGGAATTGGATATGGAAAACCCCATGTCCACAAAAAATTCAAATTTTTTTATATGGAAATGCACCCATAATAGATAACTGACACGTTCCTTTATTGCTCACCACAAAAAAGGTATTGGCCTTTAGTGTCTCTAATTTCTAAATCTTGAAATTACTTTACATGTCATTTAAGACTGCCATTGGGCAAAGGTATTCTGAATTGTTCTCCTAGGATAACAAGAGATATCTTTTTTTTTTTTTTTCATAAATCATTAGTAGAATGGTTACACGAAAATTTAACTAATATATCTCCCAGCTCTTTTCACACAAGGCCTTGGAATATTCTGTTTGTATATGGAATTTGACAACTTTGGCTATCTAGGAATAATAGGATATTCAATCTTCCTTCTAAAACACTAAACCGGCTAATGCACAAAGCTTTACATTTAGCTGCATAATTTTATCATCTTGCATACAATAGAGAAACAAAAGGAACCAAATTCACTAAAATAATATCTTGGTGTCCTCCACAACTCCCTTTTGTTGCTTTAAATACAGATGGTAGTTCTAAAAATAACCCTGGTAAAGCAATAGGTGGAGGTTTATTAAGAGATAGCAAAGGAAGATAGATAAAAGGTTTCTCAATTCACATAGACATTGTCACAAATAATATTGCAGAAATATAAGCTGTTAGATATGGTCTAAAAATGGCTTGGGAGTTAGAATAAGCATATATATCTAGAAATTGACTCTCAAATTTCCCTCAATTGGCTAACAACATACGGTGTTCTAGCAACATAAATTTCTATTTTGATTTTGGATTGTAGGATGCTGCTCTGCCAAGAAGAGACCGTCCTTCCACATCATGTCTTTCATGAAGCAAATGGCATGACAGATGAACTAGCAAAGAGGGGACAAAAGCACTTATGTAGGTTTAGAAAATATAATGAATGTTCAAATTTTGTTTATGTAAAATATGTATATTATATTTTGCAATTTGGCTGAGTGCCTAGTAGACATTACTTATAGCCATATTCCTTAGTTAATAAATATAGGGTAAAATGCAAAACTGACTTTCTAAATTTCTTCAGATTTTATTTTAGTCATCTAACTTTCAAGTTTATTCAATTAAGGTTTTTCCATCAACTTTTGTTATATGTTGTGGTTAATTTTATAAATTTTTCTTCAAATTTTTTGAATTAAAAAAATTTAATTAATGATTGAATTTTTTTTTCCATATTTTGTTTTCCAAAAATTTTTAACAAAAGTTAACATAAAAGCTTTAATTGAATAAATCTGAAACTTAGAAGATTAAAATGAATAAAAGCAAAGCTAAAGAATTGAAATAAAATCTGAAGAAAGTTAGAGGCCAATTTTACATTTTAGCCATAAATATATACTCAATAAATAAATTAAAAAAAATATTAAAGCACACTCAAAATCTCAAGCTCTCCATTTTCATTCTCTAGCTTTTGAAATTTTCTTAGTTGACCGAAGAATGAAGAGATGGTGAGACGACTTTAATTTGCAAGTCCATCTCTTCATTCTTCGGTCAACTAAGAAAATTAGAGGGAGAACTCCACGGCTGGGAGAAAACCACTAAAAAAATATTAAAGCACGCTCAAAATATTTCTAAGGTCCTTGCTAATAGATTGAAACAGGTGCTTCCTGACATTATTTCTCCTACCCAAAGTGCTTTTGTGCCAGGTCGACTTATTACAGATAATGTCATTGTGGCATATGAGGCTTTACATTCCATGCATGCTAGGAAGAAGGGTAAAACAGGTTCTTTGGCTTTGAAGTTGGATGTTAGCAAAGCTTATGATCGAGTGGAATGGCGATTCTTACAGGGTGTTATGCAGAAGCTGGGTTTTCCAGATAAGTGGATTGAGAGAGTGATGACATGTGTCACTACCGCATCATTCTCTATTCTACTCAATGGAAAACCGTATGGGAATGTGACTCCATCCAGGGGAATCCGTCAAGGAGATCCTCTCTCACCATACTTATTTCTGTTATGTGCAGAAGGATTTACATCTTTGCTGGCAAAAGCAGAGATGGATGGAAAAATTCATGGAGTTTCCATTTGCAGAAGGGCGCCAAAAGTTTCTAATTTATTGTTTGCAGATGATTCCCTTTTGTTCTGCAGGGCAACACACAATGAGGTTGGGGTAGTCTCTAGGGTACTCCAGACCTATGCCAACGCTTCGGGACAGTGTATAAATTTGGAGAAGTCTTCAGTCTTTTTTAGCAGCAACACTTCAGCTACCCAGAAGCAAGACATTTTGAGGATCTTGGGAGTGCAAGAAGTGAACCGGTTTGAGTCTTATTTGGGGCTGCCTACCTTAGTAGGAAGAACGAAGTATCATACGTTCTCATACTTGAAGGATAGGATATGGAAAAAACTGCAAGGATGGAAGGGGAAGATGTTATCTAAGGCTGGTAAGGAAATTCTTATTAAAGCTGTGGCTCAGTCTAGTCCTACTTACACCATGAGTGTTTTCTAACTCCCTTTGAAACTTTGTGATGAACTGGATGCAATGTGCGCTAAATTTTGGTGGGGACAAGTGGGGAATGAAAGGAAAATTCATTGGCAAAGATGGGAAAAATTGACACTATTTAAAAAGGAGGGAGGAATGGGTTTTAGGGATTTAAGGGCCTTTAATCTAGCTATGTTAGCTAAACAAGGGTGGAGGTTGCTACATGATAATAATTCTTTACTATATCAATGCCTCAAAGCTAGATATTTCCCAAGAACTCACCTCTTTGATGCCAAGGAGTCCTCAAATTGTTCATTTGTTTGGAAGAGTATTGTGGCTGCTCTTCCTATATTGAAGTCTGGGTGTTGCTGGAGAGTTGGGAATGGCCATTCTATTCAGATTCTAGGTGATAAATAGATACCGAATTATCCAACTAATGCGCCTTTGCTTCAAGTTAAGGATGAAGTTCGAGAGGTGGCTGTTGCTGAATTAATTGACCAAGAATTACATGCATGGAGGGCTGATTTTATTATGGAGATGTTTGAGAAAGAAGATGCTGAAGCTATATGTAGAATACAACTCAGTCGAAGAAATGTGGAGGACCTAATGATCTGGAAGAACCAAAATAAAGGGATGTTTACTGTGAAATCTGCATACAAGGTAGCTAGGGAAGTTTTGAAAAGTGGAAGGGTAGTCGAGAGTTCTAGGGTTGTATTGGGAAGGGAATTTGGTCTGCACTTTGGAAGCTTCGAATACCTAATAAAATTAAGGTATTTGGGTGGAGAGCTTGTAATGAAATCTTGCCAACAAAGTTGAACCTGTATAAGAGAAGAGTTACTGATAATGCGTTGTGTCCAATTTGCTTGAGGTTCCCAGAATCAGTGGTCCATGCTCTTTGGGAATGTGATGCGGCTAGAGATGTGTGGTGAGGAAGCTTAAAAATTCTGCAAAAGGGGAGGGTCGGGTATGGCTGACATGGTTCAATTAATGGAGTATTTATTGGATCGGGTTGAGTCTCAGGATATGGAGGTAGTCCAAGCATGGCTGATCTGGAATCAAAGGAATCGGGTTGTGCATGGAGGAAAGTTCCATGGCCCGGGATGGTTGAACAATCGGGCAAGGGAGCTTCTTGAGGAATTTCAGACTGCTTCAGTTCTGATGGGACCTGCATATGGAAGGCAGTCGACTCGGGATACCTGGCAACCCCCTCCACCTTCAGTTTTCAAGCTTAACTTTGATGCAGCCTTGTTTTCGACCCTCAACTGTTCTGGCTTTGGAGCAATCATACGGAATGAGAAAGGTGAGGTTATGGCAGCCATGGCAACTAAAGGACCTAAGGTATTTTGCAGTGAGGAAGCTGAGTTACTTGCATGTAGGAAAGCTATTGAATTTGCTGTTGATGCAGGCTTCTCTGAATTAGTCATTGAAGGGGATAATAGTTTTGTTATGAAAGCTATTTCAGCTATGCAGATTGATCAATCTATGCTTGGGAATGTAATTGGGGATATTCATCATTTGATTGGGAATTTACAATGGGTAAGGACTGAATGTATTAAGAGAGGGGGCAATAGGGTTGCTCATGAGTTAGCTCAATTTGCTAGGAATATTAGTCATGATTTGTTTTGGATGGAAGATGTTCCTCCAATAGTTAGGGAAGCCTTGTACCAAGATTCTATTTTCTCTGTTTAATTGAATGAAATGCTTCTGCTTCAAAAAAAAAAAAAAAAAAAAAAAAGAAGTTACTGTCTCTTGGATCTCATTCACAAGCACCAACGTTTATCATTTCACGTGTGTGGGATGAGAAAGTATACAACATGCATGTTTTTTTATACAACTTAGAGCATTCACATTAATCCGTGTAAATTTTTCCATCTATTTTATAATAAGAATCTACTTTTTTCTATTTTACACAATACTTTCCGAAACACTCACATTAGATTATCTATTTTACAAGATATTTCAATAAAATGTTCATTTTTCATTCATTTTTTTAATATTTTCTCTAATGGTCTCACTTTTTAAAGGGAAAGAAGTGTGCTCGTCTTCAACCCATTTTGTAAAGTAATCAGTTCTAGTGATGAGCCATCTTCTGTTTCCCGTTTCCCTTGGGAACGAACCAACTATATCTAAGCCCACTGTGTAAATGGCCATGGGCTGGAAAGAGGATTCAAGGTTCTTCTTGGTTGATGGATATTTGGAGCATACCTCTGGCATTGGTCACACTTTTTGACATATTATTGGGCAGATTTTTGCATGATGGGCCACCAGTACCCTTGGGTGAAAGCTCTATGTGACAAGTACCTTCCTCCTGTGTGCCTACCACAAATTCCCTCATAAAGCCCTTCCAATAATGGCTCAAACTACTTCCAGATGGACACAAAGTAAATATGGCCTAAAAACGATTGCTTGTAAAACTTCTATTCCTTTGAAAGCTAGTACCATGGTGCCTTCCTTCGGATCATTTCAGCCTCTAATCTGTCCTCAGGCAACACCCCATCCTTCAAAAATAAGACCACCTGATCTATCCAACTCGAACCCACATGTATGTTGTTTACCCTTATTAGAGCTTGATTATCACAACTGGATGCTACCAAATTTTCAACACTATGACCCGAGTAAGGCCCTATCTCGAGGAGATGGCCAAGGTTGCTAACGAATCGGCATGGGAATTCTTACTTCTGGGAACTTGTTTTATAGAGAAAATTTCAAAACTGGACTGCAGTTGCCTGATTTCACCAAGGAACCATTGCATCCTTTGATCCCTAACTTGAAATTCACCTTTAACCTGCCCCATAATTATCCTTTAGTCAAAGAAAACCTCCACAGCTTTGCCTCTAAGTTTTTTCACCGTAATCATTCTGGGGAGGAGGGCTTCATACTCCGCTTCATTATTTGTGGCTAGAAAACCTAGCCTTAGAGATTTCTCCATGATTATTTTCTTAGAGGATACTAGAACGATTCCAACCCCAGAACCTTTTTGGTGAGCCGCCCCATCCGCGTAAAGCTCCCACAATGGGAGGAGAGGGGTGGAGACCAATAAAACCTCAACGCTAGGTATCCCGTCCTCCTCGACTCTAAACCCTCCGACCCCCTTAGTGAATTCTACCACCAGATCAGCCAAAACTTGCCCCTTTACAGCTGTACGGGGTAAATACTTGATGTCAAATGCTCCCAACTTAGTTATTCTTCTTATATAGTTCGACCTCTAAAGCAATGCTCGTAGGGGAAGCTGGGTGAGGACAACAACAGTATGGGCTCGAAAGTAAAGGGGAAACTTTCTCGTGGCATGTATGATAGCCAAAATTGCCTTCTCAAGGGGTAGATATTGGGTTTCTGCCTCTTGAAGGGATTTACTTAAGTAATAGATGAGCTTTTGCACCCCTGAGCCTACTCGAACTAGGACTAGGCTTACTGCATGGTTTGTGATAGCTATGTAAGCGTACAAGACCTCTTCCTCTTCAGGCCTGGACAGGACGAGAGGATGCAACAAGTATTTCTTTAGTTCCTCAAAAGCTATTACACTCCTTGGTCCATATGAAATCTTTCCACTTATGAAGAAGCTAGAAAAAGGGTCTACAACAATCAGTCAATGGAGAAATAAACCTATTTAGGGCTACGGTCATTCCGATCAGCCTCTGCACTTTTTTTGGGTTCTGAGGTAAGTGCAAATCATTGATGGCTCTAATTTGGCTTGGGTTAACTTCTATCCCTCAATGGGTGATCATGTAACCTAGAAACTTCCCAGAACTAACACCGAAAGAACATTTGGAAGTATTGAGGCGTAATATATATTTTCTAAGTACCAAAAATACACTTCTAGATCATTTAAGTGCTCAAACACCTACTTGCTCTTTACAACCATATCATCAATATATGCCTCAACATTTTGACCTAGTTATGATTCGAACATCCTCATCACCATTCTCTAATAGGTAGATCCAGCATTCTTTAAGCCAAAGGGCATTACTCAGTAATGGTAATTTCTAGTAGGGTTCAGAAATGCAGTTTTTTCTTGGCCGGGTATGATGTAGGCCAGAAGGAAATGGAGACAATCTTGAGGTCCCAAGTCACCGAGGTCTACCAAAGGTACTGTTTTTAGGTGTAGGCAAAGACTTTAAATGTTATCAGGGAAGATTCTACCTCTGAATTGAGGAACCTCGAAAAGGGCTTTTTCCCTTTAGCTCTGAGGGAGACAGCTCAAGCCGCTGCTGAAGGGGAAAGCTCTGCTTCTTTAGCCTTCCAACCTATTGAAGAGGGTGAGAAAGGGGGTGATGAAGCCAATCCAAAGGCTGCCACATATAGAGGACACTTTTTTTTTCTTTTCATTCCCTCTTTTTTTGTTTAAGCATGGTCTAGCTTCTTTTTCTTTTTATCTGTTGTACCCTGTAATTCTTCTTCTATCTATCAGAAAAAGATGTTTAGTTTTGGTGAGTTCGTGTGCATGGTTCCGTTCCATCTCTCCTATGCCTTACTCCCCTTTATCAGTTATATATATATATATATATATGCTTTTTCTCTTCTTCTTCTTCTTTTTTTTTTTTATTATTTTAAATATGCTATAGTTCATCCTAGACATTTAATCTATTCCGATAAGAGTTGACTCATCCTTAGTTTTTGACCCGAGGAGCCAAAAAAGGCTAAGGGTCCATTTAAGAACTTAATCAACTTAAAAGGAGTTAATTTAATCAAGGCATGTGACCCAAGGAGTCAAACATGACCGAAGTTCTATTTAACACTTAACCAATTTAAAAGGAGTTAATTTACCCAAGGCTTGTGACCACATAGCCGAGGTTCTGTTTAACTGGCCACTTCCCTTCTTTTCTCGACCGGGTCTAGGATTGCCAAAAGCAGTCGATCATTTTCATCAACATTGAACTAACTTGTCCTCAATGTTAGGAACCCTATCTCTAGAAGGATGACTGCTTCAGAGCTATATGTCATTGAGAATAGAGTCTCTCCCATTGATCTCCTAGGCGTGGTGTGATATGTCCATAACACATGTGGCAATTCATCTACCCACCTTCCCTTTGCCTCATCTAGCCTTTTTTTTAATCCATTAACTATAACCTTGTTAACAGCTTCAGTCTATTCATTACCTTGAAGGTAGGATGGAGTGAAATATCTGTTCCTAATGCCCAGCTTGCAACAATATCTTCGGAAAGTTTTACTATCAAACTAAAGCCCGTTACCTGAGATCAGTGATGAGGAACTCCAAATCTAGTGACAATGCTTTTCCAAATAAACTTCATTGCATCTTAATCTCTAATGGTAGAGAAGGGCTCATCCTTAACCCATTTTGTAAAGTGATCAGTTCCAGTGATAAGCCATCTTCTGTTTCCCGTTGCCCTTGGGAATGGACCAACTATATCTAAGCCCATTATGTAAATAGCCATGAGCTGGAGAGAGGATTCAAGGTTCCTCCTGGTTTATGGATATTTGGAGCATACCTTTGGCATTGATCACACTTTCTGACATATTATCGGGCAGATTTTTGCATAATGGGCCACCAGTACCCTTGGGTGAAAGCTTTATGTGACAAGGACCTTCCTCCTGTGTGCCTACACAAATTCCTTCATGAAGCCCTTCCAATAGTGGCTCAACTACTTCTAGATGGACACAAAGCAGATATAGCCCTAAAAATGATCGCTTGTACAGCTTCTATTCCTCTAAAAGCCAGTATCGTGTACCTTCCTCTGGATCTTCTCAACTTCGGATCTGTCCTCGGGTAGCACCCCATCCTTCAAAAATGACACTACCTGATCCATCCAACTCGGACCAACATGTATGTTGTTTACCCTAATCAGAACTCGATTATCACAGCTAGATGCTACCAGATCTTCAACGATTATGACCCTAAGAAGGCCCTGTCCTGAGGAGGTGGCTAAGGTTGCTAACGAATCAACATGGGAATTCTCACTTCTGGGAACTTTTTTTATGGAGAAAACTTCAAAACTGGACTGCAGTTGCCTGATTTCACCAAGGTACCATTACATCCTTTGATCCCTAGCTTGAAATTCACCTTTCACTTGCCCCGCAATTAGCCTTAAGTCAAAGAAAACCTCCATAACTTTGCCTCTGAGCTTTTTCACCATAATCATTCTGGTGGGGAAGGCTTCATACTCCGCTTCATTATTTGTGGCTAGAAAACCAAGTCATAGTGTCTTCTCCATGATTATTTTATCAAGAAATACTAGAACGATTCCAATCCTAGGACCTTTTTGGTTAGCCGCCCCATCCACGTAAAGCTCCCACAATGGGAAGTATGGGGTGGATACTAATAAAACCTCAACCCCAAGTATCCTGTCCTCCTCGGCTCTAGACCCTCCAACCTCCTCAGTGAATTTTGCCACCAAATCAGCTAGAACCTACCCCTTTATAGCTATACGGGGTAAATACTTGATGTCAAATGCTCCCAACATAGTTCCCAACTTAGCTACTCTTCCTATACGTATAGTCCGATCTCTGAAGCAATGTTTGTAGGGGAAGCTAGGTGAGGACAACAATAGTATGGGCTTGAAAGTAATGGGGAAACTTCCTCATGGCATGTATGATAGCCAAAATTTCCTTCTCAAGGGGTAGATATTGGGTTTCTGCCTCTTGAAGGGATTTACTTACGTAATAGACGAGCTTTTGCACCCCGGAGCCTGTTCAAACTAGGACTGGGTTACTGCATGGTTTGTGACAACTATGTAAATGTACAAGACCTCTTCCTTTTCAAGCCTGGACAATATGGGAGGATGCACCAAGTATTTCTTCAATGATCAGTCAATGGAGAAATAAACTTATTCACAATTGCAGTCATTCCGGTCAGCCTCTGCACTTTTTTTGGGTTCCGAGGTGGGTGCAAATCATTGATGGCTTTGATTTGGTTAGGGTTAACTTCTATCCCTCAATAGGTGATCATGTAACCTATAAACTTCCCAAAACTGACACCGAAAGAACATTTGGAAGCATTAAGTACAGAAAATACACTTCCCAGATCATTTAAGTGCTCAGACACCTACTTGCTCTTTACAACCACATCATCAATATATGCCTCAATATTTTGACCCAGTTGTGATTTAAACATCCTCGTCGCCATTCGCTAATAGGTATATCTAGAGTTCTTTAAGCCAAATGGCATTACTCGGTAATGATAATTTCTAGTAGGGGTTAGAAATGCAGTTTTTTCTTGGTCGAACAAAGCTAATAGTATTTGATGATAGCCTCGGAAGGCATCCAAAAAACTCATCCGAGGATGGCTGACCATTGTGTTTACCAGCTAATCAATTCGAGGAACTGGGAAGGAGTCTTTAGGACAGGCTTTTTTCAAATCGGCGAAGTCCACACAAACCCTCCACTTTCCTGAATTTTTCTCAACAACCACTATGTTGATCAGCCATTCAAGATAAAAAGCCTCTTTGAGTGCTCTAGCTTACTTGAGCTTGTTCACTTCCTCCTTCATTGCCTTGACATGCTCCTTAGAAGAGCACCGAGGAGGCTACCTTTTTGGCACAATAGCTGGGTTCACATTAAGATGATGGCATATGAAATTCAGGTCTACTCTAGGTGCCTCATATGCACTCCATGCAAAGACATCTAAATTGTCCCTCAAGAATACCAGCAATTCTTCCTTCTCGACTGGAGGTAGCTAGGTCCTAACTTGAAAGTACTTGTCCTTATCTAACCCTATGATAACTTTCTCCAACTCTTCACACTGCAAACCACTTATTACAATCCTAGATGAATCTTCAAGATCCTTAACTGTTATTTGCTACGAAACATTATCTAGGCGGAGAAATTCCATTTCAACTAATTGGTGCCTGATAGCAACAACCATACATTGTCTGGCCATTGTCTGGCTTCCCACTAGCTCCCCCACTTTTCCCTCGATGGGATACTTCGCCTTCATGTGCAAGGTAAAGGAGACAACTCCCACAACATGAAGCCAAGGTCTTGCCAAAATTACCATGTAAGGTGAGTAAGCATCGACTACAATGAACTCGACTTTGAACACCTTATCGCCCGTTTGCACAAGCAGCTTAATCATCCTTTTGGGGGGTCACAGTTCTTCCATTGAATCCTACCAATGGCAAATCATATCTACTCAAGTCCTCAAGTTTCAAGTTTTACTCCTTATACAAGTTTGGGTACATGATCTCAGCTCCACTTCCTTGGTCCAATAACACAATTTTTCGTGTCATACCCTCCAATACGGAGGGTAACTATTAGAGTATCATCATGGGGTTGAAAGGTTCCCACTTTATCTTCATCCGAGAAGTCGAAGGTTGGCTGTGCTTCTACCTTGACCCTCTTGGACTCTCGGACTTGCTCCTCGAGTTCCGGCCTTGATGCTATGGACATGATTCTAGAGGAGGGGCTTGCCTCTTTGCTTAATGTGACGAGGATAACATGGATGGTTCCCAGTGATGGGCACAGAACAGCCTCTCGCTGGTACCCCTGCCTAGACTAACTTCCTTGCCCAGGAGATTGGTGCATGAACTGCTTTAACTTCCCTACCTTGACTAATTGCTCTAAATGGTCACGCAGGGTTCTATAGTCCTTGGTTGTATACCCCCGATCTTGATGATACTGGTAGTAGAGACTCTGATTATACTTAGTGGGATCTCTTCCCCTTTTTTTTGGCCACTTGAAATAAAGCTCATTTTTTTTCAAGGATCCGGTATACAGGCTCCTTAAACACCGAGCTAACAACCTGGGCATTAGCCTGTGGAGGTTGACTAACAAAGTCTCTCCTTCATCAGTTAGGGCCATACCTATTGGGCCAAGGATCCTTCCTTTCGGGGATGAAAACCTTGGCCATTCATTTACCTTGCACTTGATCCTCTTCGACCTATTTGTGCTTAACAATATGGTCCATCAGCTAGTGCATACTCCAAGCAAGCTTCATGGTTAGGGATTTCCTCAAGTCATAATTCATAAGGAACCCCACTTCGAAGGTCTGGATAGCCACATCCTCAAAATCTCCATCAATTTTGTTAAAAGGTTCTCAGAATAAGTCTTTAGTGTCTCCTCCTCTCTCACTGTCATGGACAGCAAAGAGTCTAGAGGCCTAGTTACCCTACTGCAAGTCATAAACCTAGCTCCAAGGGCCCTAGTCAGCCCTTCATAAGAACTTATTGAGCCTTCCTCTAACCCATCAAACCACCTTATGGCAAAATGTCTGAGGCTAAAGGCAAACACTTTGCGCATGAGGGCCTCATTCCTGGAGTGGATGGCCATTCCTTAGTTAACACAACTCACATGCTCTACGGGGTTGGTCTTTCCAATGAAGATGGTGAAGGTCAGTTAGGCAAAGTGGGCTGGGAGTTTAGCCCTTTCAATTCGGTGCGTAAAAGATGACCTAGAGATTTGGCACAAGGCTCTACTCATAGCATCATTCCCCATATTCTCAGGGGATGAGCTCTTCTTTCTTCTCCTCTGATGTCTTTCCCTACCATCTAGGTAGGAGGACATCGAGAAATAATCGCTAGGGGGAGTCCTTGACCTCTGCCTGTAGCTGCAGTCCTCTTCAGCCTTGGTTTGATGGGGGTGTTCTGTCCCCCCTAACATGCACTCTATGCTGAAACCTCTTACGTAGATGGTTAATTTCCAACCTAAGATTTCACATCGCCTAGTCGTGCAAAACATGACTTCCTAGCCTCAATTGACTTCTACTAATATAATCTGTGTAAACAGTCTCGACCCTAACACTGGGCATTTGTTTGGCCTCTCATTCTTTTCTTCTCTCTAGGTTGACAAATTGGTCAACTTGCTAAGATCCACAGACTCCTCTCTATCTTGCCTAGAGTTTTCCATACTTTCTTCTTACTATTGTCAGGAGCTTAAAGTAGAAATATTACAAATGACAATTCCCACACATGGTGCCAATTGTAAAAGCACAAAAACAGCCCCAAGCCTACTTGGAATAGTGGTGTTAGGTATTTCTGGCCCAACACAATTAATTTATGAGAGAATGGGCTTGCTAGGTCAACTATAAAGTCAATGTAATTGAGACTCTTAATATGATAGAGAGAAACAGAGAACGAGTATAAAATTCTTCCTCAGGCTTGTCCAAGGAGGTAACGTTCATATATTTTTTGCTCAAGTCTAGGTACAAGTTGATACTCTTTTTTCTCTAATTCTAGTTTGATATTCCAACCCATTTCCTCGAGGGATTCCTTTCCTTTATATAGTCCCTCCTAATGCATTTGAGCCCTCCACTTGTACGTCTCTAGGTAGCAATTGGGATGTTTGTCCCATCAAGACCTTGCTGAAGGTGGTAGAGAGTGTTGTGACCTATGGAACTACTGTTCAGGTGTCTTTTACATGCACATCTCTAATGTCTTCCATGGTGCCCTCCCTTTTGGTGCAAGTAGCCAACTGAGGCATTCTTAAGGTGCATTCCTTCCTCGGGCTCCTCGAACGATGGGTCTGTTCATTTTTCATCCTTAGACCTTAGTCCACGTGTCAGGTCCAAATTGATGCATGAATGGGCCTTTGCCCATCCTCAGACCAGGCCCACGGGCTCTATATTGTGTTCGGATCCTTCCCTCCCACAACACCAATTAATTTTTGGTGTACAAAGCATTCAAACCCTAAATATCTTATTCAACGACAAAAAACTCTATCACTTAAACTAACTGAACCCCACTAATCAAATGGCATTAGTAGATCATAAAATAATGGAATGGAATATATAATATGATGTATTTTCTCAAATGTATATAAGAGTTCATAAAAGAATAAAGGAAAATAAAAGACATAATTTTACTATTATACAATTTACCTTTTGCTTGTATTTTGTCATAATAAAGATAAAATTAACTTTATTTCATCGAGGAACTGATGTCTTTCACACATTTGAGAAAAATGCTTTGGAGAAAATGAAATGGGAGTGAACATCCCATCTAACCATTATATATATATATATATATTGAGAATCAGCTAACCATTATATTTATTTCCATTAAACTCCTAAAGTGGGGAATGAATGAATATTTTTTGAAAATTCCTTTTAATCCTCCCATTACATTCGCTTCTCCATCCCAAATAAGTTATTGAAAAAACTTCTTCTTTTTTTTTTCCCCCACAAGATGGGATTGAGTCAATTTCAAATAGATTCCATTTACTTTTAATTTTGTGTTATTGATCCCTGGGCTATTAGAAATGTAAAAATTGATCATTCCATTTATTTGTCAATTATGAGTAAATGGAAAGTGATCACATTCAATGCATGGACCACTATATTATTATTTTTGTAAATCATTTATTACAAAAATAATTTTATAATTTAATACAAATTTCAAATTTAAATTTAAATTAAAAGAGAGAGAGAGGAAAAAAAATACAAACTATTTGGTTAAAAATAAAATGAATAAAAATTAATGGAATGTAGTTTTGAATCCTATTAGAATCAAATATTTTAATTTCTAAAAGGGGCAATTACATTCCCCTCAATTGAGGTATGGGGAAATGATACTCCACCCCAAACTTGAAAGGAGAAAATACTTTCCCCTCCTTGACATTAGGGGTGTAAAAAAAACCTGTAAACCAAAAAAAATAGGCCGAAACCGCCCCAACAGAGTCCAATTTTTTAGTTTGGTTTCGGTATGGTTCAGTTTGGATTTGAATTTCTTGAAACCGGTTTCGGTATCCCACACAAAAACACCAACCTGACCAAAACCAAACCAAAATATGTTAAATATTAATATATACAAGTTAAATAATCAAAGTTCCTACTAGCATAGTGGCAAAGACACATGTGTTCACACCTTTAACTCAAGTTCGACCCATGGTAAATTGCATTTTTATTTTTTCTCTCCTTATTAACACAAAATTATGTCATTTTGGGTTTGTTTTATAACCCTACTAACCCTATATTTAATCTCTTCTCTCTCGCTTCAAGCTACAGTTGTTCTCCCCACAACCTTCTTCTTCTCCATTATGCCATTCTCCCCACAACTTTCTTCTTCTCCACTTCTTTTAGTCTCTCAAAAACAAAGTTCAAGAATCCCAAAAACGTTTAACCCTATTAAACACACACACACACACACACACACAATCTTCTTGGTTTTGAGTCTATGTTTCTTGTGTTTGCTTGGTGCTTTGGGTTCTAAGAAAATGTGGGAAAGCAAAGGGAAATAGGTTTTTTTTTTTTTCTTATTTTGGTATGTTCTTTGAATATATACATGTTTTTGAGCATATTTTTTTGTGTTTGCTTGGTTTTTGGGTACTGAGCTACTACCTTTTGTTATAGATGGTAGCTTAGTCATAGTTTTTTTTTTTTTTTAAATGTTTTCTCCTGCATTGCTATGTATTTTGTGTTGAAAATAGAGTCTGTGTTGGTCTTGCTTTTCTTGTTAGTTGTTATATTGTCTTTGTCTTTCAATACTATCTCCATTTGACGCAAAAAAAAAAAAAAAATCTTTTTTTTTTTATTGCTTTTGTTTCTCACATCCTAAACACCGAAACCTGACTGAACGGAACCAAAATCGAATGCAATCGGTCAGTTCGGTGTCCCTTCCTTACAGGACAATTTTGGTGCTCAATACGTTAAAACTGAAATTCTCAATTTGGTGCGAAAACTGCCTTCAACACTAACCAACCCGAACCGATTACACCCTTTCTTGACATCCAATTGACCAAACATTATTAAATTAATATTAAAAATGTTGTGTACTAACTATTAACCTGTACTTTGCTTAAGGGCAAGTTTCCAAAATTATTTTATTTCATAATTAAGATTCATTATTTTAATTAAATTGTATTTTAAAATATTAAGTCTAAATTTTTCTTATTATTTTTTCCCTTTTTCAATGGGTTATAGAGAGATTTGTTGTTGCAACTTGCAAATGTTTTAATGCTTGATAAATTTTGTATTTTAAATCAAAATTTATCAGTTATTTTTTTTATTCACCACGACTAAATGTTTGTAAAGAGATTCTTATAAAGATTTAGAATATTTCATTGCTAAAATAAATGAGGGGGAGGAGTGTTAATTTCTTCAATCTCAAGCAAGGGGAGTGTTTTTTCTCTTCAAGTTTGGGGTGAAGTGTCATTTGCCCAAATCTCAAGGGAGGGGAGTGTAATTACCCATTCCTAAAATACTACACTTATATCTTATAGAAGTTTGCTAAATCTGGGGAAAACATTACAAGAACTACAACAAAGTATAGAACATAAACAGTTACATATCAAACCCGTCGTAGACAAAACTACACAAAATCTATAAATTTCCTCTCGTATTTTTCTCATTCATTTTCTTCCAATTTCACAGCCACCATATAGAGGGTTAAGCAAAAACATAGTTTTCACAATTTTCAACAAATATTTCCATCAAAATCTAATACAAAACCTGCACAAAAATCCCATTTTTTTTTTTCACCAAAAAAAAAAAAAATCAACCACCAATAACTTAAATTCTTCAACCAAAATATCACTCAAATCTCCTCAACAATACCTCTATTGGCAATACCCACAAAATCCAATATCTCCATAAATCAAAACTCCCAATAAAATTTTCAAAACTTTTTGAAAACGTTTCATCAATTATCTATCAAAATTGCTCACTAAATTCTCCCAAACCCATTTTTATTCAAATGTCGATCCAATGTCTTTGATTCATTCTCTTTGGAGATACAAAACCCTTTTTAGGGATTCCCCATCAAAATTTTCGCCATCCGCTAATGTCAAGGTTGACCTCTGATTTTTATTGTGAGCACTTGAGTGGAAGAGAGATGAAGAGGAAATCATAGAAAGATTTAACGGCTGAGAAACCAATAGAGAAATGGAAAGAAATAAATAAAGCAAAGAAAAGAATAAAAATATATATAATTAATATTTTTAAATGGTTGCATTTGCATGTAGTGCACATGACCATTTTTCGTTACTCATAATTTGCGGAAAGTAAAGGGATGAATGAATTTTGTCATTTCTACCAACTTGGGGGCTAATAACACAAAATTGAATATATATATATAGAAAATCTTTTTGAAATTGAATCAAACCCTAAGGGTTATTTTGCAATTTGTAAGAGCATTCACATTCACACCAAAGGTGTGAAAATAGATAAAAAGTTATTTTAAAACCAAAACCACCAAAAACTTCTCTTTATCAATGGTGCTAAACTTAAAAAATTTAGCCTCTCTTCTCTCTCCTCTCTCACTTCTTCTATACTCTCCCTTCTCATATGGTGGCTCTGGCTCCAACCCATTTCCATCCCTCTCAATATTAATTAGTTTCTTTCTCTCTCTTAACTCAATTCTCCCACCCTCTTCGTTCTCTCACTATCTCCTTTCTCTTTCTCTTTTTCAAGAGTTTGGCTTTTGAGATCAACGTGTGGTGTGGGCATTAGCAGGAGTTAAGATCGGTGTGTAGCAACTTGTGGTGGTTATTGAGATCGGCGTTGATGTTTTGGATTTGTGGGTTTGGGTTGTGGGTTTTGGGATTTATGGCTTGCTGGGTTTTGGTATGATGGGTGGGTTTTCATCAGTGGTGGTGTGGTTCTGGTATGGGTGGTTTCTTTCTCTCTCTCAACTCAGTTCTCCCACCCTCTTTGTTCTCTCACTATCTCCTTTCTCTTTCTCTTTTTCAAGCGTTTGGCTTTTGAGATCAATGTGTGGCATGGGCATTAGCAAGAGTTAAGATCGGTGTGCGGCAGCTTGTGGTGGTTATTGAGATCGTGTTGACGTTTTGGATTCATGGGTTTGGGTTGTGGGTTTTGGGATTTGTGGCTTGCTGGGTTTTGGTATGATGGGTGGGTTTTCGTCAATGGTGGTGTGGTTCTAGTATGGGTGGTATAAGTTCATGATGGTTATGGTATGGGTGGTGGGTTTGTGGGTGGTAGGTCTATGGTGATTGTGGTATGGATAGGGGGTTTTTGGTGGATGGTTGGGTTTGTGGCAGTTATTGGTAGGGTTTGAGTTTTGAGCATGGTGGCTATTGGTATTGTGGTGGCTATTAGGTGTGATTGGGTTTTGGGTAGAGGTGGCAAAATAAGCCCAAACCCACTCAATTATTAGTTAAGTTAAATGGGCATCAACCCAATTAGACCCAATAATTATTGGGTTTTAACTAAAAACCCATTGAACCTCATTTAACCCAAAAACTATATACTCAAATTCAATCCATCCATTTCTCAAAAAAAAATAAAAAATAAAAATAATAATCAACCCAGCCCTTTCCATTAAAAAAATAAAAATAAAAATAAAACTTAGTTTTTAATAATAAAAAATTTGGACTAAACAAATGAAAATTAACCTTCGTGTTATTTTCTCGGTAACCGAACAGAGTCCAAATATTTTAAAAAAATTAAGAGAACATTTGAAACTCAAATATACAAATTCTCTTTCTCTTTTCTAGGATTTTCTCCCCAACTAAACAGAGTCCAAATATTTAAGAAATTTAAGAGAACATTTGAAACTCAAATATACAAATTCTCTTTCTCTTTTCCAGGATTTTCTCCCTAACCAAACATAATATTACTCACAAAAACAATTAAAAAGAAGATGAAGAAGAAGAAGAAAACGTAGTTCATAATAATAAAAAATCTAGAAGCAATCGTTATCTTTTCGGGAATTGGCCTTTTCCAGTGGCACCCATGTAATTAACTTTACCAAGGAGGGCAAAAAGTGGACTCAAAACGTTTCACCACTGACTCGTCCCCTCTGGCGAATATCGCCAACCTTCCGCTTTTAGCCCTAAGATCGCTGCCGGATACTGGTGCGTCGATGAAGAAGCAGTCTTTGGAGGAAGCGGCGGATATCTCGGTGGCAAGGAAGGGTTTGGAGGTGGTCATGTTGACGAGTATGCCACCGTGGCAGAGACCAGAGAGGACACCGGAGGTAAGGTCGAGTAAGATGAAGCAGATGCCAATTCCGATCTAGATCTCTCTCTCTCTCTCTCTCTCTCTCTCTCTCTCTCTCTCTCTCAAGTCTCAACCCACTGATACAAATATCTGATTTTAAGATTTAAAAAATTAATTTAATTAAATTTTAAAAAATTATAAATTCAGAATTTTATTTTTAATTTTCTACCTTGGCTTTTTTTTTTAAAATTAAAATGTTGATGTGTCAAAAAATGCAAACTAAAATATTTTGGTACTTTGGTCTTTTCACTTTAAGGGTATTTTGGTAATTTTGATAATTGGGTAATTGGGGTTTACTCATTATAATTGGGTTGGGTTGGGTTTGGTTAGGGTTAAAAGAAATTAGTTTTAATGGGTTTTAATGGGTGAATGGGTTTTATATACTCAACCCAATTATGCCCACCCCAAACCCACCCATTTGACACCCCTAGTTTTTTGTTGTTATGGCTGGGGTTTTGGGTGTAATGGATATTGTTTTGTTTTTTTGTTATACTGGTGGTGGTGGCTAGCGGTAGATGTAGGATTGTTGGGTTGAAAAGAGATAAAGAGATGAAGAGAGAGAAGAGATAATAGAGAAAGAATTAAAAAATAGTAAAGAAAGAATATTTAAATGAAGTGGTAAAAAGATAGAACATTTTATTTTGAACAAATTGTAGAGTGAGCTGTTAAAATAGATAAATTAGTGTTTTAATTGGCCAAAAGGTAAAAATTTTAAGATATTTGATGTGAATGCTCTAAGGTTTTTTGAAATAATGTGTTTTGCCACTTCATACCTTTCAAATTTCAAAGAGACACTTAGACAAGTAATCCTAAAATAAATCTTCTAAGTAACCCTAAAACAAATCTCAAATTTGAGGTACCCTTTTAGGGTTTTTCTTTTCATTTCAAAAAATATAATGTGTCATTCATTTTGGCATCTAGTCAACATCAGTACATTATTTTATTTTCTATCCACCTCAGACAATTCCATCCAACACTTAACATCAATGACTATTTTGATAAGTATAATAAATAAATAAACAAAATGTTTAGGACTAAAATGAACATATTCAAAAAGTTAGAGATCATTTTCAAATATATATCATTTTTTTTTTCCTTTTGAAAGATTTCTTTTTTTTTAAGTCCAATATAAGTTTCTTTTAATGGGGTTTGACTTATCTCCAGTAATTTTTCAATTGGACATTTTCTTATTTCCTCCTTCAGATAGAATGACATGGTACTGTGTTTTAATCTCCACCAAAGGTTTAGTTACTGGGTGATGTGAAAATTTATCATTGAAATAAAAGATATCTAGTTAAAAAAACAATGAGAGGTAAGCCAGAACCTCTTTTAATGCAAGCAAAGTTGGATCTTAATTTTATTATTTATAATACAGATTTTACCATATTGAACTACCAAATTATGCCAAGCTATTATTGGTATTTAAATAAGTTAAAACCTATAATTAAAAATAAGAGTGTTAAATGGGTGGGTTTGGGATGGGCATAATTGGGTTAAGTACATAAAACTCATTTGCCCATTTATTGCCCATTTAACTAATTACTTCTAACCCAAACCCAACCCAACACAATTATCATGGGTAAACCCCAACCCACCCAATTACAAATTAATCAAAATAACCAAAATGACCCTAAAACTTCAAAATGACCACCAAACTACTCTTAAAACCCTTTAAAATTACCAAAATACCCTTTAAACTTAAAAAAGACCAAATATGATCAAAAACCACTAAAAAAAAATACTAAAATACACCCAAAATCTAAAAATTGACCAAAATACCCAATTAACCTGAAAAATGACTAAAATGCCCCTGAAACTAAAAAATTACCAAAATATCCACGGAACTTGCAAATGACCAAAATACACCCCCCCCCAAACCTAAAAATGACCAAAATACCCCTAAAATCTAAACATTGACAAAAATATCCCCTAAACCTAAAAATAACCAAAATGCCCCCCTAAACCTAAGAAAAAGACCAAATACCCCCCTATTCCTAAAACTAACCAAAATACCCCTGAAACCTAATAAATGGCCGAAATACTCTCGAAAAATTACCCTCAAACCTATAAAATGACGAAAATAACCCTAAACCTTTAAAATGACCCAAATACACCCAGAACATCTAAAAGGACCATAAACAACCCAAAACCTCTTAAATTACCAAAATTACCCTGAAACCTTTAAAACAACCAAAGTAGCTCTAATCCTTTAAAATGACCAAAATACCCCTCAAAATATCTAAATGACCAAAATACCACTAAAACTATAAGATGAAACAAATACACCCGAATAGTATTTTGGATGTTTACAGGGTATTTTCATCAAATTAAAGGTTCTAAGAGTATTTTAGTCATTTTGAAGGTTTCGAGTGAATGTTATTAATTTTTTAGGTTTTACAGGTGTTCCATTAATTTTTAGATTTTGGGGCTATTTCGGTAATTTTCTAGGTTTTGGAGGTCCTTTAGTCATTTTTTAGGTTTAGGGGGTATTTTAGTCATTTTTTATTATTTTGGTCATTTTCTAGCTTTAGGGGGGATTTTGGTCATTTTTTAGGTTCAGGGTGTATTTTTATCGTCTTATAGGTTTTAGAGGCATTTTTGTCATTTTATAGGTTTTGGGGATATTTTAGTCATTTTCAGATTTTTGGGCTATTTCGGTCATTTTTTAGATTTAAAGGGTGTTTTAGTCAATTTTTAGGTTTTGGGGGTAATTTGGTTATTTTTAAGGTTTAGGAGGGTATTTTGGTTATTTTATAGGTTTGATGGGGTATTTTGGTAGTTTTTAGGTTTTGAGGGTATTTTGGTCATTTTTTAGGTTTATGATATTTTGGTCAATTTTTAGTTTTCAGGGTTATTTTAATCATTTTTAGGTTTCAAAGGTATTTCAGTCATTTTTTAGGTTTAGTTTCGGTTTTAGGGGTATTTTGGTAATTTTTTAGGTTTAGGGGTATTTTGATCATTTTTAGGTTTTAGGGGTATTTTGGTCAGTTTTTAGGTTTAGGGGTAATTTGGTCAATTTTTAGGTTTTGGGGTATTTCAGTCATTTTTTAGGTTTCGGGAGTATTTTTGTAATTTTTAGTTTTATAGGGTAATTCGGCCATTTTTTCGGTTTCGGAGGTATTTTGTTCATTTTTTAGGATTATGGGGTATTTTAGTCCCTTTTTTTAGGTTTCAGGGGTATTTTGGTCATTTTTATGTTTAGGAGGTATTTCAGTTATTTTTTAGGTTTAGGGGGTATTTTGGTAATTTTCAGTGGTTTTGGGGTATTTTAGAGTTGGATGATTTGTAGAAATGATACTTGGATCATAATTGGGTATTCAATTAAATCCCAATAAACATTAATGTTATTGAGGTTTAATTGGGTTAATACCCATTTAACCCAATTAATAATTGGATGGGTTTGAGTTTTATTTAAGTGGGTGGGTTTAGGTGAGCAAATGGGTTTGGGTTGATTTTTCCTCAACCCCTAATTAAAAATAATATATATATATATATATATCTTTTGACTTTTGGTTGACCTCTCCACAATTTTCCACATCAGCATTTTTTATTTATATTTTTTAATTTGATTTAATTCTTTCAATTTTATAGCACCAAATTGTAGAAATTTAATTAAATTTATATTCGTTTTAATTAAATTTAGTTGTTTAGTGCCATACAACCATTGTACTTAAAAGAGACCTAAATTATCACCTAATCAAGGAATTTTTAAATAATCCTGACAAACTATATAATAACTCAATTAATATAAATTTATCCTAAAAAATGGAATATATCTCCATTAATTTGATAATTTTTATTGTAGGGTTGATGGGTCCAAAAATATATGTTAGGCCTTGAGCTTGTTCGAGGACAGATAAACAGTAGTGAAGATGTAAGACTCAGAGCCCCATGAGTAAGCTGCAAATTAGAAGATTGGGGAAGGTAGGCCGAGGAGGAAGATCTCCTCGGCTAAATGAAGCAAAGGTCAAAACGTGTCATCTATCATTATATGCATTGTGAACGTATAGGACAGATGAGAGCTAGGAAATATCTAAGAAAAAGCTACTACCATCGCATTGAATGCTTTATAGCTAACTCTCTAGCTGCATTAATGAGGAAGTGATATCTGAACAGTACTTTTCAGCCTTACAGCTATCCCCAAAGACTTCAAGAGGGTGCTGATGGGACAAGAATCAAGAGAAGCAATCTAACGTCCACATGGAGGGTAGAGATGAGAGAAGGGAGATGGTATAAAATAGGAGGGAGGCCCTAAGAGAATGGGATCAAAAATTTTAGAGAAGAAGACTGTAACATTAAGAACTGCACTTGTAATCAATGTTAGAAAAGTATCTACAAGAGCTGATCTTCTCAGACTAGACTAAGGACTGTTTTCTTTAGCAAAAACCAATTTATCTCTACCTTATTGTTATTAGGATCTACTATAATTACCACCCAACTCATTATAATCTAGTTTTCCAATTCACTCTCTACAAATTCATTGTATTGGGCTCTTTAGGCCTAGATCCTTTAAACTTTTGGGCCTAGGATTCAATTGCGACCTTACATCTAGATTAATGACATTTATAAAAAAAAAAAAAAAAAAAACTATCATATTTCCTTATATCTATCAATCATGTTTTCTTTTCTCTTTTTTTTTTTTTTTTTTTTTTTTTTTTTTTTTTTNACCTTAAAAATGACCAAATACTCCTGAAACCTAAAAATTACCACCACCCCCCCCCCCAAAACCTAGAAAATGACTAAAATACCCTAAAACCAAAAATGATTAAAATACTCCCATAACCTAAAAATTAACTAAAATACCACCAAAACCAAAAAAAATGACCAAAATACCCCATAAAACTATAAAATGACCAAAGTACTCCCTAAACCTAAAAAATGACCAAAATACACCCCTAAAATCTAAAAAAAATGACCAAAATACCCTCAAACCTATAAAATGACGAAAATAACCCTAAACCTTTAAAATGACCCAAATACACCCAGAACATCTAAAAGGACCATAAACAACCCAAAACCTCTTAAATTACCAAAATTACCCTGAAACCTTTAAAACAACCAAAGTAGCTCTAATCCTTTAAAATGACCAAAATACCCCTCAAAATATCTAAAATGACCAAAATACCACTAAAACTATAAGATGAAACAAATACACCCGAATAGTATTTTGGATGTTTACAGGGTATTTTCATCAAATTAAAGGTTCTAAGAGTATTTTAGTCATTTTGAAGGTTTCGAGTGAATGTTATTAATTTTTTAGGTTTTACAGGTGTTCCATTAATTTTTAGATTTTGGGGCTATTTCGGTAATTTTCTAGGTTTTGGAGGTCCTTTAGTCATTTTTTAGGTTTAGGGGGTATTTTAGTCATTTTTTATTATTTTGGTCATTTTCTAGCTTTAGGGGGGATTTTGGTCATTTTTTAGGTTCAGGGTGTATTTTTATCGTCTTATAGGTTTTAGAGGCATTTTTGTCATTTTATAGGTTTTGGGGATATTTTAGTCATTTTCAGATTTTTGGGCTATTTCGGTCATTTTTTAGATTTAAAGGGTGTTTTAGTCAATTTTTAGGTTTTGGGGGTAATTTGGTTATTTTTAAGGTTTAGGAGGGTATTTTGGTTATTTTATAGGTTTGATGGGGTATTTTGGTAGTTTTTAGGTTTTGAGGGTATTTTGGTCATTTTTTAGGTTTATGATATTTTGGTCAATTTTTAGTTTTCAGGGTTATTTTAATCATTTTTAGGTTTCAAAGGTATTTCAGTCATTTTTTAGGTTTAGTTCGGTTTTAGGGTTTTTTTTTTTTTTTTTTTTTTTTTTTTTTTTTTTTTTTTTTTTTTTTTTTTTTTTTTTTTTTTTTTATGTTAACGTTGATTACAACTTATAATTTCAATAGAATTTAAAATCTATCATTATATTAAATGAGACTCAACAAATATATATAATTTTTAATTTCAATAGGATTTAAATTTTATATCAAATGAACTCTACCAACATATTCATCCTTTAAAAAAAAAATTATATAACCATATTTGATTAGGAATCTATAACTCTAACCAAATTTGATTAGGAATCCATAACCCTATAAATAGTTTTTCATTCCTATATTATATTTTAAATTTTTTTTTTTTTGGGATAATTCTTCCAACACCACTCTGCTATACAATCTCTTGCATTGATTTTGGTTCTTGGAGCACCTTCAAAACAAAAAGTATGTAAAGTTTTCTTATCAGGTTTAATGTTAACATATATGAGAAATATTTTGGTCAATTAGAAAAAAAATTGATGAAACATAAAAGGAAAAAGAATTAAAGAATGCATAATCTGAATAAATAAATAAATAGTGACTGTAATAGGCAGAGGCTTTTGGAGATTTTTCTTTTGATTTTTGGAATTCTTTACGTTCATGTGTATGTATGTATTGAGTTTAATTGAATTGGCATTATCTTTGAAACTTTGGTTTTGATTGAATAATGAAATGGCAAAGAAGTACGTTCCAATATTTTGAGTCTTCTGTATATGTGTTGTTGTAGTTTAAACTTGGTATTTGAATTGTTAAATTGTTAATTGACTGTTTCATTGTTCATCTATTAATCATGAATAATAATATTGCTATTTGCAACCATCATGATATGGTATCAATGATGTGATCATTCTGAATGCTTTCTTTTAGAGTTTAGATAGAGTCTATTTTATGATTAAAAAAATTTACAATTAAAAGACTTTTGAGATTACATTTAAAAAAAAAAAAAAAATTATTGGATACGTTGGATCTTAAATGACTTCTATTAAACTTCATCCTTTATAGCATCATTAAAAAGGAAAATCATATAGATAGGTATTAGGATATTATTTGGAACTATCATAATGGACTAATGTATTACATATAGTACAAATCTAACTATAACATCCAATGTGTGGACATAACGGGTTTGGAGTTGCCACCTAGTTTTTGCAATGGCCTAGGAATCATATATATAACGTTATCTCGAGGTAGGACCTTTTAATCTTACTACCAAAGATATGGGTTCGGAGTTAAGGTACAGTCTTGGGAAGGTGTTAGGCACCCAAAACCAGCCAACTCTAAGGTTGGCTTCCCATCATTGTGTCTTATGTCTTAACCCTATTAAAGGCATACTCAATATTTGTATCTAACTCACGCACACACTAACATGCATCTAAACACACAACATGGCATCAATCATCCCTAACCATACATCTATCATGGCATACCCTAGCATTCATCTAGCAAACAACCTATCATTCATCTAGCATACATGTCATGGCATCAAGGCATTTCATCACATCACAAACCCTAATCATACATCTAATCATGCTTCATCACATCACAAACCCTAATCGTTGTATCATCATATCCATCCAAGGTAGAAACATGGGCATTAAGAGATCCAAACAAACATGTGATAAAGCACAACTCGCCAAACAAGCATGTTCACATCTATCATTAAACAAAACCCTACTCAAAGATGCATGTTCATGTGAATGCATGACTTACTTTTACTTACCTTGCAGCAACTCAACACCAATGGCATTATGCATGAGCATATGAATGCGTGATCATGGCATTGAAATAAAGACAACACAAAACAAACTCTAATTCTAACATGTGAAAGGCAATCATCTAATTAATCATGTGAAATAGAAGCTTTAAAAACACAAAAACATGGAAAAGAGTTTAAGCAGAAGTATACATGTAAAAGAAGAAGCAAAAACAGAAGAAAACAAAAATTAGGGTTTTGGGCCCGATTCATGCGTACGCATGAATAACCCTGCATGCACATAATCAAGCTTGCATATATAGCCTTGATCATGTGCACATGGGTTTCTACCCAGAAACACTAAAAACACAACAAACAGAGCAAAGTTCAAAACATATTTTCTAGCAACCTAACATGCTTAAGACATAAGGAAAACATAAACCTAGTCTAAACAAACATGTTATAAGCATAAACAAGGCAAAGAAACATATTAAAACGTAAACTAAAAGCAGAAATTAAAGAAAAGTTTAAAAAGAAAATACCTCAAAGAAAAAGCTCCTAGGCTTGATTTTTTATCGTTCCCTTCAGTGAAATCTATCACAAACTGATAAGAATGTGATTAGTAATCTTAAAATTCAAGGATAAAGGCTAGAAAAGGCCCTAATCAAATAAAATTGACTTAAGGATGTTTTATGAAAAAACTCCTTCTTTGATTCACTATATCTAGTAAATCTATGTTTTTCCATGGGATTTCTATGTGTTTTTGAAAGGTACCATATATGGTTATTTATATTGTGAAAATGGGGGTTTGGAATGGCTCCCAGACGATGTGGGATTCATTCCAAACCTTACTCTTTAATGCAAAAAACTTGCCTTTTTGGTGCTTCTGAAACCCTACTTGTGTGTGTAGGCTCTTGCCTGCGTACGCAAGCTTTCATGTTGCGTATGTAGGCTTAGGATTTTTTTTTTTCAGCTTTTATTTTCCAAAAATAGATTTTTAACTCATTAAGAAGTTATATTTTCCATTTTAACATCTTTTAAGTCAATTTGTAATCTAATTGGGCTCTAAACCAACTTTGGGTCTTAGAATTTCAACATCATTTAGGAATGGAGGTCCGAGTCGTAAGGGGTACAAAATGCGATTTCTACACTATGCTCTAATAAATAAATAAATAAATAAAAATGGGCCTATGGTTATCTTCTCTTTGCAAAAAAGTGGTTAAATTCTCATTAATTGTGACAGTTCACTTTTAGGTAAACTAGAAACACTATTAACTAAGTTTTAAAAAATTTAAATTTTATTTCAAAAAATTTCTAGAACATTAAATTTTATTTTAATTATTTTAAAAATTTTATATTGTAAAAGAATAAAATTTATACATTACATACAATCATTACTTCAATTACCTTCTAAATGATGGAAGATATGAGAATGCAATTTGTAGATCTACTATCAAGATAACATAGATTAGATTGGTGGTGGATGATAGATTTAATTGCAGTTGAGTATTGTGTGAAGTCATCACCATAGAGTATCTCACGTCGGGATGTGTTATGTGGAATCAATTATATGAAAAAAAAAAAAAAAATTCTAAACCATTATATTAAACAAAAATTACTTATTTTCATTCATTTTCAAGTTATACATTTTTTTTAAAAATAAAATCATAGACCTTTAAGTCAAATAAATACTTTTAATTTCTATATAATTATCTCGTGTATCGCACAGGTTAGTAACTAGTAATAATAATAATAATAATAGAACCCCATTCTTTCGAATTAAATCTAACCTCTGCAGCAAGTCCAGAAAAACCACGTATCAGAAGAGAATTGGACAACAATAGATTTTGGAGAGAAGTAATAGGTCCCCTTGATATTTTAATGTCGAAATTTCCCAACTTGTTCACTATTTTCTACTACAATACACAAAAATTGTGCAGCACAGATCATTTGCATAATTGCAACAAGATATTTCTCAAGACGAAAACAAGTGATGGAAATCCTCGAAAGTTGAAACGAATGCAGTCCGATCAGCTCAAATTTGTGTTAAAACAAGCTCCTCCCTACCAACCACGTTTAAAATAAAGCGAGAAACATATTGGAGGCCGGAGCAGTTTCTGTTACGTTTACAAACCCAATGCATAATAAAGTAAAATAAAAGTTTTGTGCGGTCCATACAAATTTTGGACAAAAATATTATTTTGGTCCCTATATTTTAAAATATAATCAATTTAATATATATATTTTTGTAACGATTAATTTGGTCTTTATTATTTTTAAAATTAAAATACAAAATTGACCCTCTAAGTTTCACATTTTATCATTTCGGTCTTCTAAATTTCAGTTTTATCATTTCAATTTTTATCAATACAGTCCTTCGGTAGTCTTCTTTTAAATCCTCCCGTTAGCAGCTATTAGTCTCTTTGCAAGAAAAAAAAAAAAAAAAAAAAAAAAAAAAAAACCTCCATTTCTGAAAAAGGTTGACGGACTAAGAAATAATAATAATAATGACGGTAAAAGAAAATTAAAGTCATAGGGGTAGACGAACTCACGTAGACGGGTCTGCTTCTCATACTTTAAAGCCGCTGGGGTTGGCTCAGGACCGTCACAATACCAGTAGATTGTGTTGAGGTTGACGAGCTTGGCCCACGTCCGTTCCTCGGGTTTTGTCTTTGAAAAAATTCTCTCAAGGAAACTGAATTCCTCAAGTGTAATTTGGGGACGCCGTCGAACTGCATCAAAAAGGACGGACATTAGAAACATTATAAGAATTATTAAGCTGCATGGAGTCATTTATGATGGACCATACCTGATGGGTTTAAAATGCCCCAAACTGTGTCGACGGGCATGTAGTCCGTCTCCCCTGAATAACACATCCAGTCATCTCCTTCTATAAAAAAGTAACGACTCTTCCAGTCTCTATTTGAGTCCGGGGTTTCATAAATTACTTTCAGGATGGGGCTCCTAGGAACGAAGCTATACATGCCCCTCGATTTGTCTATCTCGTCCGGACGGTAGCAATGAAGGAATTCTTTTATTGTAAGCCTTCTCCTACCGTCCGACATGGCTCTGTACAGAACCTCCATCGCAATGAAGACTCTCCAGGCGTTAGGGGACACCTGGCTGACGGATATACCTAAGTAGTTTAAGAGTTCGCGGTGTAACGAACTCAGCGGAAATCTCAGGCCAGCTTTAAGCACTTGTTTGTACATGCCTACTCCGTCAACTCCTTCATAATAACATTTTTCTGACTTATATGGTAGATGGAGTGGGATGTGGTCTGGGATTTGGTAGCGGACCCTAAGTGTGTTAAAATGGCCCTCCTTGATAGTGGATGTAAAGGCGTGTACCGTCCACTCTAGGGGCAAGATGAACTCCCTAAGTCCATCAGCTCCAACGACGGACCTAATTACTTGCTCTTCGTCGTCAGCTGATCCCTCTTGGATTTCGATCATCTCCAGGCCCTCATGTGTTGAGGACGAGGAGGATGATGACGGACTACTTTCGCTCGGGACGTCGTGGTCTTTGGGACCTGACGGGAATACCCCTTCGTAATCCGCCCCGTCACGAACGACCGACTGATTACTCGACGCACTAGACATGGCCTACAGGTAATGACAGAACCTAAGACTCTGACGGGTTTGGAAAGAACGACGGGCACATGAAGTAAAGAAATAAATAAAGAGCTAAAGAAAATTAAAGGAGGACAGGTATGAAATAACTCACCAGAAGATTGAAGCAAGATGTGGCAGGCGATGGCTATGTGAGTGAACGGACTGTTCTCTAACAAGTGTGACGAACTCGCTCTGACAATTTCTTCTAGCAACAAGTGGGGAAATGAGGGGCGGGGGATTGATATTTATAAGAGAGGTGCACGGAAGACGAAGCGATGCCTCGTTCCAAAACAACGGCCATTGACAGGATGACACTTGGCACAACACATTAATGCATTAGCTTCTGATCCAGCAATGTACGGATGAAAGTTCACGGACATAGGTGTCCTGGAGACATGACCGAGTTTTAGATCCGTCACCCCATGGGTCCGTTCATTAGGCATGACGGACCCATCGGGTGAGGGGGCAACTAAAAGGGAGAAAATACATGCTGGAATGCCTTATGTGATTAGACGGGCCGTATATGGTCCGCAGACGTCAGGATGAGTGAGCTCGTCATTTGCACGGGCCTCCAATGGACGGATCTCATGTGAACGGACCGGATACGGACGGAGTGAAGGAAGGTGGGCTGGTTATCCATGGGCCTGTTGGACCCCTCATGGGGGATATTTTGGCCCACTCTCATAAGGGCCTAAATAGAGTCCTTGCGCTAGTAGGACTCCGGAAATCTTATATATTTGGTAAAGATCTTCTCTATAAGGAGGAGATATGTCCATCATGTTTAGGATTCTACAAGGAGAGTCCTATAAGGAAAAGACTTCCGCACCAAGAAAGAGATGTCAACCTTCTACTACTATAAAAGCCCCAATACTCTCACAAACCAAGGTACGCATAATTTTACCCT
Organism: Quercus suber; assembly: GCF_002906115.3. Lineage (NCBI taxonomy): Eukaryota > Viridiplantae > Streptophyta > Magnoliopsida > Fagales > Fagaceae > Quercus > Quercus suber. The sequence continues at coordinate 617,495 of NW_027069469.1, read as the reverse complement.
CTCTAACACTCTAGAGTTGTGAGAATACTTTCTGACTTGACCTTCGGAGGGTATTTGGCCGGCACCACACCGGTGCTCTTTGATAGGTTTTCTCCTTTATTTCGTGCAGGTTAACATACAAGCGAAAAGAACATTGCGCGACTTATTAGTGAACTTCTCAGCTTCATCACTGGGAATTCCAATTTGTTTAGTGAGTATTGGAGGTTTCCCGAGAGTATTGCATAAAGTTTAGATTTTGATGGATGTGTATCTTTCAACCTGTGGAGATTTCTCTATGATTCCCGATCTGCCATGGACAAGCCAACTCGAGCTCCATCTCCTTCGTCTACAGCTTAGTTCTTTTCTTTTTGATGAGTTTGATGAATTTCTTTTATTAATTGTTGTGTTTTAAAGGTTTTTTCTTGGTAATTTTTTTTTGCTGGCATGGACTTTCATGTGGCATTTTTTAATTGTTAATTAAAAAAAATTAATTTTTTTTTGCCATGTAAACATTTTTTGTTAGTAAATTAACCGTAAGGACTATATTAATTGCAAATTCAAAATAATAGAGACTAAATTAATTATTACAAAAATGTAAAAACCAAATTTACAATAACCGTTTTTTATCATACTTTTATACTTTATAAAAATGGATGAGTTTGGCAACCGATGTAAAAGTAAAAGATACCACTGCCCATCTGGCAATGCATAGCCAAGCATTTATTGATACACAATTCTCTGAATTGATACCCAAAAATAAACAAATTGGAATACCATACTTCCTAGAGAAAGAGGAAGAGTTTGGCAACCCAAGTTAAGAAGATACCAGGCAGAAGATTGACAAAACACAGCCACAAGGCATATACTAAGGGGACCTAAAGTCACTGTAATTGTTGACACATGATACAAATAAATACAAATAAATACCCAAAAGTAAATGAAGAAAAATAAAAAAATAAAACATTTGTGGCAGCTATGCATTAGGGGCATTTTCGGCATCCGGCTGATCTCTCACAACATTTGTGGTTTCCAAGAGCAACTCCATGTGGTGTTGACAGACAGGAGATAATTGTCTANAGTCTTCTTGCAAGTTGGAACAGAAAAAATCAATGGCGTCAACTATTCGGTCGTAGTTATCTCGTGGAGCCGTCGGCATAGCAAAAGTTGGCAAGTCAAAATCTTCTTGTTGAAACAGACAATTTTGTATCTCACTAAAACCAATGAAAATAGCTCAGCGGTTTCTATTCTGTAGTGTTTCATTTTTTTTTTTTTTTTTTTTTTTTTTTTTTTTTTTTGTTGAGAATATAGTGTTTTCATTTAAGCCAATTAAAGAAAACAATCTCCCGAGGTGTTCATCTGAGTGCGTCTTTCAACAAGTTCCATTATCTTAATTCCTTTTTCTTTTTTCTTCTATAACATCCCAAAAAGTTTTTATAGATAATTTTTCTGTTTCTTGCTGTCCAATTTTTTTTTTCTTTCTTTCTTGCAAGGAGACTAATAGCTACTAACATAGGACTTAACAAAAGACTAACGAGATCTGTATTAACAAAAATTAAAACTTAAAGGACCGAAATTACAAAACTAAAACTTAAAGAATTGATATGACAAAAGGTGAAACTTAAAGGATCAATCTTACATTTCAACATATTTTTAACTTGCAGTCAATTTGATCCTTAATGATAACTCATTAATAAAAAATATCTATCTGGCAAAGAGATTGTACAATTGGCACCCTCAACACTTAGGTAGCAATAAAATAATAATAAATTTTAATTAACATCATAAAAATGCCACATAAGCATTTAAATAATTAAAACTCAATTCGAGCAGCAGCAACAACAACAACAACAACAAAAAATCTAAAAAACTCAACAATTAAAAAGAGAAATCATCAAACTCGTCAAAAAGACAAGAAAAAACTTAAAATTAAAATTAACATTATCTTTAAATAAGAAAGAACACAAATATCCAGATCCTCTCTTCTACTTAATCCATTAAATTTCTCCAACACGACCCACTCTACAACAAAAACAAAAACCCCATTGTCCTCATCAAATAATTCAAATGCAATGTCGTTGTCCTTCTCCTACCCAAAGATCTCAAATGTTGATTTATGTTTTGGGTGTTAATGTTTCTAGCGGTTCCAGGTTCTAATGTGGGTATTGGATATTGCATTAGAATATTGATTTTGAGTGTTAATGTTTCTGGGTGAAAGGGAGAAAATACAGCTGGAATGCCTTATGTGATTGGACGGGCCGTATATGGTCCGTAGACGTCAGGATGAGTGAGCCCGTCATTTGCACGGGCCTCCAATGGACGGATCTCATGTGAACGGACCAGATACGGACGGAGTGAAGGAAGGTGGGCTGGTTTCCATGGGCCTGTTGGACCCCTCATGGGGGATTTTGTCCACTCCCATAAGGGCCTAAAAAGAGTCCTTGCGCTAGTAGGACTCCGAAATCTTATATATTTGGTAAAGATCTTCTCTATAAGGAGGAGATCTGTCCATCACGTTTAGGATTCTACAAGGAGAGTCCTATAAGGAAAAGACTTTCGCACCAAGAAAGAGATGTCAACCTTCTACTACTATAAAAGCCCCAATACCCTCACAAACCAAGGTACGCATAATTTTACCCTCTCTAGCACTTTAGAGTTGTGAGAATACTTTCTGACTTGACCTTCGGAGGGTATTTGGCCGGCACCACACCGGTGCCCTTTGATAGGTTTTCTCCTTTTTTCTGCAGGTTAACATACAAGCGAAAAGAATTGCGCGACTTATTGGTGAACTTCTCAGCTTCATCAGTTGGCGCCGTCTGTGGGGATCACGTAAGAAGAAAGCGGTCAGAAGTTGCTTCATCCCTGAGACAGAAGAGTTGCATGGTGCTCACTCGCTTGATGGCAACAACCAACGACATCCAAGGAGAGGGACTACCCACGACCGCACTCGAAAGACAGGTTCGGACCCTCACTGCGGCCGTGGAGCATCTCACCAAACAAAATCATGACATAGAAGAACAGCTGCGTCAAAGAAACACAGCACCCCACAACCAGAGGGAGGATCAGGAAGGCACCAGCGCCATGCAAAGAGAACGAGAAGGCCTGAAGGGAGTAACGCCCCAAGCAGGCCAGAACGACAGAACATGAGCCTCCCATCCCTCACGGATGCGACGACTCCGCCTATGTTCGCAGAGATGCAGACGATAAAAGAACAGATGGAAGTCATGATGAACTCCCTAAAGGGGCGAGTGTCCAGTGATCTGGACGACCTAGTGAACCGGACCGACTCTCCATTCACTAGCCCATCAATTCCTTCCCCTACCACACAAGTTCCGGATGCCATAAATAGAGAGCTATGATGGGGTCAAGGATCCCCTAGACCACTTGGAGACATTCAAGACCTTAATGCATCTATAAGGGGTACCGGACGAAATCATGTGTAGGGCCTTCCCAACCACACTGAAGGGTCCCGCAAGGATTTGGTTCAGTCGGCTGACACCGAACTCCATCAGCACTTTCAAAGAACTAAGCGCTCAGTTCACCTCGCACTTCATAGGGGACATAGGTACAAGAAGTCCACAGCGTGCTTAATGAGCATCAGGCAGAGAGAAGATGAGACGCTAAGATCCTACATAACCCGCTTCAACAAGGAAGCACTCTCAATTGATGAAGCCGACGACAAGATACTGGTGGCAGCTTTCACGAACGGATTGCGGAAGGGCAAGTTTTTGTTCTCACTATACAAAAATAACCCCAAAATCATGTCAGAGGTACTCTACAGGGCCACCAAGTACATGAACGCGGAAGACGCACTACTTGCACGGGAGGAAAGGCCCAGGAAAAGGGAATGCCAGGTGGACGGGCGTCAGGATCAAGGGCAGAAAAGACCAAGGACAGGAGACAGAAGGGATGAAAGGCGCCCTAAGCCCCGAGCGGGAGGTTCACAAGTTTCACCCCCCTGAATGCCCCGATTGACCAAGTTTTGATGCAAATCAAAGACGAGGAGACACTAACATTCCCGAGAAAACTAAAGAGCGACCCAAGCAAACGGCCGCGAGACAAATATTGTCGTTTCCACCGAGATCATGGCCACGATACAGCCGATTGCTATGACCTAAAGTAGCAGATTGAAGCCCTCATTAGGCAAGGAAAGTTGCAAAAGTTCGTCAACAGAGAGAAAGCGGATCATAATCGCCAGGAGCCGGCCCCCCGACGGGATAACGAGCGTCCTAGACCCCCGATCGCAGACATAAGGATGATAGTGGGAGGGACGGCGTCTACCGGTTCTTCCAAAAAAGCTCGAAAAACGTACCTCAGATCGGTCCTGAACGTCCATCAAACAGGCTCGAGGCCTAATGCCACACAGGTGGAGAGCCCTATCATTGGGTTCACCGAAGAAACCGCAAGGAGACTCCATCACCTGACTACAACGTTCACCGAGTACTAATCGACAACGGCAGCTCAGCAGACATTCTACACTATCCAGCATTCTAGCAAATGGGGATAGATAGAGCACGATTAACGCCGGCGAGTGCCCCACTCGTCGGCTTCGGAGGGACCAGGGTATTCCCAATAGGCTCTGTCACACTCCTTGTAACGGTGGGTGATTACCCACAAGAACTCACTAGGAATGTAATGTTCCTCGTGGTGGATTGCTCCTCCGCTTACAATGGCATTCTCAGACGACCCACACTTAACTCATGGAAAGCAGCGACATCAACATACCACTTAATGATCAAGTTCCCAACGGACTATGGGATTGGGGAATTACGAGGAAATCAGGCAACCGCCCAAGAATGCTACATTGCCATGCTGGAAATGGAAGATCATCATCAGACAATGTGCATAGAAGAGCAGCGGACGGTCGCAGAACCGGTCGAAGAGCTGAAGGAGATAACGCTCAACGAATCCAAACCAGAACGGACGACCAGAATAGGAACATTGGCCTGCCAGCCTATACGCCAGGCCCTCATAACATTCCTTAGGAGGAACCAAGACGTTTTCGCATGGAACCACGAAGACATGCCCGGGATCGATCCCTCTGTTATAGTACACAAGTTGAATGTGAACTCTTCAACCCCACCAGTCCGATAGAAAAAGCGAGTGTTCGCTCCCGAACGGGACAGAGCGATAACGCAAAAGGTCGGAAAACTACTCGAGGCGGGTTTCATTAGAGAAGTATATTACCCGGAGTGGTTGGCGAACGTGGTCATGGTCAAGAAGGCTAGTGGAAAGTGGCGAATGTGCGTCGACTTCACGGACCTTAACAAAGCATGTCCAAAGGATAGCTACCCCTTCCGCGGATAGATGCACTAGTCAACTCCACGGCCAGACACCAGCTCCTAAGTTTTATGGATGCCTTCTCGGGCTACAACCAGATTAAGATGAAGGAATCTGATCAGGAGAAAACGTCCTTCGTCACCAGCCAAGGCCTCTTTTGCTATAAAGTAATGCCATTCGGACTCAAGAACGCTGGGGCGACGTACCAAAGGCTAATGGACAAAATGTTCGCGCAACAGATAGGGAGGAACGTACAGGTCTACGTCAATGACATGCTAGTCAAGAGCCCATTCGAAAAAGATCACCTGAACGACCTCCAGGAAACATTCGATACCTTACGGTCATACAACATGAAATTGAATCTGGGCAAGTGCGTATTCGGGTAACAGTAGGAAAATTCTTGGGTTTATGGTATCCCAAAGAGGAATAGAGGTCAATCTAGAGAAAATATGGGCCATCATGGAGCTTGCTCCGCCGAGGACAGCAAAGGACGTACAGAGCCTGAACGGCAAAGTTGCCGCTTTAAACAGGTTCGTCTCAAAAGCAACGGACAGGTGCCTACCGTTCTTCTGCGTCTTAAAGAAACATTCAATGACAGGATAGATTGTGTTGAGGTTGACGAGCTTGGCCCACGTCCGTTCCTCGGGTTTTGTCTTTGAAAAAATTCTCTCAAGGAAACTGAATTCCTCAAGTGTAATTTGGGGACGCCGTCGAACTGCATCAAAAAGGACGGACATTAGAAACATTATAAGAATTATTAAGCTGCATGGAGTCATTTATGATGGACCATACCTGATGGGTTTAAAATGCCCCAAACTGTGTCGACGGGCATGTAGTCCGTCTCCCCTGAATAACACATCCAGTCATCTCCTTCTATAAAAAAGTAACGACTCTTCCAGTCTCTATTTGAGTCCGGGGTTTCATAAATTACTTTCAGGATGGGGCTCCTAGGAACGAAGCTATACATGCCCCTCGATTTGTCTATCTCGTCCGGACGGTAGCAATGAAGGAATTCTTTTATTGTAAGCCTTCTCCTACCGTCCGACATGGCTCTGTACAGAACCTCCATCGCAATGAAGACTCTCCAGGCGTTAGGGGACACCTGGCTGACGGATATACCTAAGTAGTTTAAGAGTTCGCGGTGTAACGAACTCAGCGGAAATCTCAGGCCAGCTTTAAGCACTTGTTTGTACATGCCTACTCCGTCAACTCCTTCATAATAACATTTTTCTGACTTATATGGTAGATGGAGTGGGATGTGGTCTGGGATTTGGTAGCGGACCCTAAGTGTGTTAAAATGGCCCTCCTTGATAGTGGATGTAAAGGCGTGTACCGTCCACTCTGGGGGCAAGATGAACTCCCTAAGTCCATCAGCTCCAACGACGGACCTAATTACTTGCTCTTCGTCGTCAGCTGATCCCTCTTGGATTTCGATCATCTCCAGGCCCTCATGTGTTGAGGACGAGGAGGATGATGACGGACTACTTTCGCTCGGGACGTCGTGGTCTTTGGGACCTGACGGGAATACCCCTTCGTAATCCGCCCCGTCACGAACGACCGACTGATTACTCGACGCACTAGACATGGCCTACAGGTAATGACAGAACCTAAGACTCTGACGGGTTTGGAAAGAACGACGGGCACATGAAGTAAAGAAATAAATAAAGAGCTAAAGAAAATTAAAGGAGGACAGGTATGAAATAACTCACCAGAAGATTGAAGCAAGATGTGGCAGGCGATGGCTATGTGAGTGAACGGACTGTTCTCTAACAAGTGTGACGAACTCGCTCTGACAATTTCTTCTAGCAACAAGTGGGGAAATGAGGGGCGGGGGATTGATATTTATAAGAGAGGTGCACGGAAGACGAAGCGATGCCTCGTTCCAAAACAACGGCCATTGACAGGATGACACTTGGCACAACACATTAATGCATTAGCTTCTGATCCAGCAATGTACGGATGAAAGTTCACGGACATAGGTGTCCTGGAGACATGACCGAGTTTTAGATCCGTCACCCCATGGGTCCGTTCATTAGGCATGACGGACCCATCGGGTGAGGGGGCAACTAAAAGGGAGAAAATACATGCTGGAATGCCTTATGTGATTAGACGGGCCGTATATGGTCCGCAGACGTCAGGATGAGTGAGCTCGTCATTTGCACGGGCCTCCAATGGACGGATCTCATGTGAACGGACCGGATACGGACGGAGTGAAGGAAGGTGGGCTGGTTATCCATGGGCCTGTTGGACCCCTCATGGGGGATATTTTGGCCCACTCTCATAAGGGCCTAAATAGAGTCCTTGCGCTAGTAGGACTCCGGAAATCTTATATATTTGGTAAAGATCTTCTCTATAAGGAGGAGATATGTCCATCATGTTTAGGATTCTACAAGGAGAGTCCTATAAGGAAAAGACTTCCGCACCAAGAAAGAGATGTCAACCTTCTACTACTATAAAAGCCCCAATACTCTCACAAACCAAGGTACGCATAATTTTACCCTCTCTAACACTCTAGAGTTGTGAGAATACTTTCTGACTTGACCTTCGGAGGGTATTTGGCCGGCACCACACCGGTGCTCTTTGATAGGTTTTCTCCTTTATTTCGTGCAGGTTAACATACAAGCGAAAAGAACATTGCGCGACTTATTAGTGAACTTCTCAGCTTCATCACTGGGAATTCCAATTTGTTTAGTGAGTATTGGAGGTTTCCCGAGAGTATTGCATAAAGTTTAGATTTTGATGGATGTGTATCTTTCAACCTGTGGAGATTTCTCTATGATTCCCGATCTGCCATGGACAAGCCAACTCGAGCTCCATCTCCTTCGTCTACAGCTTAGTTCTTTTCTTTTTGATGAGTTTGATGAATTTCTTTTATTAATTGTTGTGTTTTAAAGGTTTTTTCTTGGTAATTTTTTTTTGCTGGCATGGACTTTCATGTGGCATTTTTTAATTGTTAATTAAAAAAAATTAATTTTTTTTTGCCATGTAAACATTTTTTGTTAGTAAATTAACCGTAAGGACTATATTAATTGCAAATTCAAAATAATAGAGACTAAATTAATTATTACAAAAATGTAAAAACCAAATTTACAATAACCGTTTTTTATCATACTTTTATACTTTATAAAAATGGATGAGTTTGGCAACCGATGTAAAAGTAAAAGATACCACTGCCCATCTGGCAATGCATAGCCAAGCATTTATTGATACACAATTCTCTGAATTGATACCCAAAAATAAACAAATTGGAATACCATACTTCCTAGAGAAAGAGGAAGAGTTTGGCAACCCAAGTTAAGAAGATACCAGGCAGAAGATTGACAAAACACAGCCACAAGGCATATACTAAGGGGACCTAAAGTCACTGTAATTGTTGACACATGATACAAATAAATACAAATAAATACCCAAAAGTAAATGAAGAAAAATAAAAAAATAAAACATTTGTGGCAGCTATGCATTAGGGGCATTTTCGGCATCCGGCTGATCTCTCACAACATTTGTGGTTTCCAAGAGCAACTCCATGTGGTGTTGACAGACAGGAGATAATTGTCTATTTCGATTAAGTTTAGGCGTAAATATACTTTTGGTTCTCACATTTTGGGTCATTTCTTGATTTTGTCCCTAAACTAATTTTGCTTCTAAGTCAGTCCTTGAATTTTTAAAATTTTTTTTAAAATGATCCTTACCGTTAACCCAATTACGGAAAAAGCTAAGGTAGCAAACGGCGTGTCCTACTCGCTGACATGGCGCTGACATGGACATTAAAATATTATTAAAAAAACGTATTTGGCATTTTTAAAATGCCACGTCAGATTTAAATGAATTAAAAATAAAAATAAAAATCCATGTCAAAAATTTTAAAATAAATAAATAAATAAACATTTATTTAATTAAATTAAGAAAAAAAAAACTTTTTCAGTTTAAAAAATGGAGTTCCTATCCCAAAAAAAAAAAAAAATTTAATCTAAATTTTTTTAAAAATCTTATTTATTTATTTATTTATTTTCAGAAGAACATGTTTTTTGTGTTCTTCCTCGTAGTATGATTCATATTCTTAGCAAATTAATATTTATTTTCTTATCATTTTTTCTTGTGCTTTTTATAATTTCTTTCATTATTTTTTCTAAACATGTTCTTGTTCTTTGTGTTCTTCCCAATAATCAATCTCCAGAGCAAAGAACCAAACCCCAAACCCAGATCTCTAGCAATCAAATCCATAAACCCAAGCATCCAGCAAAGCACCTCCACCGAATCAATTCTTCCTAAATCTTCCAAAATTTCCCAGCAACCAGCAAAGCCTTAACATCAAATCCACAAAAATCCTAAGCTAAAAACTTCCAAATCAACCTTAGAGAGAGAAAAAGAGGAGGGTGAGGTAGAGAGAGGTGTGAGAACCACTGATCTGGGCTTCACAAAAACAAAAAACCATCACCGATCTGGGCCACGACAACACAACACCATTGCCGATCTGGGCCGCAACAACACAGCATAGCACAACACAATCCTTGAAAAATGGTGGATGATGATCTGGTTTTGGTTCGTGAAGATCCAAAAGAATGTGAACGAATCCAATCCTTGAAAAAAAATCCAATTGAAAGAATGGTCCATGGTGGTGACAGAGACTCCCACCAACGATGATTGCTCCATCTTCCCACCAATCAACCATGAAAATCTCCCCATTTTTGAACAAAATGAACAACACCCATTATCACCTCCATCATCTTCATCGTCATCGTCGTCTCCATCTTCATCATCACCACCACCGAACCCATTTTCGTGTCATCATCGCCGTCCAATTCCACTGCCTCAGACCCACAAACAGCTCTGCCGCCGTTTGATTCCCAGGTGAAACGAGCCAGTGAGGTGACGAGGTGGATTGAGGATGGATGAAGATGGAGAAGCTAGAAAAGCTTTGCCTTTGGTTTCCTCGTCTCAATTTTTTAAACTGGAAAAGCTTTTTTTTTTCTTAATTTAATTAAATTAATGTTTATTTATTTATTTATTTTAAAATTTTTTACATGGATTTTTATTTTTATTTTTAATTCATTTAAATCTGATGTGGCATTTCAAAAATGCCAAGTATGTTTTTTTTAATAATATTTTAATATCCACATCAGCGCCATGTCAGCAAGAGCTTTTTCCGTAAAAGGGTTGATAGTAGGGACCATTTTAAAAATGATTTTAAAAATTCAGGAACTGACTTAGAAGCAAAATCAGTTTAAAGACTAAATCGAGAAATAACCCAAAATATAGAAACCAAAAATGTATTTACGCCTTAAGTTTATGTACATACAAATACAATGTCTAGTAATCATAAAAACAAAAAACAGCTAGACAATCCCTGTCACTGGCCTAATATTAACAAAATTGGAGGGGATATGTCATTGAAAGAAAACAAAATAATGCAAAGTACGCAAAGATCCAAAAGGCTGTTCCCAACGCAACGGTCCACGCGGTTTCCTTTTCAAAATGGCCACAAAAGAAAAAGGACAAAACGCCTAGATTAACAGTCCCCCACAACAACACACACAGAGCAGGGCAAGCCATTTTACTCATCAAATGGCCTCCTGTTCAATATGTCATGTTGTTTGTGGCGGGTCCAAAATGTTGTATAAATCTCTCTAGATAGCTACTTACCATCTTGATTTGCAATTGGAGATATATAGACCTGGCCCTGTATAATAGTTCTATCGATCTGGAATCCTGGAATGGTTGAAAAAGCCACTTCTGGTTCGGATGGAAGGAACACTTCATCAGCTAAACATTCCATGTACACTTCCGAATATCGAGACCCCTTGTCGACTCGAAAGATTGATACATGTTCGAAAGAAAAGCCTAAGCAATGTAGGAGCCAAATCCGCTTTGCCATTCCAGTGAATGAAGCAAAGAATTGTGTGTTTGGAAATTCACCAGCATTTAAGAGGTTTCTTTGTCTAAGATTACCAAATATTAATGATTCCATCTTGGAAGTAATAAGTTTCAAGTACCTATTGCGGCAAAATTTAGCAAACTCTGAATTAGGCTTCAGGGTAAGAAACTCCTTTGGTTTCACAGATTTCAATTCCATGAATTGCCTGAAAAATAACTCTCGATCCGGCTTCTCATCATGATCATCATCTGGTTCAGAGAAGTTTGGATAACCAAAATGGCTAAACATGACCTTGCAAACGTAGGACTCAAATGCGAAACATTTGTGATCATCTTTCCAATAAACCACACACGGTTCCATTGCATTTGCTATTCCATCAATATCCATCTGAGCAGCTTTCATCTCATCCAAAATCAACCTGACAAAGATTCGAATAGACTTAACTGTATGACGGAGAACTGTCATGAAATGGCTAGGATTTAAGCCTGATTTATGAAGATTGTCAAGCACAGATAATTGCCCACTTTGGTTTAATCTCTTCTCAAGTAACCTGTTCTGATTAATGGCTTCCTCCAACTTCTCTCTAAGAAATATAATTTCGGAGTCCTTGAGCCTGACCTGAGATTCCAGCTTCTTCCGCATGATTTCATAGGTTTTCAAAACACTCTTTAGCTCCTGAATTTCAGCCATAACCATTGCAGTCTCTGGTGAAGGTGAAGGATCGAACTGTTTCTTCAAGTAACCATGCTTCAGTTCAGACAAGCTCTTCAACTCTGACACTACCAATTGATCAGCACTTTGAATCCCATAAGGATCATAAGGAGACTGAGCATGCTGTAACTGAGCATATGCAGCTTTAATAGATGAAACGCTAGCAAAAAGTGTGGCAAGAAGAGCTTCTAAGGCCACCTTATTATTCTCAACCTCTTCACCCTTTTCAAAAGATTGAGACAGACTATGACTAGCTGTCATAACCTTAACGTTACCAGCATGTCCATGCCGATCTTCCTTAACCTTTTGCTGGGGCTTAACCTTGTGATTTCCATCTACTGGAGCAACTCCGGTTGCTGCCCGAAGGTGAAGAACTTTGGCAAAAGTGCGTGCCAATTTGCTCTTAGCAGGAGTCACAGCTGATGGTTTAACAGAATCCATCTGCATGAATAACACAAATGATAGACAATGATGGTGAGACTCGCTGCTTTTGCAAAAATGACAATATATAAGTGAATCCCAACGTAAAAGTAATACAGTGGCAAGCAAAAAAGATTGAGCATGTTGAACAATAGAGAAAAGTAATATGCTTTAGCACTTGGACCGAGACCATTGATGGAAGATGGAATTTCCTTTTCTTTGTTCCTTCACCTTTATGATCAGTCTCCAGTTTGCTTTTAATGGAGAATGGAATTTTTCTTTTCTTCTTTTTAAGATTTTCCAATTTGCTTTCTTTTGAAAACAGTATATTTTGACGGAAAAATAGACAATACGAAATTCTTAAATATCAAATAATAAAAGTAATTTTAGTCACCCATGAAACATGGATACACGTAAGAGTATGACACAAAAAAATGAACATGAACCGTGTGTACAATAAAATCAATTTTTGAAAAGTTATAATATGATGATACGAATATGGTTGTGCTTCCTAGTTTTAGAAGTGTGTGAAAGTGGTCATAATTTATCGTCTTAATAAAATATGAAAAATGTTATAAAAAAAGAAGAAAAAAACAAAGAAACAACTATGTATTATTCAAAAAAAATAAAAAACAAAAAAACAAACAAACAAACAATCAAAAATCAAACAACAACAAGTAGGTAGGAAAGTTTCAAAAACACTATCAAAAGGCGCGCTTATAAATATCAATGTTCCAGGTACTTAGCTATTGAGCACTAGCACCTTGGTTATGATGACACATTATTGCAGAGCATCATATACAATAGAAACAAATAAAATTTCAAGCAGGGTAAAAAATAAGTAATTGAATGAATGAACTACTCCTTAAAGTTAAAAGACTACTATTTCTTTCTCTCGTTTCTTTTGTCTGATATTCTATTTATAGAAAATATGAAAAGTTTGTTTGAACGCTGTTTATTTTGTTGAAAATTGAAAATATTGTATCAAAATAATTTTTAAAATATAAATAGTACCGTGAAATCTATTTTTAATAAAAATTTTGTTGAAAAAAGAAGTTTGTGAGTCCCATAAACAATATACGGAACCCACTAAACAATAAATATTCACGTGAAAACTGACTTCTCAAAAAATATAATTAAAAAGGTCAAAAAGCCAAACGCTCAACCAGAAACGCAATCCAAACGGGTACGAAGTTGTTTAATATAATTCTTGCATACTTGTTATGCTCATAAGACCTTGTAAGAGTAAGAGGATTCATCAAAGGCAATTTTAGTACCAAAAACGCTAAAAAATCCCCCAAAGATGCTATACTTAAAAAATTAACACTTCAGTAGTAAACTGCCGTCTCTGTCAATTTACTATTAAATATTTTTACCACTTAGCTACAGACTACATTAAACAGCTATCTCCAGCAGTTTAGAGTTGCTCGAAATTATATACACGAATAATATTATTTATTCAGTTCTCAACTTCTCATGCATATCTATCTCTTTTCTTTGTTTTTCTCGTGCCTCTATTCTTTCACTTCTCTCTCTTTTCTTCTCCTCTCTACTCCATCTCTCTCTCTCTCTATTACTCCTCTCACTACCGCCGCCAAGGCATCTTTGATTTCCGCTCCAAATCGGCAAGTTTGAGACCGGCACATAGTGGCAGTAGAGATTGGTGTGCAGCATTGGCATGCAGTGGTTGTTGAGATCAGCGTTGGGGTTTTGGATTCGAGGGTTGTGGGTTGTTCAGATCGGTGGGTTATGGGTTTGGGTGTTTTGTGGTTGCGGAATGGTATTTGTGGGCAGAAAACCAGAATTTTTTTTTTGTATTATTTTAATGTATTGTATAATAAAATAAAAAGTGTAATGTTTTAATAGATACAATAATTTTTTGAATTGTTAAAAATTAATATTTTTAGAATCTTTGCAACATAATGTTTTTATATAGGAAAAAGCCTACTACACACTTTGTTTGCAAACACTCGGCCCTAAAGTAATGTCATGTTTTCAACTTTGAAATCGGAACTTCAAATCACATTTCAGTTGTTTTGGGCTGTGCATTTGCACACAGCATATGCATAATGCACTGCCCTTTTTAATAAAGGTCAGATGGGTCTTTTTCTTTGGTCAGTGCCTCTCTCTCTCTCTCTCTCTCTCTCTCTCAAACATGTATGGGTCGGGTTATTATTTAAACCAAACATGATTGGCATCTTTCAGGTCATTATTAAGATAAATAAAGCAAACTGTGCAGAAAAATAACAAGAGGAAGGGTTAAAAAAAAGATTAAAAATCCAAATAATTTTTATTTTCTTTACCCTTACCGTGTACAGTACTTCCAAATTATTATTATTATTATTATTATTATTAACAATCAATGGTTTTAACTTTTAATAGATCTGATGCCACTGTAAGTAAATCTTCTTCTACTTCAGGGTAAATCATATAGACTTTTACAAAGCAAAATTTTTATCACTATTTTTATGAGAAATCTTTATTTTGGAATTGCTTATTTTTGGTAATTTATTTGTATAATGTGATAAAAAAAAAAAAGTAAAAGCTAGCTTATTTCAAAAAAATTGAAAGTTAGATTATTTGAAATAAAATTGAGATAAAAAGTAATTTGAAACCCATAAATAATAATAAAAATTAAAGAAAAAAATAGCTTATATAAATAATGAATAGTGATAAAATGTCACAAGAATTATGTACATTTGAACGTGCAAAAGAGAAAATTTAATATTTATTATGATAAATTTTTCTTGAATTTACTTTTTATTGGATAATGATTAGATGTTTGCAAGGGCATTTATATTAATTCGTATATAATAGAAAAATGTGTAAAATTTACAAAATTTTGTCAAAAATGAAGAGAGAAAGATGGTGATAGCTGTGTATAAGGAAAGAGTGACAACTAAAAAAAAAGAAAAATTAATATTTTAATAAATATAGTGTAAAATAAATAACTTAATGTGAGCTATTTTGAAAAATAAATACTTAAAATAAAATAAAATAAGTAAATTTTTATACTAAAATGTACATAAATTTTTGCAAATACATTACCTAAAACAAACTTTTAACCATTATTTACTCCACAAAATAATAATAACATAATAATAAAAATTATGTTTGTATACTATGCATCCCATTGGATTCCTAGAGTTTGCAATCTAAAAGAGCAAGGAAAAGAAAAAAAGAGCGGGTCTAAAAAGTAGTCTGCAATATACATGGGACCCACAAAAGTGATGGATCCTTCACTCACCAATAAATCTCATAATCATGAAATTGTCAAAATCATATATGGTATGGCCCTCCCAACACCAACACCACCAGTAGAACTCTGTAGTCTGCATAAATGAGATTTCGTCTATATCTAATCTAGCCCTAGCCTAGCATTGTCGTTCTTATCACAAACTGACCCACACATTGGGACACGCAACGCATCAATCCCTAAATTATTATAATATCTAACTCTTTTTGCTCTTTAAAATACAATTCGCTCATTTTTACAACTACTCGGTGCAACTATTTGGTGTTGATGGAATAGTTTTATGAAAAATTATAGGAATATAATATTTTTTGAAAAATTATAGGATCACAATCTATTATTATATATTCTCATATTTTTGCAAGCATACCATGTGCAACCAAGGGAGTTTTCAAAATTATTGAATTAATAAAAATCAGAAAAAATTAATAATTGAATTAAATGCAATGGAAAGATCATAAAAGAAAAAGGTGCAAGATGAAATTAGATATGATGTTTCCCCACAAAAAATTAAATTTGATGTATTCTTTTTTCAACTTTCTTCTTCTAACTTTCAGTCAAAAAGGATATGATGTATTTTTTTTTTAATATATAAGAGTTTATAAAAGAAATTATAGAAAGTAAATAAAAATATAAGTTTCCTATTATATAATTTAATAAAAATTAAAAAATATTTTCATTGTGAAAATCAACCATATAAAAAGAAAAAAGAAAAAAAAGAAAAACAGAAAGATCTCTCTCGCTATATATATATAATAAATTTATTTATTATTCCAGAATGTTCAATCCCTTAAATCACTATCTAAAAACACCAAAAAAAAAAAAATCCTTAAATCACCAGAAAATGAAAAATGTTAAATCCCTTTCAGGATGACACATTGCCAGCTCAAGAAGCACCAACTGTGTGGTATGGCATGCAACACACTAGACAGAAACCTATGATATGGTCGCCCACAATGATAAAACAAAACAACTCCGCTGGTCCAAACGTCATAGTTTTATTATTATGTTATTATTTTCTTAAAAATAATAAATTCAAACTAAAAAATAAAACCCATTCCATCAAAAAACAAAAAATAAAAAATAAAACCCAAGAAAAAAAAAAAAAAAAAAAGGAGAGAGAACCAGTAATAACGCCTACTTTGACTGACCAATCAAAATTCAAAACCGTGTAAGACTAAATAAGTGCGAGAATTTATTTAGCATACCTTAAAATATCACGAGAATTTGAGCGAAAAGAAACAACTATGAACTTGTTATCTTCATAAAGAACGTAAATCTCAAGAAAATAGAGACGCCCAAGCCAAGCGATCCTGAACGACGAAACGGCAACCTCTGCAACAACAAAAATCCATCAAACAATAATCAATTCACTTCAATACCCACACCACAAACCCCTATATAAAAACATAACTCTTTTTTTTTACAAAACCCGAAAACACATATATCAAAAATTATCTAATTGAATCATAACAACAACAACAAAGAACCGTGAAGAAATTAAAACACATAATAGAATTAGTTTTATACTTACAACAAAATAACGAAGAACCAAGAACAGAGAGAATTTCTTGTGAAAAGCACCAAAACTTTGGCTCTTAAAACTTAAAAGCAGAAGGAAAGCAAACCTGAGAAACCCCTAATATATATATATATATATATACTCAGCGACTCTCTTTAAAAAAAAAAAAAAAACAAAAACAAAAACGCGTTCACAGAATTTTTTACGAAGATGTGAGAAGCAACGGCCTTTTACCTCTTAACCCAAAAACCCTCTGAAAACCCTTTATATTTATATATCTAGACTATAAATACTCTGATTCTCTACCCAAAATAAAACGATTTTTTTCTTTTTTCTTTTTATATACGTTTCCAATATTTTGCTTTAACCGACTACAAGCCTTCTATAATTTAAACGGGCAATAAATAATGGCAAACCATCCAATCATGGAAATTATATTTATATATAATAATAAAAAAGAAATAAAGCTTGTTAAGAAGTTTCCGAAACTAACCCTTACCTTTACGAAGAAACTTCGTATATTCTCGTCAAAAATCTCTCTCCCTTTGACCCAAAAAAAATGCCTTAATTAATAATAAAGAATATTATTATTATTATTATTATTATTATTTGTTTGAGATTTTGGCTTATGGAGTAGAGATTGAATTGAATTGAATTGGCCTTTCAAAGAGAATGAAAAATGAAAGCAATAGATTACCCAAAAAATAAATAAAAAAGTTGATAGCAATAATTAATAATAAAATAAAAGTTTGATTTTTTTTTTTCTCTTTCATGTCCCGTGCAATACTCTCAATGACATGAAAGAGAAAAAGAGGAAATAGGACAAGGATTGATTAATATTGTAGAAGATGTGTCGTGTCAGACATGCGAGAGGTCCAGGACCCAGGTTCCTCTACCTCTAGCCTCCGTCAATTTCAATGACATTTTTCCTACTCATTTTGTTTTCTTTTTGGGATATATTACCTAGCCGTAGTGAGTTTCGGATTGTAGGGTCGACAAGGGTAGTTCAGGCAAGTTCCTTTTTTTTTTTTTTTTTTTGGGCTGAATAATCAAATTAAATTGTTGCAAGCAAAATGTGTTGTACTTGTATACTATTTGTATATGTGTGAATGCTGAGACCTCCGTGCAAGTGATGCGCATGTTCGAATCGTGGCAAACTCCGTGCTATTTTGGGCCTGAGGGTCCCATCCTCCACACACTACACAACTAACTTTCAGGCGAATAAATAAATGATAAATTATGACTGGTGGATGGCTGAGATGTTTAGTTCAAGACTTAACTTTTCATCTCAGCCGTCCAATCAATCTAATTAAGGATGAAAAGGGAGTAATTTTTAAAGTTTTTACCCTTTTTTTTCTTTTTTTCTTTTTTTTTCTTTTTAATTTATATCTTCTCTTACCGGACAGTTTAGATCAAAATTTGAGTTTTTAACTTTTCTTTATGTAGTCCGTCGCACTACTCCAGGCTCTCATAAACCTCACATCACATGTGGAACTCATCACCTATGTGAGAGACTCTACTTCAAGGGACATTCTGGTACTTTACCCTTTTTTTTTTTTAATTGGCAAAATGCCCCTGTTTCGAAACTATATAGGTGCGTGCCCCTGTTTCGATACTCGATGATCCTAAAATCGAGTTACTTAAAGTACTCGATTGGTTTAAAATCGAGTTATGCCCGATCAAACTTAAAAAAAAAAATAATAATAATAATAATAATAAAATCATGAAACTCGAGTAAATGGAAATCGAGTTCCAAAACGCCACTATATGGCTTAAAAATGTTATTATAGGGATTAAAAACGCCGATATAGGGCCACTGAAACCTGTATTTACACTTATAAAAAAAATTTCCAGAAAAACGCCACTATAGGGATAAAAAACGCCGCTATAGGGCCACTGAAACTTGGTATAAAATTTTTTTCCAGAAAAACGCCACTATAGGGATTAAAAAACGCCGCTATAAGACCACTGAAACCTGTATTCAGACTTATAAAAAAAAAAAAAAATTTCTAGAAAAACACCACTATAGGGCTTAAAAACATCACTATAGGGCTTAAAACGCCGCTATAGGTCTTCCTGAATATGGGGGGGCGATCACACTTGTAAAAAATTTTTGCATGGAACTCGATTTCCCTAAGCTCAAGTTCCATGCAAATTTATTTATTTAATTTTTTTTTTTTTTTTTTTAAGTTTGATCGGGCATAACTCGATTTTCTACGAATCGAGTATTTCATTGAAACTCGATTTTAGGGTAATCGAGTATTGAAACAGGGGCATATCCCTATATAGTTTCGAAATATGGGCAAATTGCTAAATAAAAAAAAAAATTAGGGGCAAAATGCTAGAATGTCCCTACTTCAAGACTATCTATGTTTTTGTTTTTGTTTTTGTTTTTGTTTTCTATAATCCTTACACTATTTGATTTGAGAGGAAGAGGAGGAAAATGAAGAGAATTTTTTACTTTATTTTTTTTTCCAGCTATTTAGATAGCACAAGAGAAAAGAGAATGAGTTAATATTGTTAAGAAACCATCACTTGAACCCACATTTTTCCCTTCTCTCTTATATTCTTTTTCTCTTATCTTCTATTCCCTTCCCTTAAACTAAACATAGGGTAAGTGTGTATCGTTGGGGTTATTTGTGAGGGGATGAAAAATGGAGAGGAGACCTCGATGCTATTATTACAGAGGAGGCCTCGAATTTCAAATAGCGCTTCACTGGCTTCTACGGTCACCCCCAAACTCACATAAGGCAGTAGTCTTGGGATTTGTTGGAGTTCTTAAAGAATCAATCTCAGCTCCCTTGGTCATGTTTTGGAGATTTTAATGAGATTTTATCAATGGACGAAAAATTAGGTGGGGCTGTAAGATCTTAGAGTTAGATGGATAAATTCCGAAATGTGATTAATGCTTGTGGGTTCAAAGAATTGGGATACTTAGGGCCGGATTTTACTTGGTGTAACATGCAGTCTGGTGACAGGAGGGTGTATTTGAGATTGGATAGGGCTTTTGCAACCAATGATTGGACTGACAGGTTTGGGGAGGTCAGAGTTAATCACCTAGTTGATTTAACTTCTGATCATTGCACATTATATGTAACGGATTCTAAAGCCCCTAAATAGCCCTGTACTCGCCGCTTTCACTTTGAGGCTATGTGGACTAAAAATGACGAATGTAGAAACATTATTGAGGCTGCTTGGAGCAATGCGGGCAATGTGAATATGGCAGAAGGTATGACTGCTGCTTTGGAGGCCTGTGCCATGGAACTAAAGTCTTAGAGCTCTGCCACTTTTGTGCAAATCCCAAAGAAAATACAGGAGAAAAGGAAAAGACTTAGTAATCTTGTGCAATTGGATTGGGATGGCCAGTTGGGCGAGAAAATAAATCAGGTGAGGAAAGACATCAATGATCTTATAGATAGTGAAGAAATCTATTGGTGTCAATGGTCGAAAGCTCATTGGCTCCGGGAGGAAGATAGGAACACGAAGTTTTTCCATGCTCGGGCTTCGGAAAGAAGGAAGAAAAATACTATATTGGGCATATGGGATAAATTTGATAGCTAGTGTGGGGATCAAGATAGTATTGCTGGGGCTATTGTATCCATTTTGAGGAAATTTACATTACTTCTCGACCAAATCAGATTGAAGAAGTAACTGATCTCATCCCGGTTAAGGTAACGGAAGAAATGAACATGGAGCCGACCAGAAGCTTCACCAAAGAAGAAGTTCTTGCAGCCCTTAAGCTGTTGGGTTTTTGTATCTCATACAAAAACACACGCAGCGGAAGCAACAAAACACGGATCTACTTCAATCATGAAAGATAAACATGTAACCATGAATTACTAGAATCAAAGAATAGAAAGCGTACCTTGGTGCAGTGAATTTCAAAACCAAACTTGAGAATACCTTCAATCTTCATCTCAATTCCACATGGTGCCCAAGATGTGTGGTCTCTCAATCAGTCTTTTGTACATAGATTCCCAAAGAAAAATCCTTCTCCTTCTCCTTGTGGAGAAAAACTGATTTCTTTTTCTTTTCATCTTACGTACGTTAAAACCATTCTCATTGTTTCTTTATTTAATAACACTTATTAAATAATGACTGATTTCTAATTGGGTTAGCCTTTTGGGCCTACCCAATTGGGCTTTAGTTTGTGGCTTGAGATGGGACCAAAGGGACCAATAAGACACTAGCTCCAATGGGCCTTGGGCTTTTCCGTCAACTCTTGACAAGTCCAAAGTTACCATTAATTATATTCAATACCACTATAAGAATATAATTGCACTCTAGACCTTATCTATAAATTATTTCCCAAGACTTTATTATACATTCAACCCCTTCATTAAAATATTCGTAGTAATACAAAGTCATTAATATTGACTGCCACTTTGAAGGTTACTACATCTTAATCCTTGAGTACCCGGTTTAATCCTTTATGTTATTCATCATATATTTATGAAATCCAATTCCATAAATATATACTTTAGTAACTCTTTACTAAAGTGGTTGGGTCCAACACTCTGAATAACCAAACCCATTAAACTTATCTCAAGAGAATATTTTATATCTCCGTTAAGAGATTATGAATTCCATCTTGAGAATACATGTCCCATCAACACTAAATGCGGCTGCCCAACATACTGAGGTTTTGACCATAACTTATAGATCTCACTCCTGATATATCAAAGCAACCTACATCTCATGATCAGGTCCATTATTCTCTCAGGATTTAGAGTTGATGTAAATAGAAGTCGTGAGCTTTATTATTCATTTGACAGTCATTAGGAGAATAATAAATCTCACAGCGGTCCAGTTCAATATGTCTTAACTCTTAAAACATATCAACATACCAACTAGAAGTCTCCACTTCCATGATCAAGACAAATCATCTTAGTTGATATGTTATAGTCTTCGCAGATGAAATGCCCAATTTCATCACCGACTACGAACTAAAATTCTGAGTTTACAAAGAACTTGTGATTTATATCTTTCTGTGACTTTTCACATAAATCACATACTATGCATCTCATGGACTAAGATAATGTCCCATTAGTTCATAAATGGTCTCATGCAATTAAACAACTTAATTATTCATGACATGCCAATAAATTGGATTTTAGGGCCCACTAAGTCTCTTGGCCTTGACGTTATGTCTGCACTTTTCTTCCAAAAATATTGGAGCATTGTAGGCAATAATGTAACCAATTTAGTTTTAAATGTACTTAATTCTGGTATGTCTATGGCTGTAATCAATAAAACTAATATAGCCCTTGTGCCAAAAAACAAGAATCCTTAGAGAATGACTGATTTTAGGCCTATCAGCCTATGTAATGTTGTTTAGAAGCTTATTTCTAACACTTTGGCTAACCGTCTTAAAGCTATTCTTCCATATATCATTTCAGAGAATCAAAGTGCTTTTGTGGCTAACAGACTCATCACTGACAATGTCTTGGTAGCCTATGAGATTATGCACTATATAAAACACAAAAGAGGTGGGATTGATAGCTTATGGCTGCAAAATTGGATATGAGCAAAGCATTTAATATGGTGAAATGGTCCTTTATCGACAAAGTAATGAGGAAGATGGGCTTTAATGAGTCTTGGATTGGTTTGGTGATGAAGTGCATAACCTCGGTAACCTACTCAATCATTATAAATGGTTCGGTTCATGGATGCATTGTGCCTACCAGAGGTCTCAGACAAGGAAACCCTCTGTCTCCTTATTTATTCCTGCTTTGTACTGAAGGCTTCTCAGCCCTGATTAATGTAGCAACAAAATGCCAGCAGTTGAATGGTATATCCATTAGTAGGGGGGCTCCAAAAATCAGCCACCTTTTCTTTGCCGACAACAGCCTCCTTTTTTGTAATGCCAATAGTGCTGAATGCAATAAGTTGAAGGAAATTCTAAGAACCTATGAATTTGCTTTAGGGCAAAAGATCAACACCGAGAAATCCTCAATATTTTTCAACCCAAACACTTCTCAAGAATGTAAGGAAGAAATCTTTGGCATTTTGGGGCCTATGAATGACTCTCGGCATACAAAGTATCTTGGTCTCCCCTCCATTATTGGTCGATCAAAAAAGCAAATCTTTGCGGAGATAAAAGAGAAGGTTGGTAAAAAGCTGGCTGGCTGGAAAGGTAAGCTTCTCTCAATGGGAGGCAAGGAAATTCTAATTAAAGTGGTGGCGCATGCAATCCCCTCCTACACTATGAGTTGTTTCCTTCTTCCAAAAGGCCTGTGTAAAGATCTTGAAAGAGATGTGAGAAGCTTTTGGTGGGGTCAGAAGTAGCAGGGATCTAAGATTGCTTGGGTTGGTTGGAAGAAAATGTACTAGCCTAAATCCCTTGGTGGTATGGGTTTCCGTAACTTGCATGCGTTAAATTTGGCCTTGCTTACAAAACAGGCTTGGCGAATTCTTACAAACCCATGCTCCTTAGCAGCTCGTATTTTAAAGGCAAAGTATTTCCCATATGAGGACATTCTGAATGCAAGCCTTGGCAGTTGTCCTTCGTACACTTGGCGAAGTATTTTTCAAAGTCTTGAAGTCATTAAGAGCAGAACCCGTTGGAGAGTTGAAAATGGGCGTTTAATTCACATTTGGGAGGACAAGTGGCTCCCTACTCCTTCCACATTCAAAGTTATCTCTCCTTCTAGAGAATTTGTGGATTTCCCCATGGTTTCCTCTCTCATTGACCAAGAGACTAAGTGGTGGAAGCCCGATGTGGTAAAGACGCTCTTCTTGCCTTTTGAACCAGACATTATACTAAAAATACCCCTAAGTCAGAGTTTGCTAGTGGATTCTCTTATTTGGATTGGGAACAAAAGAGGGGTGTTCATTGTCAAAAGTACATACTTCATTGCTGCTAAGCTTCAAGCTGATAAGGATTTGGGGAAAGCTCTTCAGGAGACTCAAATAGTATCATTTGGAAGAAATTGTGGAAACTGAAGCTCCCTCCAAAGGTCAAGATTTTCTCTTGGAGAGCTTGTGTAAATGGCATCCCTGTGTATGTGAAAATGGAAAGAGGATTGCATTTGGGTTGTGACTGTCTTGTCTATGGGGAAGAAACTGAAAACCTCACTAATGCGTTAATTTTGTGTGATTTTGCACTTTCTGTATGGTCTCTTTGGCAAGACTGCCCCTTGAATTTACTGGTGAATGCTACGGATTTCATTGATATTGTGCTTAAATTCTGCTCAAGCCCCAATGTTGTGCACTTAGATTATTTTTTTGCTATTGCTTTGGCAATTTGGCACAATCGGCATTGGTGTGTGCATAATGAAAAGGGCTTCTCTCCTCTGCAAGTATGGGATTTGGCAAGAAGTGTGATAGAGGATTTCCACGAAGCCAATGATGTGCTCTGTTCTGTGAAGCAAGATGCAAATGATGGCTGGATGGCCACTCCGCCTGGGTATTTTAAAGTGAATGTGGATGTTCTAGGGTTGGTGCGATTGTCTGTAATGATGGAGGCAAGGTGGTTGCAGCGCTGTGCAAGGCTTTGCCTTTGTGTTATCCAGCTGAGTGGGCTGAGCTCTTTGCTTTGGAGCAAGGAGTACTTTTGGCTTAAGAGCTGGCCATTTCTAACATTATTTTTTAATCAGATGCGACACTGGTGATTCAAGCTATTTCACAGGACCATTATGGAGGTGAAGTTGGTCATTTAATTCAGGAGATTCAGAGTGCAAAGTCTTCTTTTGCTAGTTGCATATTTCGACGTGTGAAAAGAGCTTTTAATGGAGCTACTCATGGGCTCGCTCAGCTTGCAAAATGGAACAATGTTAGTCATGTATGGAAAGATGATTTCCCTTTGTTTTTAAATTCCCTGCTGAAAGTTCAAATAGCGTTGAAAACACCTTTGAACGTTTTGACCC
Source organism: Quercus suber (assembly GCF_002906115.3). Taxonomy (NCBI): domain Eukaryota; kingdom Viridiplantae; phylum Streptophyta; class Magnoliopsida; order Fagales; family Fagaceae; genus Quercus; species Quercus suber. The sequence goes on along the minus strand of NW_027069469.1, from coordinate 592,593 downwards.
CCAATTACAAAATATCAATTCAAACTTATTATCAAACAATTAATGTGCGGAACATGAACATAAGCCAAACACAGAATTGATAAACAATTTAAGCCAATTATAATCACATCCACAGCAGAAAATAAAAGGCAAAGATAAAGGAAGAGAGATGCAAACACAAGGACAACATGCGATGTGTTATCGAAGAGGAAACCGAAGCCTTCGGCGTAAAACCTCTCCGCGACCTTCCAAGCAGTAAATAATCCACTAAAGAATGTAGTTGGGATACATGAGCAGCATAAGACCCTCCAAGCCTAATCTACCCAGTGTACCTAAGCCTCTAAACTTCTTGCTCTAACGAGGTTGCGCCGAACCTATTTCTTCTTTAGCTAACCGAATTCCGTTATACACCATAGCATCAACCAATAGTCATTAGTCCCTTCCAAACTGCTTCCCTTAGCACCAAATGATCCTTCTCACAAACGTGGGTGTAATGAGAAAAGGATTTGTTCAAGAACCTCTCAAGGATGTATCAATGGAGAGGAAGAGAGTAAAGGAATTTGAAGAGTCTCTTAGTGAAAATTGGGGATGAGGGAATTTTGTTTTTCTCTAAGGTTTCTCTCACAAAATTCTCTCTGGAAGTTCTTTTGATTTCATGGATATAAGGGTCTATATATAGTGGTGTGTGTTTGGAATACGAAGAGTCAGTTTTTGCCAAACAGTGTAAGTTGGCGGTTTGACCTTGAAGCTTGTCTAAGTCGCGAATTCAAGTCGTGAGGTAATGGCCTGGCCAGCCTAGGACTTTTGTCCTGTAGTGCGACAGCTGGCGTGACCCTTCACCTTCCTGCATGCTTCTAACGTGCACAGCATTTGGAGGCTTACAAGCCGCAAGTCAGTCGCGAGTCCTAGACACGAATATTTGCTTCTTTGCACAAGGATGAGTAATTTTTCACACTTTCTTCACACACACTACCCTTACAAGAATCCCACCTAAATACAGGATTACTAAGTGCTAAATTACAAGAAAATTGGCACGAAATAAAACCAACAAGATGGTTGATAAATTTCAACCTTACAATCTCCCCCTTTGGCTATTCCGTGACAAAACTATAAAACAAACTCTAGACTTGACGCCTAAGTTGGAAACAGTTGGAAAACTCACTCACACCTAACTCTAGAATCTGTGAAGCTTTTGAACGATAAGAACAAGAACTCCTAAAACACAACAACATAATAAGTTCATTGTATGCAAAAAACTTGTAATGCATATGGAGTAAGCACAATGCGATCAAGCACAATGGAATAAAGCAATAAACCAAGGCAAGACCAAAACAAGCAATCACTATAACCAAGTGATCACAATGCTCATTCACACTTGGAATGAATATCCGGACATTCAAGCTGACAAACACAAGGTAAATCACTTGAATGACCAACACTCAACCAATGCACAATACATAAAGTATATGCATCTATGAATAAAGTCCTACAAGGGCACAAGAGTGACAATACTTAGAAGAAAATGCATAATATTTAGTCAAGTACTAATTTAGCAAAGCACACAAACTGCATAAAGTATGGTACAAACCATAAAGGCCTACAAGGTGCAAATAAACTACCCTAAAAGTTTACAAAAGCAACATGGGTACAAAACATAAACAGAAACCTTAAAAACCTACAAAGGTACCAGGTACAAACTATAAAGTATTTCCCTTATTATATCACCTATCATGAGTCATAAAAGTTGTGATGAACTTGGAACATATATACCTGTAACCTGAAACACTTGCACAAAACACATTAGACCCTCAATATAAAGCAAGTAATAAACAGACAAGTATAATGTAACAAGTAAATTACGATCAAGTAAACATGATGTGAAACATTGAGCAACTTGACCAAACAATGTCTTCTCCCCTTGGTATATGCATCTCCCATATGGAATATCTCTCCCCCTACGAATGTGCACGAGAAATGAAATTTCTCCCTCTAAAAATGTGCACAAGAGTCATATAGAAATGAAAAAACTCTCCGGTATACTGCTCTAGAGTATACTCTCCCATTTTTTGACACAAATAGACAAAGGGGTTAAGGAGAAAAGAGGGCAAGAGATGAATGTATGAACAATGATAAAAATGCAAGAGGGGTGCAATGATGCATGAGGGGTGTGAGATAAATGAGAAAATGAAGCTCAATTCTAAGACATGACATGCTAGAATAAAGAAACAATGTATGAACCAATGCATGACAAGTGTAGCAAGAGGTGGCTATGTGTAATGCATGACCAATGCATGAAAAATGCACATGTGGGGCAAGGTTTGTTAAATACACAACCAATAAACCAAACATGTTCCTAATGAGAAAACATGAGAAACCCCAAAGTTTGATACTCATTGGAGTCCAAACAAGCGAGAAAATGCTTAAGAGACATTTTAACAAACACCTAGCATGCACACTATGAAGAACAAAGTAAAACAATGCATGAACATTATGGAAACCACCCTTAATACATTTTTTTTTTTTTGCCACAAGGGGCCGACATCCAAAGCAAATCATCAAAAGAAACCAATCACATGCAAAAAATTTGACAAAAATTAAGTTTTCCTAACCCCTATGATGAAAATCTCAACCAAGAACACAAAACTCTCCAAAACATAATCTAAGGATCAAAAACGAAGAAAAGAGTTCATAATTACCTTAGAGATGTTAATGGAATGAAAAATCATTCAAATTGATTGGGTTTTGATGTAAAAATATTGTAAGAGTAGTTTAAAAGAGGATGGAAAAGGTTTAAAACAAGTTTCCCACGAAAAAACCCTTTAAAAAAACTGTTTCTAGGCATTTGGCGACTGGGCGAGTCGCGAACGAGTCGCTAGTGAGCCGCGAAACCATTCTGTGTGAACTCACGATTGGGTTCGCGACTAGGCAAGTCGCCAAAACGAGTCGCCAAAACTTGCGACTTGGTTTGGCTGGTTGCAAGTCGCCAAATTAAGTTGCCAAAAATTCTGACACTTGCTTTTCAACCCAAAACATGTTTAAACACTGAAAAACAATGTAAGCACTAAGCATAAACACAAAGAGTGATAAAAATCACTTCCAAAAACATATAAAATGATCAAAAATCTTTTTAGATTAATTCATATAAAGATGAGCACACACACATCACATTTAAACAAGTACAATCGAACAAATGAATAAGGTATTTATTGGACATTAGGCAAGTGTGTTGTGTGTGCGTATCAAGTGTGGAATAGTCCATAGTCTAGAGTGAAGTTTCAATGATCAATTCAATCAAGTCATACACAACTAGTGTTAAGACAAGTGGTCTATCTCAATTATAGAAATGAACATATATAACCTCCCACAAAAAAAATGATTACAAATCTTAGAAGTTTTTCATTTGGCTTCTGAATAAATCATAACATTTGATCCATTTTGAATCAATACATCTCATTTTGAGATCAATACCTGAAATTTTTGATTTTCAATTTGATGAACAAGCCTTTGGCTTTTTGGGCATCATACATTTTATTTTGTTCGTTTTCCCTTTTTCCTAGTTAAATACTAGTATGTGCGACAGGCTTTTGCAGCCCAATATCTCTTTTCATTTGGAGATTTACATTTAGTGAGCTCTTTAAGCAAAAACAACAAAATAAAGAGTAGGAAGATATATAGGCACAAGTCTATGCATGTTTCAAAACCAACAAGACTATTGACTAATCATTCATGACAAGTTTGAAGATCGATTTACAACAATCACACAAAGATGTCAAGATTTTTCCCATAAAGATATAAGTGCATAAAGAACAAGCTAATCTCATAAATGCACAAAGCCAATTGTACGGAGGTACAAGGCAAAACTCACATGTGATATGTGCTCAAACGTATACGAACAAACTTTTTGAATTTTTCACTTTTTATGTGATTTTGGATTTTTTACTCACACAAAACTGAAACATAAAAGTAAGATCAAAAACAAAACAATGCATACAAATAAATGTAAGATGCACAAATGCATGAAGATATGGCACCTAATGCATGAAGGGTCCTACGAAGATCGAAAGAATTAGATCAAGGACCAAAAGAGCAAAAGCTCAATCATAGGAACCCTTCTTCATCCAAACGGAATGATTGTTTGGAATGAGTGTCTCAAAAAAAGTGAGACGATGGTTGGAAGAATGAGAACCAGAGATATACATAGTCAAGGAGTTAAGAGATTTAAACATTTTCTTTAACAACATGCTATTTTCACTCAAAACCGGTTTATTCTTTTTAGCACAACTTCCAAGAAGTTTAAGTTTCTCTTTTCCTTTAATTCTTTTAAGAACATGAAACTTAGAGCAATGAGGTCTTAGATGACCAAAAGCACCACAATGGTGACAAACAATGTGTTTAGGTCCACTAGACTTTTTGGGAATGGATCTAGCAACATGGTTTTGTTCTCTCTTCAACTTATGACACTCAGGCCTTATATGACCAATCACACCACAATAGTGGCAAGTAGGAATAAACTTAGATCCATCCAAAGCCTTAGGTTGAGACTTAAACAGAGGCATTGACTTAATAGCCTTTCTCTCCACCTTTTGATTTCTTTTATGTGGAGGAATGTATACCGATTTGTCCTTTGAGGTAGAACACATAATAGACACAAAATTAGGTACCACAACATGATTGCAACATATATTTTCATCATTTTTAGCAATAGGTTCAGCAATCAAACACTTGGCATGCATTTTCAGCAAGTTTCTCATATTTTTCAACTAATTTGTTAGATTCATTGAGCTTAGCAATCAAATCATCCTTTTCACAAAATAACTTGCTCAAATTCTTTTGAAACTTCTTAGCCTTTTTCTTCAAAAGTTTGTCATTTGGAATATCAACAACATCCAAAGATTCATATAAAATAGCATCACAATCATGAGGATTCACACTTATAGAAGCATTTTCACAAACACATGACATACTACATTTATCATAAACCAAATCATACAAAGAGGCATACAAAGCACAATCCATGGCAAAAAAAAAAAAAACACAAGGGGTCAAGGATCACACTTAGGTATTTAAACCATAACAAATGTACCTGCTCTGATACTAATTGAAAGTTCAAATAGCATTGAAAACACCTTTGAACATTTTGACCCCCAATTACAAAATATCAATTCAAGCTTATTATCAAACAATTAATGTGCGGAACATGAACATAAGCCAAACACAGAATTGATAAACAATCTAAGCCAATTATAATCACATCCACAGCAGAAAATAAAAGGCAAAGATAAAGGAAGAAATATGCAAACACAATGACAATACGCGATGTGTTATTAAAGAGGAAACCGAAACCCTCGGCGTAAAACCTCACCGCCGCCCTCCAAGCGGTAAATAATCCACTAAAGAATGTAGTTGGGATACATGAACAGCAGAAGACCCTCCATACCTAATTTACCCAGTGTATCTAAGCTCTCCAAGCTTCTTGCTCCAACGAGGTTGCGCCGAACCTATTTCTTCTTTAACTTATCGAATTCCACTATACACCATAGCATCAACCAATAGTCATTGGTCCCTTCCAAACTACTTCCCTTAACTCCAAATGAACCTTCTCACAGATGTGGGTGTAATGAGAAAATGATTTGGTCAAGAACCTCTCAGGGATGTATCAATGAAGAGGAAGAGAGTAGAGGAATTTGAAGAGTCTCTTAGTGAAGATTGGGGATGAGGCAATCTTGTTTTTCTCTAGGGTTTCTCTCACAAAATTCTCTTTGAAAGCTTTTTTGATCTCGTGGGTATAAGGGTCTATATATAGTGGTGTGTGTTTGGAATACGAAGAGTCAGTTTTTGCCAAACAGGGTAAGTTGGGGGTTTGACCTTGCGGCTTGTCCAAGTCGCGAGTTCAAGTCGTGAGGTAATGACCTGGCCAACCTGAGACTTTTTTCTTGTAGTGCGATAGTTGGTGTGACCCTTCACCTTCCCGCATGCTTCTCACGTGCACAGCATTTGGCGGCTTACAAGCCACGAGTCAGTCACGAGTCCTAACCGCGAATCTCTGCTTCTTTGCACAAGGATGAGCAATATTTCACACTCTCTTCACACACTACCCTTACAAGAATCCCACCTAAATACAATGTTATTAAGTGCTAAATTACAAACAAATTGGTACGGAATAAAGCCAACAAGATGGTTGATAAATTTCAATCTTATACCTGCTTCAGTCAAGCTCTGGTTGATGGGTGTGTTGTCTTAGCTTTGATGCACTTCTTCTATTGAGTTAATGATATCTCATTTCCCTTTCAAAAAAGAAAAAAGAAAAATGGAGAGGAGAAAATAAGGGAAATTTCAAATAATGGGGTTATTTGGTTGGGAGGAGAAGAGATGAGTGATTTTGGTTGGGCCCGAGTATTCTCTCCCCAAACCCACCATTTTAAGCTGTTTTAGTTTGCCCATATATCCTTCTCCTCCCTCCTCAATGTAGGGTTCTTCTCTTTTTTCTTTCCTTTTTTTTTTCAAACTTTTACATTCAACGTTTTTTCTTATAAACTATTAATTCGTTTTTTTTTTTTTTTTTTTTTTACCCCCCCCCCCCCCCCCCCCCCCCCTCAACTTTCCATCATCGCACTATTTTATATATCCTACTTTTCCATCCCCCCAACTAAACAAAGTCTAAGTATTGTATGGATTTCAATCCTCAACCAACAGTGTATCATCATTGAGTTTGGGTGTCAATTGTTATATTAAATAGTGATATAAGATTGAAAAAGGTTTGTGTATATTTTGTCCTTAAAGTTTGAGGTTGTTTCTATTTTAATTTTTTACATTATAAAATTTTCATTTTGACCCTTTATCTTCATGGTTGATTCTATTTTCATATTGACCATAATGTTTGTTTCTAATGATGCCAAAAAATCGTAAGTGAGTTGCATAGCCCTCACGTGCTCTAAACAAAACCTGTGAGACAGAAACAAAGAAAACCCTACAGAGAGTACCAATGTGGTACCAACGAAATACTCTAATGGCTTGTTTGGAAGTTTAGAGAGGGAGGAGAGTAGAGGAGAGTAGAGGGGAGGGGAGTAGTGGGGAGGAGAGTAGAGGAGAATGATTCACCTCCACCTTATTTAAATGTTTTTAAAATTAGTAAGGGGGAAGGGAGTAATTAGCCCTTCCCCTTGTGTAATTTTATTAATATAATAAGGGTAAATTAGGTAATTTACTTGGTCAATAGTTTATGTACTTTACTCCCCCTCCAAATCTTTCCAATTTGGGGGAATTAAAATTGAGGGGCTAGAGGGAGTCCAAACCCTTCCAAACTCCTCCAAACCCCTCCCTCTCATTCTTTAAAAAACTTCCAAACAAGGTAATTGCATTACTCTCCCTCCCTCTACTCTACTCCCCCTCCTTTTTTAAACATCCAAACATGCCATAAATGTTAAGTTAGAGAAAATTTCTAAAACTCTAGAGTGCCAGAGCTAGGAAAAATTACGTGTACCTTGGTTTGTAAGTGATTTGGGGTTTTTATAGTGGTATAAAGTTGACCTTTGTTTCTTAATAGAGAAGGTATTTCCTTGTAGAGAAGATCCTCTTCAGTGCTCATATATCATGGGATTTTTTCCTTGTAAGGATTCCTCTAATTACAGTTGAGCATGAGATGTAAGACATTTTCATATTAAGTTCCTTGGAGAACACTTAGGCCATGTAGGTGCCACGTGGCTTTGTACCCATCTCCCTCATGTCCATCCGTCTAGTTGGAATCCGTCCACTATGAAGAGTCCAATTGTCTTTCTGCCTTTCTGTCCGAGACACGATTTCATTCTATCAATTCTTTGACTGTTAGGCCATTTAGACCGTTTCTTTTGGCAACACCGTCACTTATGATTAACTCTGTTGATTGGATCTGTTTGCCTTGGGATTTATCCCTATTAGCTTCTATTAGTAATCTAATCATCCATGTTTTTTCCTACAATAGTAAAATTACTACATTCCATAGCATTTTTAGAAAATTTTGAAATGTAAACAGTTTCAAACTTTAAAAACCAAAAATGTACTTTAGTCATTAAAAAACTAATTTCGTTGCTTTCCATTATATTTAGGCATTTGTTATTGGGTACCCAATAGCATCCGTTAAGGCTGCATTAAATATATTAAAATACCCTTACTTTTTATGGGATCGAGAGTATTAAAAGTTCATGTGTGTTAGAACAACATAGAAAAGTGACAGCAACAAGTTGCATTAAATGCTTTCTTATTAAATGTTCTAGGGTACCTGTTAATGAATGTCAACCATTACATTTAAAAGTGATATAAGATTAAATAAAAATATATTTGTAATATTGAGCAATAAGTGAATTTGATATTAATGGTACATTTGGTATACTAACCATTTGGTTGGAGGGGTGAAAAAGTGGAAGATAGAAAATGGGGAAAGGATAGAAAAATGAATTTGTATAAATTTACTCATATGCTCTTATTACAAAATGATAGACAATTAAAACAAAAAGTGTCAAACAAAAAAAAAAAATCACGTATAGTTGAACCAAAAAAAAAAAAAAAAAAAGAGAACAAAGTAAAAAGAACACAATCTATATCACGCCTAAAAAAAGAAGAAGTGAAAAAGCAACCAGGTCCATGCCCAAGAAAGAAAGAAAAAAAAAAGTGAAAAAGCAACAACAAGTCCATGTGAAAGGATGAGGAATAGTTCATTCATTGACTGCAACTATTCTTCTCCCCTTTATTTTCTTCCCAAATTAGGGAGATAGAATTTTGGTGGCTTAAGGAAGAAAACACCTGATCCCTACCAATTTTCCACACTCCCCTTCTCTCCAAAAAAAAAAAAAAAAACATTCATAAAATCAGTTTTTTCTCCACTTTTCTATCTCCTATTTCAACCATAACCAAACATACCATTTGTAAGGACGCAGTTTGAGTCCTTAGCCCAAAAGATAAATGAACGTAGGTCCAAAAAACCCAATACAATGAATTTGTAGAGAGTGGGTTGGAAAACTGGGCTTAAATGAGTTGAACAACAAGTGACTTCAGATGACAAGAAAATAAAGATAGATTGATTTAAACTAAAGAAAATCATCCTCGGCACAGTCTGAGGAGATCAGTTCTTATATATTTTCTCTCAAGTTTGATTATAAATTCAGTTCTTGATTGCTAAAATAGTTTTCTCTTCCTTTCTCGATTCCTTTTCCTTAAGGGTCTCTTACATTATATATCTCCCTTTAAATGATTTTGGTCATCCATTTATTGATCATTTAGATCACTACTTAAGTGATTATCCTATCAAACACCCTCTCTAGCCCATTGTGAGTTGGGGTAGCTAAGGTAGCACTATTTAAGGGTTTTCCACATAAATGCAGCCAGAAAGTTAGTTGTAGAGCATTCAATGCGGTGGTAGTGGCTTTTCCTTAGATATTTCCTAGCTCCCATCCTTCCTGTACATTCATAATGCGTGTCTTTACCAATAGAACCTCCTGGAATGTCACCCTTGATGATAGGAGGCATATCTTGATCTTCTTTGCATTTAGTCAAGGGGATGTTCCTCCTCGGACAACCTCTCCCAACCTCTACAGTCATAGTTTGCTCGTGAAATTCGAAGTATTATGTCTTCCTTGCTATTGTTCTATTCTAGGACCACGGAGCCTCCTTGAACAAGGCCTTAAGCCCAATATACATTTAAGCCTATGTCCCCATAATAGCCCCTCAAAACTCCAGTTTTTCCCTCCAATCCAAGGAGAAAAATGGTGTTTTGATGTTCGAATAATGAATCCCACACATTCCTTTGATTTCTACATGTGAGAATGTCATTTTGTGCGTCCCATAACTGTTCCTGACAGGCAGTGCTATGTTCCCCGAGTCCAATGTTGAGATGTGGATCCTATGGCTAGCATTTCTCCTTGGATTTTGGGTGGGATAACTCCCACTCAATTTCACCTCCTATATAAGGCGCCCAAGGGGAGTTATTTCTTCCCATTTTACAAGTTTTCAAGCTCTCAAGAAGTTTTTAACTCTCAAACCTTTGAAGCTTTCCAAATCTCTGAATCTTCCAAGTCCTTTTCCTAAAAACTTTCAAATATTCTAAAGGGTTCAAGGATCAACACACGTGCTTATTCTCATAAGTTTCTACTTCTTTAGGTTCTTTTCTCCTTGGCCTTCTATTTTTTGTTTCCTTTCTCCGAAAACTTCTTTCACATCCCTTTAGCTCGCCTAGATGGGTAAGTTTAAGCAACTTGTAGACTCTTCCGTCGGTATGAAGGGTTTTAAGTCTAAGTACCACATTTCGTAGGGAGTAGCCCTACGATATTGTGCCCTAGACCGAATAGTCATAGATAGAAGAAAGGGGGAGGTTGTCATTCCTATGATCACTTTCAGAGAAGGAGGAATGACACTTCCCATGGGTAGGGTGACCCGAGACTACCTAATCAACCATAGGTTGTGTCCTCACCAGTGCGCCCCCAACCTATTTATAGTCCTAGTAGCGTAGATGCTCTCAATGAGCAGATGGGCTTAAAACTCACATGGCATGATGTCATTCACAATGTACGAGTGCCATTCACTTGCCAACGCAGGGTATTACCTTAAGTCCCAGTCCAATATCGTTAGGCTGATATCGTGTCTTCCCAAGTCCAACAAGGGCATGAAGGACGACTACCTAATCACCTCTGGGGAATGATACGACGGTCTTCACTGCCCAACTCGGGAGGGAGAGCCAGGTGGGATACCCTAGGTCTAGGTCCCTCTTTTCTTTCCTCTGAAGCATGGGCATTAGCCTTGTGGCTTCATCATCCATTCATTCTTTTTGTATTCCATTTACTTCTAATGGTGATTTCATTATATTGACCATAGTTTTGCTCCTTGGATGTTCTTGCAGATAAAAGGCATGTTGCTCCTAGACTCAGTCTTGTTAACGTCGCGGGTTTCAACAAGGTGCTGAGGTCCGAAATAGTCGTGAGTGAAGATAGGTAAATACGAACCATATACTTGATACTTGACTTCAAACCCCTGTCAAATCTGTTCCAGGAGGTGGGCCAAGTAATAAAAGCCGGTGACCCGAGACTAGTACAAATAGACGTTTCAGTACCCGGCTTCTTGGCTCGAGAGACCTGCCACCCATCAAGCTGCCTTTCCACTGCTCTCCTCGTAAGGTAGCAGCCCCGAGGGAAGAGACAGCCTCCTTATGCCTATCCCTAGAGGTTAAGATTGATCAATTTCGCCTTGAAGAAGAAGGAGAGACATAAGAAAGGCTCGTGGAGCTTTCAAACTCTGAAGGTGAATTCGACAGATTCTCCGCAGCTCATTCTCCTAGACTTATAACTGCTCGGGTGGATAGCAGCTTCAAGGAGGAGGAAGACATGGCCTTGAACCTGAGGAGAGGCCTAAAAGATATCCTTACTGGGAGGAATAAGGGGTCATCATCCAAGGAGGCCCCAAAGACTTAGCTTCCCCCCGATCTTCCCCCTCCCCTTCTTGTTTCCCTACCCAACCTGCTCCCCAATCCAAACTTGCAAAAAAAGAAGAGGAAAGAGATGGACATCGAGGAAGGGGAGATTGCCCCATCGAAGGACCCAAAACAACAAAAAATAGCCAAAGATAGAGTGTGGGATTCTTCGGTGGAGAGCAGGGTGGCTGAGCACTCAGCCAATGTACGCTATTCAACTTGGAATCCCAAGTTAGAATTGGATGGCGCGACATTACCCTGGAACTCCTTTATTAGGGAACTCTAAAGAGGCCACACCTATTATGTGCTGAGGCTTTGGAGCACCCTCTCTTACTTCCCAAGGACATGAAAGCCTTGAAGAAAGTAAGGTAGCAAGATTTTTTCCTGTTCTTGAAGAGGAATTTGGCCATGGTAAGCCCTTAGGCACATTTTACTCGTTTCCTTTTCTGCTCCTTTGTTTTGTTTCTAACATACTCCTTTGTTGCTTATATGCAAGTTATCCAGGAAGTTTTCATGGCCGAAGAATGGGTCAATGACGCCCGGAACGAAGCTAGGGTCGAGGCAAACCTTCATGCCAAGGCCAACAAGGCCTTGGGTGCATCTGAACAAAAGAATAAGGAGCTTGCCAATAAGCTGGTGGCTAAGGAAAGGGCACATCTAAGTGCTAAGGCAGGTTTGAAGAACGCCAAAGACCAGGCCAAGGACCAGCGTAAGAAGCTTCATCTTACTGAAATAAAGCTGGCCACTCAGAAACAGCTGGTCCTGGATTTTAAGGCTGAGTTGTAGAAGGCTACGGAAGCAGCTTGGGTGGCCAAGGAAGTTTCTGAGGCCGCAAAGACAACATCCTACGAATGTAGGTTGTGGGAAACGGAGCTATGACTGGTGGATGAGTTGGTGGAGGTGTGCAGGGACTACTGCAAAGAGGTATAGGTAGAAGGGCTCAATCGGGCAAGAGTCCCTGCTACCTCTAAATAGAGGAGCACCGAGAGCATATTCTATCCAGAAGACATCCGAAAGATTCCGGCGATGCTCCCCCCTTTTGCTACTCTTGCCATTCCCCCTCCTAAGTAGCCCTCCACCACCCAAACTCTTCTTCCCCTTATTGTCTTAGAAAGAACTGGCAAGATTGGCGACCAAGGCCAAGGGATTGAGGTGACCAAGGGTAAGGAGACCGTCTAGGAGGGTCCTCAGCCCAAGGGCCAGGGTAAGGGTAAGGAGGTCAGACCCTCGACCAAGGCTAAGAATACCGAGGATGCTCTCATAATCAAGGATGTGGTCTCCAAGGCCAAAGGAGCTAAGTCCAAACCCAAGGCAGACGACCCTAAGTCCAAGACAGCTAACCCCAAGGAGGACCCTTCCCATGCCAAGGCATAGTTATAGGAGCTCTTTTACTTTACTTCTTTGTACCTTTTTTTTTTTTTGGTGGCAGTTCATTGTTGTTTACAATGTACCTTCCTTTTGATCAATGAGAAGGCTTCGCTTTTTATTTCATGAATCTTTCTTTTTCCCAGTAATCTTTACTTTCTGGTTGATGTAGTTATTGTTTTGCCCTTTAGTGAGACTTAGGACTGATAAGGTTGTTAACAGTAGTGGATTGTTGCCACCCAAACTCTAGCAAAAGCTAATAGTAATGCATTACTGCTAATTTGGATAAATTGAACACGTATAAATAGTAAAGAAAATAATCACATATTTGCATTAAGTACTGGGCCATTCACAGGGAAGGCTAATCCTCATGGAGATGAGTAGAACACTTAGTAGTAAAAGATCTGAGGGACCTGACATAGCCCTACTTTTTTTCAACACTTAGGCCAATAGTCAAGGATTTTAACTTATCTAAGGCAGTGATCCGAGGAGTCCCAGATGACTAAGGCTTTGCTTAACACTTAGTGAAATGAACTAAAGTATTAATTTACACAAAGTATGTGATCCAAGAGACCAAGCATGACTAAGGTTCTATTTAATACTTAGTGAAATGAATTGAAGTATTAATTTACCCAAAATATGTGACCTGAGAGACTAGGCATGACTAAGGTTCTGTTTAATACTTAATGAAATGAACTGAAGTATTAATTTATCCAAAGTATGTGGTTTGAGAGACTAGGCATGACTAAGGTTCTGTTTAGTACTTAGTGAAATAAACTGAAGTATTAATTTATCCAAAGTGTGTGGTCTAAGAGACCAGGCATGACTAAGGTTCCGTTTAATACTTAGTGAAATGGTATGTAACGCATAATATCATTAACAAAAGTATGGCAAAAAAAGACTTTCATTAATAATAGTACTTTCACAGGTTATTTACATTCCAAAGGTGTGGGATAACATGTTCATCTAGATTTTCAAGATATTATACACCTATTCTAACCACTGAGGTGATGCGATATGGCCCTTCCAAATTGGGCCATAACTTTCCCCATACCAGATTCTTTGGAGTACCTAAAACCTTTCTCAATACTAGGTCTTCAGGTGCTAATGGCCTAAGCTTTACATTGACATCATACCCTTGCTTGAGCTTATGTTGATAATATGCCAATTGGATCATGGCATTTTCTCTTCGCTCTTCAATTAGGTCTAAGCTCTTCTCTAACAACCCATCATTATTGCTGGGAGTGAAAGAACTCGTTCTCAGCATTAGGAATCCAGTCTCCAGAGGAATAACAGCCTCAGCACCATAAGTCATTGAAAATGGTGTTTCCCTCGTTGACCTACGAAGCGTGGTCCGATATGTCCAAAGGACATGTGACAATTCTTCTACCCATTTTCCCTTTGCATCATCTAATCTTTTCTTGAGTCCATTCACTATAACCTTGTTGACAGCCTCGGCTTGCCCATTCCCCTAGGGATAGGCTGGGGTGAAATAACTATTCGTAATTCTCAGGTCACAACAATACCTCCTGAAGGCCTTACTATTAAATTGAATGCCATTGTCCGAGATGAGGGTATGAGGGATCCTGAACTGAGTGACAATAATTTTCCAAACAAATCTCTTGGAATTCACGTCCCTGATATTTACTAATGGCTCGACTTCAACCCATTTGGTGAAACAAGGGTCTCTTACATTATATATCTCCCTTTGAATGATCTTGGCCCTCCATTTATTAATCATTTAGGCCACTATTTGAGTGCTTGTTCCATCAAACACTCCCTCTAGCCCTCTATGAGTTGGGGTAGCCAAAACAATACTGTTCAGGGGACTTCTCACATAAATGCAGTCAGAAAGTTAGTTGCGGAGCATTCAATGCGGTGGTAGCAGCTTTCCCTTAGATATTTCCTAGCTCTCATCCTTCCTGTACGTTCATAATGCATGTTTTTACTAATAGAACCTCCTGAAATGTCACCCTTGATGATAGGAGGCATATCCTGATCTTCGTTGCATTTAGCCGAAGGGATATTTCTCCTTAGACAACTTTTCTCATCCTCTACAGCCATAGTTTGCTCATGAAGTTCAAAGTATTACGTCTTTCTTACTATTGATCTATTCTTGAACCAAGGAGCCTTTTCAGACAAGGCCCTAGGCCCAATATACATTTGGGCCTGCGTCCCCACACCATTAATTACTAGAAATATTTGTATTGTAATATAATAACCGAATAACTATTCCTATTCATAATGAAATAACTATTCATATCCATAAATTTGCTTATTATATATGGAAAGTTTGTAAAAGGCAATGCATATGGAAAGTTTATATTTTTGAAAATATATTAATTTTTAAAATTGCTACATTTATTAAGAAATAACTATTACCATATTATTTTGAAATGTTTATTATTATTTTCAAAGAATAACTATCCTTTATAATAAAGATGCAACCGAATAACTAATAACTAAATAGTTATTATATATGAAATTCTCTAAAAAAGTTATTACATATAAATAATCATTTCATTACAAGATCTTTTATAGCACATCAAGCATGCCCTGTATGTAGGGGTGGCAATTTTTATCTATATCCATGAACCTGCCTATTACCCACCTTATTTGGGTAAGTCTTAACCCAACCCATTTGAGTATTTGGGTTAAATGGATAAAGACCCATTTGGTTATTTAATTAGATGGGTTTAAATAGATAAACCCACTAATACCTACTAGACCCATCTAAAATTTAAAATTAAATAAACTCACTAATACCCAAACCCTTCTAAAATCTAAATCTTAAATAAACAGTATGAACTCTAGATTTTCTCAGCAACCAAACACTTTCCCAAACACTTTAACCTCTAGATTTCTAAGCCCAAACACTTTCTGTCATATTTTCTCAATAACCAAACAAAAGGAAATTCTAGAGAGAGAACAGAGATGAAATCAGAGTTCACCAGAGGTAGTGTATCAGCTTCTTCTCCGGCGAAGCTGGTTATGTTCGCCGGATTTCTCATTTTCTTGTATGAATCCAGATGGGTCGCCGATATCGACAGACGATATGTTCGTTAATGGTTAGATCCGGCCGATATTTTCGATATTTAACCGAGATCTTTTGTTTGGTGGTGGTTACGATGGAGATTTGAAGTCTTCTTTGAGTCTCCGGTCACCATTGAGGAAGCTGTTTGTGGAATAGGTGTCAGAATCCGACGAGCTTGAAGGAGTCCCAATCGAAATGGTGGAAGGCGCAAGCTAGCAGAAGCTCTTCCCACATACCCCATGTTTGTTTCTCGGGAAAGCTTTGTTTTTCCATGAAAATTTTTCCCTCCTTTTAACTTCTCCGTGTTTCATGAATTTTATTGGGCTTTCCTTAGCTATATGATGTTGCTAGGGATTTATTTTTCTTTTTCATTTTCTTTAGGTAATATTTTCTTAGACTCTATTTCATTGCCAAGAAAAAAAAAAAAAAAAAAGACTTCTGTTTTTTTTTTTGGCTTTGTTTGGTTGCTGAGAAATGAATTTTGTGAAGGGAAAATGAAATGAAAGAACAAGAAAAGTAATTTTTGAACTTTTTAATTTTTTTTTAAAGTTTTTAACAAGTTATTTATTTATTTGGATCATATTGGGTTAAATGGACGGGTTACTAATTAAATGGGTTGGTCAAATAATGGATAAATAATTTATATATAAACTGGTAATAAATGGATAAATGGGTAATTACATACCCAACTCGCCCATTTGCCACCCTTACCTGTATGAGTTATTGGACATTATAAAATTTAATAAAATATAATGCGGTGAAGCTCTAAAAGCAACTTAACTTTACAATTTCTAAATTTAAAACACATTTAAATTCCATGTACTAAATGAAAAACATCCATCATAGTCAAAACAAAAAAAAAACAAAAAAAAAAAAAAAAAGTCATATCCTCTTACGCATATTCAGTTATAAACCATTGTAGCGGTAGGGGAAAAACGGCTTAATGGCATCCACACTTGGAGAACCACCACCCCATTTATATTCTCTACAGCATTGAAACAAACAACGCATTTGTTCCGCATACATGGTGCGAGAGAATCTTATAAAACAAATGAAAAACAATATATATATATATATTATACAAGATAAAATTTCTACTTTAACTTAATCCAAGTGTATATGTGTATGAAGCTCCCTTTTGGAAACTTGAACTCCGGCCCTTACCCCCTACACCCCACAATCATTTATACTTATGGAGTGACTATCACACTAAAGGTATGCGGTGGTACAAATGAAAATTATTATTTATACTATGTAGCATTCAATTAAGATTATGTTATGAAGAATTTAATAAAAGCAGCATTTGCTACATTTTAATGGTTTTTCCAAGTGCATAGAGTGACCATATTTGAGCCAAAATCTCAATTGAATATTTTATTAGCCTTGATTAGATTTGCATTTAATAATTTATCATTTTATTTTAATTCAGTTTGTAGTTATATTTGAATTTGTTTTTAATTATACATACATTTTTTGAAGAAGAAAGTGATCAAGTTTTAATTATCTATACATTAACTATATTTGTTCTATTTTTTTTTTTCTTATTCACAAAATTTTAAGCATCATATCCTAAATATGTCTAAAATTTAATAATTTTTAATTATTAATAAATAAAAAGGTTTCTTTTAAAGACAAATTAATAATTTAGCTACCAAAATCCACATCAACCCGGATGCATTTATTATTTGGTAAAAATATTCACCATTATAAGAAAAAAAAAATTCAGCCTTCAAAACTCAATTTATTTTCCATTTAGGAAGCAAAACTACTTGCAGCACTAACCCTAGGCACAAAAGAAATGAAATATAAACTACACAATAGCGATAAACTTAAAAATTGAACAGAAAGCAAAACACATTATGATTTCTAAGAAATAAAACTACGAAATTAAGATTTAAAAAAAAAAAATTGTTTGCAGAGGCAGGCTTATGTCTTGCTTATAAAGTTGATTCTTTCGTAGTTGTAATTAAGTGTCACCAGAAAATTCACAACCCTATCTAGTAGTCCATTAGGCTAATGGGAGGGCCCAATTGATGAGGCACCATGGATAACCCACTAACCTGGTGGGTAAGATTGTGAGCTAATTTTTTTGCCCATGGACGCTAGTTAGGTCCAAACCACTAGCCTAACCCAACCACCAGCTCACCGGCCCATGATTTATAAGAAACTTTTTTCTAAGGAGAGGGGGGTGGTTCAAACTTATGATATGAGGGGGAAGAGACTATTGAGCCCATATGCCTAAGTACTAAAATACCCAAGTAATTGTGTAAAGTTAATGCATTATTGGACCGATGGCAAGTGGGCTAGGCAACAATCAAAATTTTAAAAAGTTTTGATATTTACAAATGGTTGTGTTAAGCTATAATTCTTCTTTCTTTCTTTTTTAAGATAAAGTTATTTGATATTTTCAAATTAATTGAGAATTGCAAATGATAGACATGTATGTAGATGCCAAACTAGTTGAGATGTCACATTTTGTAAAGATGCAACTATTCTCACCCTAATATGAATACGCCAATGTATTTATTTATTACAATCAATAAAAGTTAATCACTAGTTTTTTTTTAAAGTATATTGTTCATTCTTCAAGGTTTTCAAAGCAAAATATTTTCCAAATGGGTCTGTGTTTGAAACTAAAGCATCCTCTGGCTCGTTTGCATGGAAAAGCATCCTCCACGCTAGAAACATTATCAAGCAAGGTGGAGAGTGGGAGATGGCTCCCAAATCAGCATTTATGACTCAAACTGGCTACCAAGAGAAACACAAGGCTGAATACAATCACCACCAGCCCCTTCTCTCAAATATGCCATGGTCTCTGCCTTAATTGATCCACTAACAAAATGTTGGAAGGTGACCACTATTGATAGCCTTTTCATGTCCTATGAAGCCCAGAAAATTAAAGCTATTCCCCTGTGCACCTCAATGCAACCCGACTACCTATATTGGCCTAGGAGTAGAGATGGATCCTATGAGGTAAAATCGGGTTACCAGTGGTTGTGTGAAACAGATTTGACAGAGCTTGCTTCAGTGTCGAATTCCGAGAGTGTTAAAAGATTTTGGAAGAAAATCTGGAAATCACATATGCCAGGAAAAATCAAGCACTTCTAGTGGAAAGCTTGCTCTAATGCTCTACCTACCAAAGAAAATTTGCTGAAATGAAGAATCACCACCGAAGACACATGCCATCAATGGTCATCTCATTCTAAATTGGTTTTACACGCACTCTGGGATTGTGCTTCTCTCCATTAGATTTGGGATGTGGACTTCCACTGAATTGACAGAAACAAAGCTTCTATAGGAACATTTAAAAACCTCGTGGAACTGATTTTCAAAAAACCCAGCATGTTTGAGCTCTTTGCAGTCACTACTTGGTTTCTATGGTCTCAGTGAAACAAGCTCAGGTTGAATATTGATGGACTCCCCTTGAATCGGATTGTGGTAAAAGTAAGGAGATACTTATCTCTTTATAAACCTACCCTGCAAACCAGGATGAAGCAAACCCATACTACAAGGGAGAAGTGGACAGCACCTGATAGGAATGGTTGCAAGACAAACTTTGACAATGCCATGTTCCACGACTCAGGCGAAGCGGGTTTGGGTGTAGTCATTCGGAATCATGAATGAGAAGTCATGGCAGCATTATCTGAAAAACAAATCCCACTACCACCCACTGTTACTCAGCTAGAATTACTAGTAGCTAGGTGAGCTACCCTTTTTGTCCAGGAAGTAGGTCTTCACAATTCCATTTTGGAAGGAGACTCGGAAATTGTCATCAATTCCCTTCGGAAAGGTGATATGTTTCAATTTGCTTTTGGTCATCTTATTCAAGATACGTTGGTTTATGTAAACTCTCTAGAGAGCTATAGTTTTTCACAAATTAGGCAAGGTAATTCTGTTGTCGATGCCTTAGCGAAGAAAGCCAGATTTGGCTCTTCTTTAACTGTCTGGATAAAGTTTGTTCCTCCTAATATTTTTACTCTTGTTTTGGCTGACAAGCCTATTATTGATTAATAAAACTTACAAGCATGATTCTCAAAAAAAAAAAAAAAAATGTATATTGTTGAATTTGACAAATTTTTTTCCTTGACATATAATATAATTATAATTATTTATTAAATTTTATAATCTCATTAAAAGCCCGATAAAATCTCAATAATTGCCCATTACAAACTCATAGGTAGCCCGTTAAAAGTCCATTAAGCCTAGTCCACCTGCTAAAAGTCCAATGAACATTACCCATGGGCCGGGGTTTTTTTTTTCAGCTTGACAACTGGTCAACGGCCAACTAGGCCTGCCTCACACAACCATAGGTGGAGTAAGAATGGGCTGGCCCAGCCCATTTCCAACCTGCAATGCTGATTATTTTCTTATATATATTTAAATGAGTTTTGCACTTCATTTGGTTTCACTGTTTTACTAGATTGCCAAGGATAGTTGTATAATTTTATAAAAACAAATTATCTTGATAAATAATTTCTGAATTTGTGACTCACCCAAGCAAAAACAATAAAAGATTAATTGCTTTCTATTGTTGATAAGAATAGATTAATTACACCCTCCATTTTTCCTAGGCCCAGAAACAAAGCCATCTCACACAAACGGTCTACAGTTAAAAAAATTTGAACTATTTTCTTCAGTCAAAAAAAAAAAAAATTGCACTCAAACAAAACTTTGATCAATTAAATTACTTTATAGTAAAAGGCGTGAAGATGTTTTCAATGGTGTTTTGGTTTGTACAAGTTTTGGGGGAGCCAAAAACTCATTGTTTAGCATCCACCGACATTCACAATTATAATAAGAAATTGAAAAGAAAACTCTTTAATTACTTGAACAAAAGAATAAGAGAATACAAAAGAATTATTTACATTACTCTGCTATATATATACACACACACACTCATATGTTACCAGTGTTTACACATGAGAATAATAAATTGAAGTGGTGCTATTGATGTTAGCTTAGGTTATTAAATATATAGGACATTAATTCAACAAAAACATTTAGAGGTATTAAAATGGTTTTTTCTTGCAATTTTCATGATATTAGTTACGTCAAGTTTTTCATTACATTGCTATTATGTATATATTTTTGAAAGTCACTATTGGATAATACATGTACAATTTCAATTCACAATCATTGCAAGTGAAATTCTACTAAATACAACACAAAATAAAAAGAAAAGATTGGTCTAATAGTATCACCTAAATTATATGAGGATAGGCACATGACATCGATCAGCTCAATTACAATTTTTTAGGCTCAAGATCTTTGCATACAAAACATTTGAATAAAAAAAATATAAAAAATATGCTCATTAATTTAGAGAAAAAAAAATAACAGCAAAAATATAAACAATTTAATTTTTATGGAAAGCTAACAAAAGAAAATTTCAATGTTGATTATACTTAAATTTTCTCTAAGCTTTGGTTGTATATATATATATATATATTACATAATTAGTAATGGACCGTACATAATCATGGTATATTACATAAATAACTTATAAATTTGAATTATTTTTAGTTATATAAAAAAAAGGCTCATAAATATAAAATTATTCAAACTCTCTTTTCCTCTAATTTTATATATAGAGTTAGATATATGATTAGATTTTTTTATGGTTTATTTATATTAGATTCCTTGTTTTCTATGAATCAACTCACTTGGCACACAAATTTAAAAGTTTAGATTAGATGGGACAAGTAGTGCAAAATTAGACTCTAATTGAATCCCAATTTGAAATCTAATTGGATTTTCTCTCAATTTTGGCTATTAATATATATATATATATAACTAAACAAAGGAGAGAGAAAGAAGAAACACAGAGAGAGAAAAGTTGGAAACAAGTAAAACAGGCTAACAAACTAACTAATTTTTTTTAATATACCAATAGTTTTATAACTCATGTCACCACTTATTAATAAAATGATATGGTGCTCACATGCTTAACATGTGATTTATTTAATTCCTTTAAGTGTAAGAGAAATAAGATGTCCACAACATTTTCACAACATTTTTATAACAAATCCTATGTGGCAAGTTGTTACGAGTTGTTATTGGTGGGATAGAAAAGTAATTTCAGTGGTAGATTCAAATTAGAACCAATAACAACTAACTAGCTATGATTTGTTGCGAAAATGTCATGGATGTAGCACCTCTCTAAGTGTAATAATATCGTCTTCGTCCTTGCATTTGTCTTCCTAACACAAAACATTGTTGTTCCACTTGTTGTTGGCGCTTTGCTTAATATCATTTCATTCTTCTTCATAACATTCCCCCTCAAGACCAGAGCTACTTTTGAGTCTTGAAATGATTTTGGATAGTTGATGCAAGCACTAAGGACATTAAGAACTCCTAATCTATTTAGCAAATTTCAAAAAGCTAGTAAACCAAGGTCTTTGGTAACTATAACTGCCAACTGCAAATTCCTTAAGACATGAAAAGTTTCTATTAAACTTGCTTAAATTTTCTCTCTTACCAAATGGCAATTGTTGAAAAACTGGTTTTGCATCTCATACAAAACCCACAGCAGAAGCAACATAATGATCTACTTCATTCATGAGAGATAACATGTAATCTTGAATTCTAGAACAATGAAAAGAAAGCGTACCTTAATGCAGTGAGATTCAAAAACAAAACTTGAGAATACCTTCAATCTTCATCCCAATTTCACATGGTGCCTAAGATGAGTGGTCTCTAATTCAGTACTTTCATACGTTAATTTTCCTTTTGAAAAATGTATTCCAAAGACTCTATAGAGAAAAACTGTTTTCTCTTCTTTTAATCATACGTACATTTTTAACTGCCCCTGGTAGTTACTTTATTTAATAACTCAAACTGATTATCTAATTGGGTTACCTTTTGGGCCAGCCCAATTGTGCTTAAGTATGTGGCTTGGGATGGGACCAAATGGACAAATAAGACTCTAGCTCTAATGGGTCTCAGACTTATCTATCAACTCTTGACAAACCCAATGTTACCATTAATTATATAACAAGTACCACTATAGAAATATAATTACACTCTAGGCCTTATTAATAAAATATTTCTCAATACTCTAATATGATATCATTTGACCCCTCCATGAAATATCCATAGTGAACAAAGTCATAATAAACTGTCACTTTGTAAACAACTATTTTATTCATTAAGTACCCAGTTTAATCTTTTAGTTATTCACATTTATGAAATCTAATTTCATAAAATATGATCTTTAGCCAATTCTTTACTAAAGTGGCTGGCCCTAAATAACCAGTTCTCATTAAACTTATCTCAAGAGGATATTGCATGTCTCTATAGAATGAGATTATGGATTTTATCTTAAGAATATGCGTTCCCTCAACACTATGTGTGGTTACCCAACATACTAAGATTTTGACCATTAAACTAGATCTCACTCCTGATATATCAAAGTAACCTACATTTCATTATCGAGTTCACTATCCTATCAGGATTGAGAGTTTATGAAATTATCCAATTTAATCTTTTAGTTATTCACATTTATGAAATCTAATTTCATAAAATATGATCTTTAGCAACTCTTTACTAAAGTGGCCGGCCCTGAATAACCAGTTCCCAAGATATTTCATGTCTCTATAGAATGAGATTATGGATTTTATCTTGAGAATGTGTGTTCCCTCAACACTATGTGTGGTTACCCAACATACTGAGGTTTTGACCGTTAAACTAGATCTCACTCCTAATATATCAAAGTAACCTACATTTCATGATCGAGTTCACTATCCTATCAGGATTGAGAGTCTATGAAATTAGAAGTTGTGAGATTAATTATTCAGGTGATAGTTGTTAATTGAATAATTAATCTCATAGCAGTCCAGTTCAATATGTCTTACACACTTAAGACATATCAACACATTAACTAGAAGTCTCCACTTCCATGATCAAGATAAATTATCTTAGTTGATGTGTTATAGTCTTCGCATATGAAACACCCAATTTCATCACCGACTATGAACTATATTTTGAGTTTACGAGGTGTAGACACTCGATTGTGCACCTATGATTTAATCAAAGAAGATGACTGGAATGACCATCCATGTATGCAAAAAATCATGATTGCATTACATGCATTAATTCATTCATTGCATGTCATAAAAATGATCTTGAGATTCTAACAGTCATAATGGTGTGTTCAATTTCCAAATCAGACTGTCAGATCGAAAGATATCACATGATCAAGTTTGCACGGTCAGCATGCATTGTGTTTAGGTAAAGTCGTCCACGCATGATTGATTTAAATTAATTCTGATTGGTTAAACAATTAAAATTAATTAAATAATTTTGTAATTGGTTAACAATTAGTGTCTAAAATAGGATTGTTTGCATAGGAATAAAAGAGATAATTGGATAATAATAAAATTGTGGATAATTTGAAATTTATCAAAGTTTATTTTAGGATATTTATCTACAAGATAATTGTTCCTGAAAAGACCTGAATTATCCTGAAAAGAGATAAAAATCTTAGAATACAGATTGAAAACACGTCTAAGTGCAAGGACTGGCTCAAGGAAACCTAAAAAAATGAGTCCAAAATGCACCCGAACATGAAAGTGAGAACAGCACCCAAGAGTACCATTCGGCACTTTAAAAGTGCCGAATTGCACTCTTTTGGGCTTTGGCACAATTCTTTTCAAGCGCCTACAAGGCACACCTTTTTTGACTTTTTCATAGAAAGACACGTCCCGATTCGCATTCTACCCGTGGTTGATTATTTTTTAAGCATTCCGGTCTCTATAAATAGGGATTGGATCCCAAAATTCAGCACATTCTTTTACATCCTAGGAGAGACACCATTTCACACTCTCAAAATTCTCACCCCTCTTTTCTGATATTCTCTCTTAAACTAGGATTTTTAGGTTTTAAAGATAATTGAATAAATTTCTTTGAACCCTAAAATATCCTCTCAAGAAGAAGAAGTGCTCCATGCAAGAGGTTGTTTCTTATTACCCTTTTCTTTTCTTAATGCTTTTTTATTGTGATGATGTATGTTTGTTTTTTTTAGTTTAGTTGTTTCAAGTATCCATAGCATGAATTGCTGTTTATTTTGTCAAAGTATCTTCTTAATTTCTTTATTATTGTTGTGATCTCTTTCTTATTTTCAAAAATCTGTATGTCAACAATTCTTTTTCTTCAAAACAAAAAGGGATCTACATCTTCCTTAGATGTAGATCTGAATTTTTCTTTTAAAAAAATGGATCTACTTCTTCCTTAGATGTAGATCTAAATTTTTCTTAAAACAAAAATGGATCTACATCTTCTTTAGATGTAGATCTGAATTTTCCTCAAATTAAAAATTGATTTGCATCTTCCTTAGATGCAAATCTAAAGTTTAAAAAAAATACAAATTGATTTGTATCTTCATAATATACAGATTTGATTTTGTTTTACATATGCGGATTTTGAAATAAAGAAAAAGATCATGCATGATTGTGTTTGTTGTGTTTGTTTTATTTAATACATGTAGCATGAATTTATTTCATGAATGAAATTCTCTTCTAAAAAAAATATTTTTCATATTTTTTCAACATTCAAAGCAGATTTGATTTTTTTTATATACGCAATTTTTTATCACAAAAACAGATCTGATATTTTACAAAACCAAAACCATTTTTTTCTAAGTTTTCGAAAACAAATCTAATATTTATTTTAAATCAAAAGATTTTGTTTTGTAAAAACAAATTTGATTTTTCTTTCATTAACAAACCAATTTTTTTTTTTTTTTTAAGTTCTCAAAAACATATCTGATTCTTTATAAACCAAATTCAAATTTTCTTTTCTACTCACAATAGATCTGAATTTTTTTAAACAAAGAAGAGGATGCATTCATAAATAAATTTGTGTGATTTAGTTTTATTTACATGTAGAACATATCATTCATAGCATGCATAAAAGGGGTACATTGGTCACAAGAGTTTAGAAGACCAGACTCTGTTTGGGTGGAATGGGTGCCTAACACCTTTTCCATTCCGTAACCTATCCTATGAATTTAGGTCTTTTGGATAGGTAGATCTAGCCTTATCTTTGTTTTATTTGGGTAGATTGTAACTAGGACAAAAAAGACCATGTAATTATTTGGAAGTTTGTAACTAGGACCCAAAGCCATGTAAGCCATGTAATTTTCAATTTTTCAAACATGTATTTTTTTATTCAATCAATGAAAGGAAACAATTCAGTCATTTTTTTTAATATATATTTAGTTTTTCTTATTTTTTGTATGAAAAAAATAAGTGGCAACTCCACACCACTTATTCAAAAAGAGAGGTACCCTAAAAAGCACTCAGAAAACTTTTATTTTTTAGAGGCACCTTTGGCGGCCTCTCACACAAGGGACTTGTGATTTTTCCCGCGAGATACCCGCAAAACGCTCTGTTTAGCTGATCTGTCATTTTTGATACACTCTATCCTTGCCCACTCTATATATACCCTCATTACCCACATATGTAGGAGAGGTTATTCAGAGAGAAAAACCCTAGAGAGGTTTTCTAAAATACACACACCTATCTTTTGAGAGAGAGTTACTTATCTTTAGTGAGAAATCATTGTAGTCTCTTCTCCATCCCTCTCCCATTATCATAGCTTGAGAGGAGATTTGTACCCAAACACAACACACACCTATTCAGAGTGTAGAGAGTGTTTTGGAGTTGCTGGGAAGCATTGGAAGAAGTCAATGATGGCAGATGCAACATGGAGCTTGTTGCGGGATCTGGAGAACTAAGACAAGACACGGTTCTGAGAAGCCTTGTTGGAGTAGGAGCTTGGAGGGCTTAGGTACATCAGATAGATTAGGCTTGGAGGGTCTCTTGCTAACCCATGTATCCCAACTGATTATCTAGTGGATCGATTTTCGCTTGGAGGGCGGCGGAGAGGTTTTTCGCCGAGTTCTTCGGTTTCCTCTTCGAAAACACGTCTCGGTGTTTTCTGTGTTTGCATCCTTCTTCCCTACTCTTTTATATTCCATTATACTGCTGTGTTGCTTAGTTTATGGATTAGAGTAGCTTATTTGTTCATCCGCTTGCATTTACACTATTCCGCACTTTGTAGTAAGTTAGTGTAAAATCTATCGAGCCGTAACTTTAATTGGGGGGAGTCTAAATAGCTCTTGTGTTTTCAACACATTTTCGAGCTTTCTACCAACTAGTTAAGCCTTTGCATACAGTTGGCCTAGTTATGTCAAACCTGTGAAGACTAAATCAAGCCCAGAGCCCATCAGGACTAGGTGAAACCTAAAGAGTGAACATCAATTTTTATACTTAATAATTCACTTAGTACAAAATTTAAAAACTGAATGAAACATGTTGCACAAAATTGAAAATCCATTTGAAATATAATTGGATTTTCTATATATATATATATATATATATGGACAAAACTTAGGTATAGTACCTTAGGTGCTGTTTCTTAAGTTTCCCTCTTAAGATTCAATCATGTGGCTACTTAACTAAAAAATACACTTTACATAAAGAAAAATTCACATGGTAGAATATTAAAAAGAGAACGTAAGGAACAACACATAAGTACTGTACCTAAATCTTACCTTAGAGAGAGAGAGAGAGAGAGAGAGAGAGATTGGGCGTGTTTAAATTCTTGGGCCCCATGTCGATGATAAAGGCTGCTACTTCCTTTCTCTTCATCCACATACCACATTTTTATTTTTATTTTTATTTTTATTTTTATTTTTGCTGAATAACCACATGTTTTGATATTTGCTTGACCAGTTAAATTATCATAGGAATATATCCTTTTTTTTTCCCTACTATTATTATATTTTTTGGGCTAAGTTGATCATATTTCTTAATCATTCAAGATTTGAGGCATGCTTTGAATAAGACATGACACAGACTAAAAAAATAACAATAATAAATCTCGCACTTAAAATATGCAAATCAAGCTGTCTACTCCAAAAAAGTCATGTTTGAACGGCATAACCAAGTCATCTACACGTGGGATTTGTCGAAATTTATATTGATAGCTCCAAAAGAAAAAGACAAAAAAGTAAGGAAGGTTTTACTTATAGCAATAGGTAGGGGTGTCCACAGGTCGGTTCGGGTCGGGTTTGTGCCCAATCTGGAATGACCCGCTCAGGTCGGGTGGAACAAAAACAGACCCATAACCAACCGCCGGAGACATCAGGTTAAGTCGGCCGGGCTTAGGGGAGCGAATAGTCGGGTCGGTCGAGTCTGGTGATAAGCAATGGTGAGCGGAGGAGAAGATCTCTCTTCGTCAATCTGGGTTGAAGGCCGACCGGATCTAACGAATTCTCTCCAGATTTGAGTAGATCGGAGCCCAATCTAACCAAGAATAGCCAGATTTGTGTAGATCTAAGTCAGATCTAACCCAATACTGCCGGATTTAAGCTAATCTGAGCAAAGGAGGAGAGTAGATCTTGAGTGAGGATGGCTGGATCGGAGCTGAGGAACACCGAATCTAAGCGAAGGAAGACCAAAGATGGCCAGATCGAAGCTGAAGAACACCAGAACGTCATTGGATCTCGAAGGATCTCGCCAGATTTGGTCAAAAATCGTAATATTTTACCGGAGAGGATGAGTGTTTCGGTTCAGGTTGGGTGTCACGGGTTTTGAAACGAGAAACTGGTAACCAACCCACATGGGGTCGGGTTAGAGAATTTGGACCCGCGTCCAACCGCTGGAGACATCGGATAGGGTGGCGGCGAGTCGAGCTCGGGCGGGTTGGGCGGGTGGCCGGGTGGGTTAGACAGCCCTAGCAATAGGGGATGCATCTATTGATTACTCCAATCAAAAAATAAATAAATAAAAGAGTGAAGGAAGGTTTTACTTTTTATAAAACAACATTAGTCCTAATGGATCCCGTTTTCCTAGGGCACATCAAAGGTCATCCACATCCCTTTATTTCATACTAATTTCTTTTGTTAACTGAAAATGAACTATGAATCGTTTAGGGTCAACTCTCTTTAAAAAAAAAAAAAAAATTCTAAATATGTTTATATATAGTTAATAATATGTTAAAATGTAAAACTCACCATCTTCTTTTGTTATTTCAGTTCTTTAAATTTGACTCTTGTCATTTTAGTTCTGTATGTTTCAGTTATACTTAATTCAATACTTCGTTTACTATCCATTAAATTGCACCATTAAAGTACATAAAACAACGCTGTTTTACATTGTAATTTTTTTTTTTTTAATTTCTGAATTTTAGAAAAAAAAAAAAAAAAAAAAACTCACTGCTGGGGAAGCAAATCACAGCAGAACCAAGACTTGTTGCCGTATAGGCACAGCGATCAGTATCATCATCAGCATAGTAATCCTCTCGATCTTGTCATCTCCTTTCGAGTATGAAGATTTCCTCAAATCTCTCCCGTGCAAACTGAGAATAGGCTTTCTTTCACTGCAACTCTTTTTCTCTTCATTAATTCTAAGGAGAAACATCGGAATAATGCTCTGATTTACACTACTACTTTCCTTCTTGTCTCTATCATTGCACTTGTTCAGTTCCAGCATTCACCAAATGCTTGCTGGCCATATTCAAGAAAATAGAGAAGATTTTATTTCCCCAGAAATTCATTCCTCGTTTCTTGAGAATCGGTAAAAGCAAGACTTATTGTGTATTGTTGAATTTCATTGGGTTTCGGCTGGGCTCCATCTAGTGATGTCCTTGGCAGTGGATTTATTTTATGTTTTTTTTTTTTTTTTCAATTAACATTTTTTTTCTAAAATTTAGAAATTAAAAAAAAAATTATACATTAACTACAGTTTAAAAGGAATAGTGATGTCCTTGGCAGTGGATTTATTTTATGTTTTTTTTTTTTTTTTCAATTAACATTTTTTTTCTAAAATTTAGAAATTAAAAAAAAAATTATACATTAACTACAGTTTAAAAGGACGCCGTTTTGGGCAATTTAATGGTGCAATTTAACAGATAGTAAACATAAGGCTGAATTGAGTATAATTGAAACTTAAAGAGTACGGAAATGACAAAAATCAAACTTAAAGTACTAAAACGACAAAATGTGAAACTTGGAAGATGAGTTTTGCATTTTGACTTTAATAATATAATTGGAGATTTAAAAAAAATAAAATAAAATAATAAAGTATAGAAGTAACTCAAGTATGGAAATTGGAATTAAAAAGTATACATTCGGTTCATGATCTTTGAATTACTTATTTAAAAAATATTTTTGTTAGAACTAATTGAAACTGTTTATTATTGCAAAAAACTTAGGGGGAAATGGGCATTTGACCTTAATTTGTAAACTATGTAGCAAAATACTCTAGTTCTGAAACTATTTAACAAATTGCCCCTATTTTTTAAACTTGATTTTATCAAAATCGAGTTTTATGTAAAACTCGATATCCTCAAAATCAAATTTTGTATATATTTTTTAGTGTAACTCGACATTAGTAATGTCGAGTTCCACTTAAATTTTCTTTTTTTAATTTTAGTGTCAAAATATGTATAGAACTCAACATTGCAATATCAAGTTCCACCTATAACTCGATTTTGTTAAAATTGAGTTTAAAAATAAAGGCATTTTGCTAAATAATTTCAAAACACAAGCATTTTGCTCCATAATTTACAAATCCCCTCCCCCCAAAAAAAAAAAAAAAAAAAAAATTAAAGGTCTTTCGTGAAAAACAGCAAACTTTCAACTATTTTCACTTTTCCGGACAGATTTGTTTGGAAGATGAATAATTGTCAACTGAACTGAGTCGCCCAGATTGGGAAGTAAGAAATGTTTTGTTTAGAACATGGCACCGATAATCGCAGGCTATATGCCCTCTTTGATGGGGTGCAAAACACAAGCATAAGATAAAGCAGGAAATTTCTATCACGTAGAAAGCCTAAACGGTCTGCAAGAAACCTTAAAAATAAAACAAGGTAATCCAGTATCTTATAGATCCAGGGTACCCATATAAATTCAATGATACATGAGAAATAAATATTGGAGTGGATGTCAAAAAGACAGCATAAATAACAACTATTATGTTCAAGGTTATGCATATCTCTGTACTAACAACAAACTACCCCAAACATCTTGAACTTGAATCTTTGGTGTTAAAAAAGGACCTACTTAACAGCTCTCGGCACACCAAAACTGCTGGGGAGGTTGTTTGCAGCACCAAGGCACCAACCATAAGAGGTGTAACAAGACCCAAGCTTAGAATCCAAAGAAGCCAAGTTCACTGGCTCTTTCCTTCTCGAATGTTTCGAAGTACTGATAAATGATTGTTACTGCAAGCAGAATCCCGGTCCCTGAACCAATTGCTCCCATGAAATCTGCCAACACTGTCAATGCACCAATACACATGCCTCCAAATGCTGCAGCAGTGGGTATGTAGCGGTTCAGCTCTTTCTGTAAGTTTGACTCACGATGACCAGGCATCACCATTTGTTGTTCCTGCAATACCACAAAGTATATAAGATGACATGCTGCCAGGAATACAGATGATGACTGAAGAAAGCATTGCTACATTAATACACTTGTAGCTCACTCATCTATCAGATTTTTACATCCACGTGACTGAAGAAAGTATTGCTATATTAATAAATATTTTTTAAATTAAAACAAATGATGAAAGTTATAAAAGAGAGCCAGTTTAACAGTTGAGACCAGATGCACACCGGAGACAAAGAAGGTCCTTCATTTCATATATACTGCTCAGGTTCATAGCCAAATTGAAGAGATAACTATAATCTTTTATAACTACAAAGCTTATAAATCACTTCAGCAATTTGGCATTCAACTCCCTCAACAGATGCTATATTTTTTTATGACCAAAATGCAAAGAAACTTGTAGAATTGAAGACTTCAAAAAAAGTAATTATTAATCATTCAACTTATAAATGTAAAAGTGTACTTAAACTATATGTTGAAATAATATAACACTGCCACAATTTATGATTTGCTGAAATGATATCAGGGATAGTTTTTATTTTTATTCGTAAGTTACACACACCAAGTGAGTTTTGAAATTTGAACCCACATCCTCACCCTTCACCATTCACTCGTTTTTATGACAGAAACTGCTATTTGAGCTCATTGCCCAAATGATAATATGGATCTACGAGGCCAAACTTGATACATTTCCCAAAATAAGTACCAACATCAGTGTAATGACACACTAATCAAACACGCTTTATATTTAATTTAAGCTAGGATTGTTCTCTGAAAGGAATGGCTTCCAAATCTCATTTTATTCTTATTAGATTGTTTTAAAAAGTTACAAATAAAAACTCGTGTTTCTTTTTAGCTTTCCAAGGCAAAATTTAGTAGAGAAGATTTCTGTGATGCCCCAATTTGATTGATTGTGTGATGTGTGTGGGTGTGTGATGAGTCCCACATTGGGTATTTACTGGGTAGATCTGGGCTTTATTAACAACAAGGAGCCTCAATTGTGACTAGTCCTTTTGAGGTATAGTGCAGTTGTAGCTAGCGCTTTTCCTTAGGTCGTTACATATGGTACCAGAGCCGACCCAGTAACCCCTTATGGGCTTAGAGACCTACCCACAAAGTAGGCCCTAACAAGGAATTTAGGGATTTAAGTGGGGGAGATTGTGATGCCCCAATTTGATTGATTGTGTAATGTGTGTGGGTGTGTGATGAGTTATTTTGAGGTATAGCACAGTTGTGACTAGTGCTTTTCCTTAGGTCTTTACAATTTCAATTTAGGACCTACCCAACACATACCATTTGAGAATGCAACACATATACCATTTTAGAATGTAACACACATTCTAACACCATCCCACCCCCATAATAGTTCCCCAAAACATAAGGATAAACAAAAAGGAAGACTTATGCCTATGAAGCAACAAGTTATTGCTTTGATTATCACTCCTAAGCTTTGGCTCAAATGGTTAAAATGATGGGATGGGATAGCTCTTACCCAATTCCTTTTTTGCTTCCAAAGGGAAAAAGTTAACTTTTCTTGTTGGTGCGACAATGATTTCAAAATAGGACCCATGCTACCAATATACCAATTCATACATTAAGACATATCCAAATCCCACAGTATCCCCTTACAACTTGAGCCAAGGTCCAAAGATAAATAACAAGAAAGTTCTCCACTTTTTGAGGATATTACATCCTCAACCCCATAATGAATATCCCAATTTCTTTTCTTTTTTTTCCCCCTGAAAACATCAGTCCTAAATCATGTAGCCAAAACTTAAAAAATTTTAGGTGGGTGTGTGCGCGTGTTTTTGGGTTTTTTTTTTTTTGGGAGGGGGGGGAGAGGTCAGGTGTTCTTCACCTAGATATAAGATTCATTATGGGATAGAGTGAGGAATTTAACCATCAATGTATAGTCTCAAAATTTTGTTACAAGGACTCTCCAACATGTGTCTCAAGTTGTGGGTACATGGAGCAAAGGCTCAATTTACAACATAAGGGAAAGCTAGATTTAAAGAGCATCTCATTTCTTCCCTTCTTCAACTAGAAGATTAAGTTTTTAGTAACTTAGCTCAATTAACATGGGTGGTTCTTTATATGCCTGCAATTGGGAACATTGTTAAATAATTTTCACATTTTTAATACACTTAATAGCATGGTTTCATGGCAGGCCTGCCAAAATACCTATTGTAGCATTGAGTCCGATACTACTTCAACCATCTCCATTAAATACTCTGAAAGATTTCAAAATATGCAATTTGAAATTCAAGTATAACTTTTATGATGTGCAATGTGCATCTCATGTTCAACTTTTAAATAGAATTACATTCAGTGCAACCCTCTCTAAACTCCATTATGATACCTAACAGTGTGTGCAAGACTGCAAGGTCCAAACCCAACCTGCCTTCCCATCCACATAACATAAAATTAATAATAATTATTGAGTGTGAGTTTGGGAAGCACGTTTCCCAGCGAGTGCACAAGTACTTTTTTCAACAAAAACAACTTTACAACTGGGTCCAATGGCACTATTCACACATTTAAAAATTATTTTGCTACAGTGTTTTTAGTTTTCAACAATAAGCGGTATCTAAACAGACCCTAAATGTTACTGAAATGAAACTTAACATTTATATTTGAAAAATTATAATAGAGTTGAACTTTATAACCATAAGAGCATCCACATCAGTTTATTTAAAAAATTTTGTCCATTTTACACTAAAAACCTACTTTTTCTATTTTACACAAGCAATTTGTAAAAACACCCACATTAGATCATCTATTGTACACTATCTTTTCTTTAAATAATCATTTAATATTATTATTTTATTATTTAACTTACCCACCTACCTACCACCCACTACCCACAACATCCACCACACACAGTCTCCCTCTCTATTTTTCAGAACAACACTCTCTCTTCTCTCACAATCAGCCATAGCCTTTGTTGCCAAACTGCCCTCCTCTCTCACGATCAGCCATAGCCAGAGCTCACCTTGAGCTCCGTCTAGGGCCGAGAGCCCCAAATCCTTCGCCATGCCATCACCGGTGGCAGCAAAGATCAGCTGCAACACCGCCACAAACAGTGGTCCAAATCTTCACTCTCATGGCAGCAGTGAACACTCCACCCAAGCTTCCATGGCAGCGGTGACAGTAGCTTTGGCATGAGTTTTGGTTTGATTTTTTATTGATTTTGGGTTCCATTTTCTGTTGATTTTTGGTTTGATTTTCCATTGCTTTTTGGTTGGATTATTATGTGTTGTAATGGTGGTGGCGGGGTGGTACTGGATTGTGGTGGTGGGTGGATGGTTGATCGGCTGTGCTAATTTAGATGAAGAGAGGGAAAGGGGGAGAGAGAGTGAAATGAGAAAGAAGAGGGATCTAACCGGTGATAGAGAAAATAGAATAAAATATTGATTTACAAGGATACAGTAACCATGTATATTTACACGGTTACTATAACAGATGTGTAAATATACACACTTATGCACCCACTAATGTGGGCTGTTTTTGAACAAAAATGTGTAAATTTGAGCATTTTTTCTATTATACACACTTATACACCCACTGATGCAATTGATCTAAGAGCAATCGCCAAAATCTTGCATAATACAAATAGTGCATCATTTTGCACATTTTAACCCAAAAAATGCCCACATCAGTTAGTATAAAAGTGTGCAAATATGCACCATTGCCATTGTAACCGTGCATATATGCACGGCTACTGTAGCTCTTCCATTTAATATTTTAGTATTTGTTTCTCTCCCCTCTATGTACCTCCAATTCACCTCACTCTTTTTCTCATTTCCTCTCTCGCCTCACTCTTACCGATCAACTCTCTCATTTCATCAGATCAACTCTCTCGCCGACCCACGCCGCCAACCCAAGCCCCATCACTGATCTGTTGGTCGCTTTTTTTTTTTCTTTTCTTTTTCTGGTTTTTTGGTTGATTTTGGGTGTGGGTCGGTGGGTCTTTGGGTTGATCGGCTTGTTTTTTCTAGTTCTTTGTGTCAATCTTGATAAGTGGGTTTTGCTTAGGGCGAGACGTCGATCTTGCTCAGGGTGAGGCGTCGATCTCTCAAATCAACTCTCTCATTTCATATGGCTGGGTTGAATGACAGTATGTGGGTTATGTTGGGTCTGTGAGAGAGATGACAATGTGTGGTTGAGTTGGGTCTGTGAGAGAGATGACAGTGTTAAAGAAATGAATATTTTATTGAATAAATATGTAAAATAGATAAACTGATGTGGGTGTTTTGTAAAAGTGGGTGTGTAAAATAGAAAAAGTAAGTTTTTTCTTGCAAAGTAGATGGAAATTTTGCACTAACTGATGTTGTTGCTCTAAATGTGCAACACAACCGGGTTCAAAAGTCCAATCCGATCATTAGTGTTCAAACTCAGATAGAAGTACTTTTCAAGTAGAGTTTTATACTTCAAATATTAAATAAGGATAGCTTTTCATATAAATAGGGTGGTGGGCTGAAACCAAGTTGGAAGCTAAAATTGATCCATAAAACAAATTTTTGTGATCGGTTAGATTACCGATTGTTCCAAAAGCTTAAGATGTTAAGATATAGTGAATTTAACCATTTATCCATAATTCTAACACTCCCCCTTAATCAACACGTGATATTTAATATTTTAAATGAGAGGTAAAGTGAAGTTAGGGGTCAAACTCAAGATTTTTTTGCTCTAATACTATGTTAAATTACCAATTGTCCCAAAAGCCTAAGCTGTTAGGAATTTGTGAATTTACTCATTTAACCATAATTCTAACATGAACAACAAATACATGCAAACAGTAAGAACACAACGATATACAGGACCAATTCAGAAACATAGCAATTTATATCACCTATATATGACCGATTTCAATTTCAAAATTCCAAGAATTCCATCTTCATAAGAAACTAAGACAAACAAGAAATAAGGCAAACAAACAAAAAATTGAAACCCATGAGTTTGTCAACCCTGACTTACTGTTGAAACCACAGGAACACTACCCAGTAAAATCATGAAAGAGATGCACACACATACATACTTGCAGAGGATGAGAAAATTATATCACAATGAGTTCTTACCTTAAGCTGCTTGGCAACATCTCTAGCAGATGATCCAGAAACTTCAATCCAAGTTTTTGAGAACAATGCACATGCTGACAACATAAACACTAGATAGAACAGTGCATGGAAAGGATTGGCTGCCATATCAGCTAAGCTGCAAAATCATATGCAACATATCAATTCAGGTTTACTAGCATCATTATAATGATGAATAAGTAAAAGCGCAGATAACTTGCAGAATGGATTCTTCAATAAGCCTCCATTCCTGAATTTCATCGTGCATTCCGTATGGATACAGCAGGATACATCTCCACGAATAAAAAAAAAATAATAGTTTTATGGATATGGTTCAGATACTGCAGGATACCAGTTGAATACAGCATTCATATGCCTGGGTCTAAAAATGAATCTCTTTTGGGGCATGTTGGGCCACAGGAAGGGGGGTTCAATATGCAATATCTAGTATTTGAAGAAGTTAAAAATCCTTGAAATTTTCAATTTCTATGCACATCATACATGAATTATGGATCCTGTTTACTTCTGTTATTTGTAGCTTATAAAATACTTTTGTTTATGTATATTTTAATTTGGCAATGTTACACATGCACCCAATAGGTCTTGAACCCATGACCTCATCCCCCACCTTACTTTACAAGAAAGCAAGTGTAATTTGATATAGAGCTCATTGACCATTTGTGTTTATTATTATTATTATTATTATGTTTATTATTTGTCTTGTGAAGTGTAAATTACTATATTACAACCTTAAAATATATTTATATACAAGCTGAGTTCTGACTGAAATCGCATCTCCCCTTATAAAAATAGGGGGCAAGGTCATGGGTTTGAACCCACTGGCTGGTTGCGTCCACATTAATTGATTAATGTATTACGACTGTATTGTATCCCAGTTATTGAAAAACTAACAAATCACTGTGTTCAGATCATATGTTGTTTTCTTTTAATTGCTAACAACACACATAACCAATAGGTCTTGAACCCCTACTCTTATGAGGAGATAATTGAATTTGGGCTAAAGCTCATATCACTGACTGAGCTGCTCATATTGTATCACAGATAACTAATATCCAAGTATGAATGCAAGATCAAATTTAAGACAAAATACAATCTCTAGAAGAAAAAATAAAAATTCTTAATTACCTTGATGGTGCAGTGATATAATATGCTAGACCACCGACAGGAATAGATTGACCACTGGAATATTCAGATTCCTTCCATTTACCCAAAAGATTTACCAGAAAATTTCCACTGTACTTCCTGTAGAGCAGCTGCACAATCACCAAACCAAAAATAAAATAATAATTTCAGATATACATTTGAAGAGCAAATCGAAGTTGTTGATACAAGAGCAGTAGCTACCTGGGAGATAAAGTAAAGATTGGATACAAGTGCTGAGTGTAGAATAATGGGCATGTTGGAGGTATAGAAGAGCTTGATTGGATATGAACCCTGCTGACCACGTGCATTCTTTGACCTCACAGGCAAAACCACACGGAAACCTTGGAAATAGATTACAATTAGGAAGACCAAGACCGTAGCAAGCAGGTTTGTGACATTTGGAAGATTCTGGCGATAAAAAGCCTCCCGGAGAGCCCGAACCTTGTCGGTTCGAGTAATCAGGAGATGGAATAGGGCAATAACAGCACCCTCAAATTCAGCTCCTCGTCCACTGTTAATAGTGGTGGGACTAAATGCTTTCCAGATAATATTTTCACTGCAAATATAAATATATATATACTTCAGAAAATACATTAATTTTATATAAAAGGAGAGCAGAATGAATAGTCACCAGATATTGGTTGCTATGAAAAGTGAAATTCCAGAGCCTAGACCATATCCTTTCTGAAGAAGCTCATCTAAACAAATGACAATGATACCAGCAAAGCAGAGCTGAATGATAATTAGAATGGCATTTCCAACTCCAAGTTGGCTAACACTACCATACATGCCGGAGAGAACATAGGCAACAGCCTCACCCACAGCAATCAGTATGCCAAGTAACTTCTGAGCACCATTCCTGGAGGGAAAGTCAAAGTCAAAGTCGTCATGATGAAGCAGCAGCAAAAACAAGAAACATCTTCAAAAGAAAGAAAGAAAGAAAGAAAGTTTTCTTACAAGAGTGCGCGATCCTCACGCACATTATTGTCGACTTCAATGATCTTGGAGCCAGCAAGGAGTTGCATGACGAGTCCAGAAGTGACAATTGGGGTGATTCCAAGTTCCATGACAGTCCCTCTGTTGGAAGCAAGAATAACACGCATCCAATAGAATGGATCTGCACCTGTTGTAGAGTGTATGCCATAGAGAGGGAGCTGACTACATACCAAGAATATGAATAGAGATATCACTGTATATATCACCTTCTCTCTGAATGGAACTTTTCTATCAGCGCTCTCAACTTCTGGCAGGAATGAAAGAAATGGCCTCACCAAATGAAGCACCCTAAATCCTCCTCCCATCTGCACAATCAATAAGAAACAAATCACCAATACTAATCTGATTACTTCGCAAAAATCACTTCTTTTTAAACGAAAATTATGTTTTTAGTTCCAAATCAGAGAGAAGCAAACAAATTTTACAACAAAGAAAAGATGATTGATTATACATAATAGCTCAAAATTAAAACCCAACATCTATCTATCAACATGAATGTTTGCATCTATTTTATTTATTTATTTATTTATTATTATTATATATAAATACATACATAAAATAGTAGTCGAAAATCGAATAGATAGATCTTGAATGAAAACAGAGAGAGATTATATTATATTAAGAGATTTTTGTTGAGGTCCAGAAAGTAACCTTTAAGAGTTGAAGAAGATATATGCGACTGATGAGAGTTTCAAATGAAAAAATAAATAGATAGAGAGCACCAGTGGATCTGATGAACAAAAACAAGCTTAGAAGTTAGATCTATCAGTTTTATTAAAAATAAAGAGGGAGAGAGAGAGGACGCACTTAGCCACGATGTAATAGCCATTTAAACTTTGACGTGTGTCAAACAACAGTGACGTGGACTTCCCTCACAAAGAGAGACGGCATGTTTGACCCATTATCTGCTTTGAATTTTTCTTTTCTTTCTTTTTTACATATTTGAATTTGTCTTTAGCTTAGGTTATTATAACTACTTGGCGTACCTACTACCTATACGGCCTGCGCCTGCTGGCTGTGCAGCGGAATTATCTATACAAAAACATTATATGATTTTTTTTTTTTTTTAAGAAACATCTCACACAAAATAGGGGGAGATTCTAGCCTTTTACCCTCTATTTTTTAAAATATTTTATAATATATTTATGCTTTGAAACTATTTAAGTCTATGTTTTTATTTCGAAACTCAATTTTATTAAAATCAAGTTTCAATCAAAAAACTTGATTGGTAGAAAATTAAATATGAAACAATCAAACTTTAAAAAAAAAAATATATATATATATATATATAGAATTAATAATGGAGCTTACATAGTCATAGTATATTACATTAGTAACTTATAAAATTAAATTGTTTTTAGTTAGAAAAAAAAAAAAAAGCTCATAAATATAAAATCATTCAAACTTTCTCTTCCTCTAATTTTATATATAGAGTTAGATATATGATTATGATTTTTATGGTTTTTTTATTTTATTTTATTTGACTCATCGTTTTCTACATTAAATTAACTCATTTGGCACAACAATTAAAAAATTTAGATTAGATGGAATACATAGTGTAAAATTAAACCCTAATTGAAATCCAACTTTTACATTAAATTAACTCACTTTGCACAAAAATTTAAAAATTTAGATTGGATGGGACACGTGACGCAAATTAGACTCTAATTGAATTCTAATTTGAAATCTTATTGGGTTTTCTCTTAACTTTACCTATATATATGTGTGTGTGTAAAAATCGAAGAGTTCAAATTCTATTAGATTCCAAATTAGGTTTCAATTGTAGTCCAATTTTGTGCCACGTGTCTATTTATTTATTATTATTTTTATGGCAAGTGAATTATTGGATGCAAAAATCAAAGAGGCTAAATCCATTAACTTTTAAATCATATATATATATATATATATATTAAATGAGAAGCCATTACATATTTTTAAAATGTATAGTTTAAAAAAGATATAAGCTAATATCATGTATAATTTGAATCTCTTCTATAAAAAAATGTATAATTTGAACCATGTAATTATGATTATTTTTAATTGTACTTGTGCACATACACAAGGTTACACACTATTGACACTAGTTCTAATAATTTTTTTCCATTGAGTTTAAATTTTGTATAATCTATATTTAGATTTTTTTTTTCCAAATACTTTCTATATTTACATACTATAATAGAATCCTATCATATCATAATAAATATTTACATATATAAACACAAGCATAAAAAATGCTTATTAATAACTACCTTTGATAATTCTGGAAAATCAGTAGGTTGAAAATCTTCGGACTTCGACAATCTTGAAGGTTAAATCTTGTAAAAACAAAATAAGATCAGAGGAGACTGGTGGATGCCGGCCCAGGGTCCTCCGATGGCAAAGTTAATCTTTTTGCTAGTCGTCGAAAGAAGGAAAGTGCTATCAAGAAGTTTTCAGAATGTTTTTCATACCTCGCTTCTCTGCCAACGAGCCCTTTATATAGTGTTCGGCAAAAACGGTTACCTTGTAACTTCTCCAGTCGTTGCGGGTTTCGAGAGTAACCGCTACAACCGCCACGGCAGTTACAATACTTAGATTTCATAACTGATTATTTACTGTGGAATGGTTGCTGGAATATTGCACCCGTTGAGAGCAGACGCAACCCTTCATCTCGTCCGTTTTACCTTTACCAAAGACGAGATACTATCATAATGTTAGGATTGGTGCCCTTAAATCCTATTATAAGATGCTATGTATAATATTAAGTGTGACATTGTGTTTGACATTATGTATGACTTAATATTATGTTTAATAAATTTGTTTTATTATTATCTGAAATAATGGTAACATGAATATTCAGACATTATCATATAGTCCATGAGATGCATAGTATGTGATTTATGTGAAGAGTCAGAAAAACGTACAGAAACATTGGTGACAAGAAAACATCATTGAAAAGTGGTGTATGAGAGTGTAAGTCATTTTTGGTCATCCCTTTGTTACCAATCGAGAGACCACACATCTTGGGCGTTAGTGGAATTGAGTGAAGATTAAAAGTAGTCCCAAGTGCTTCAATTTTGTTTTTGAAATTCACCGCTTCAAGGTACGATCTCTTGTTTCTCTAATTCTGAAATTTACTTTGTATATGTTATCAATATCGAATGAAGTAGATCCGTTTAAAACTTATTTTCCGCTGCATTTATCTTTATATCCATCACATAATGCCTGGCTCGTCCATCATTAAGGACGGATGAACATTTTTACAATGCCTCATCTTTGTTCCTCAGGATGGCGGAGGCAAGGACGAGTGTTGACTCAATTGGTGAAGGCTCTTTTTCCTGGGATAAGACTTCATAGACGACCCGAGCTATCTTTTTCCATCCCCATTTTGGACGAGGCGTATGGACGACTTGGGAGTTAGATATTTTTTGCCTCCTCATCAACCTTAATTTTAAAAAAAATTCTTTTTAATTAGGAAAAACTAACATAAAGAGAACGTCAAATTTTTTTTTTTTTTTGGTTTTAAGAGTTACAAAAATGTAAACTATTTTAATTAATATTATTTAGAATTCATAGTTTTTTTTTTTTTCAAATAATGCAACCCAATACTAAACATGATTAAATTAGGTTTAATGTTCTCTAAAAAAAACTAATTAAATTACACAATTTTTATAGAAAAAAAAAATTCTAATTTGTCATTTTTTATTTATTGATATTTATTAATCTATATATATATAAAACCGAAACTTTTAAAGCTCCCACAATTTTTCACGTTAACACATTATTAAAAAAATAATAATAAAACAAAAAAATAAAACCAAAAAAAAAGTCATAAAATTTAATTTTAAATCTGATTTATTTCTTTTTTTTTTTTATTATTATTATTATATATATATATATATAATCTCATTTCACAAACCAAATACTCATCCCCGATGTAATTCTGAAACCAAAACCCTCTGAAACCAAAACACGCAAGGCAGAACCTCACCTCTCGACAAAACTAAACCAACACCCCTCCTTTCAACATTACTCACCAAACGCAGAACCTATACACTCTTTCAAACGTAGATCCAAGCTATTTCACAAGGCACGACCATGGGAGCCAACGTTTTCAATCTCCGACCCAGCCTCCATATCAGAGCATTCTCTCTCGGTATCTCTCAATTAATCTATGGATAAACTCTTTTCCTATTGTCTTTAATTAGGTTTTTTTTGTCAATTCAAGAATTTCGTCTTTAATTAGGTTTTTTTTTTTTTTTTGTCAATTTAGGGATTTCAATTCCTAACCCCTTTTTCGCTCTATTCTTTTTTGTTGAAGTCAGGGAAACACTCATAGAAATTCAAATTCTACAGGTTTTGTAAGAAAGTGAAGATGTATTGAAGAGCCTCCCAACCTTCAAAATCTGACAACAATCCTACAGGTTTTGTTTTACCTTCAAGTTTTGCTTTATTTTGCTATCTAGTTTTTTAGCACTTCTGATTTAGCTTAGCTTAATCATTTGTTTGATTGAATAATTATTTGGGCACCTAAAACAACGTCAGCCTTCTTCAGTCCCTGTTTTTTTTTTTTTTTTTTTTTCCTTTCAAACCTTCTACTCTTCTGTACAAGTTCATGTCTTTTTTAATCAAATTTGTCAAATTTGTTTAGAAATCTATAACTATAAACAAATTTAATTAGGACTCTATAACCATTATCTTATAAATANACAGAAGATATAAATCACAAGTTCTTTGTAAACTCAGAATTATAGTTCGTAGTCGGTGATGAAATTGGGCATTTCATCTGCGAAGACTATAACATATCAACTACGATGATTTGTCTTGATCATGGAAGTGGAGACTTCTAGTTGATGTGTTAATATGTTTTAAGAGTTAAGACATATTGAACTAGACCGCTGTGAGATTTATTATTCTCCTAATGACTGTCAAATGAATAATAAATCTCACGACTTGTATTTGCATGAACTCTTAATCCTGAGAGAATAATGAACCTGATCATGAGGTGTAGGTTGCTTTGATATATGAGGAGTGAGATCTACAATAATGGTCAAAACCTCAGTATGTTGGGCAGCCACATTTAGTGTTGATGGAACATGTATTCTCAAGATGGAATTCATAGTCTCTTAACGGAGATATAAAATATTCCCTTGAGATAAGTTTAATGGGTTTGTTATTCAAAGAGTTAGGCCTAACCACTTTAGTGAGACTAAAGTATATATTTATGGAATTGGATTTCATAAATATATAATGAATAACATTAAAGGATTAAACCGGGTACTCAAGGATTAAGATGTAGTAATTTACAAAGTGGCAGTCTACATTAATGACTTTGTATTACTACGAATATTTTATGAAGGGGTTGCATGTATAATAAAGTCTTGGGATATAATTTATAGATAAGACCTAGAGTGCAACTATTTTTATATAGTGGTATTAAAAATAGTTAATGGTAACTTTGGACTTGTCAAGAGTTGACAGAAAAGCCCAAGGCCCATTGGAGCTAGTGTCTTATTGGTCCCTTTTGGTCCCACTCCAAGCCACACACTTAAGCCCAATTGGTAAGGCCCAAAAGGCCGGCCCAATTAGATAAATTGGTTAGATACAAAGGGAAAAACGTACAGAAACATTGGTGACAAGAAAACATCATTGAAAAGTGGTGTATGAGAGTGTAAGTCATTTTTGGTCATCCCTTTGTTACCAATCGAGAGACCACACATCTTGGGCGTTAGTGGAATTTGAGTGAAGATTAAAAGTAGTCCCAAGTGCTTCAATATTTGTTTTTGAAATTCACCGCTTCAAGGTACGATCTCTTGTTTCTCTAATTCTGAAATTTACTTTGTATATGTTATCAATATCGAATGAAGTAGATCCGTTTAAAACTTATTTTCCGCTGCATTTATCTTTATATCCATCAAATGGTAT
This sequence comes from Quercus suber, assembly GCF_002906115.3. NCBI lineage: Eukaryota > Viridiplantae > Streptophyta > Magnoliopsida > Fagales > Fagaceae > Quercus > Quercus suber. Next base: position 548,254 of record NW_027069469.1, on the reverse strand, counting down.
CAGAGCGGTCTTCAATTTCGTATTGTTTAACATGTTGTGTGAGTTTAGAATTGGAGAAGATAGTTTCATACTGTTAGAAGATTATGTTTTAATTTTCTGCATGTTGTTGAAACTATGATTTGATGAAAACTGAAATTGATGTTATGATGTTGTTTAAATTTAATTTAAGTATGTTAAATTGAGTTTTAAGGCTATAGCATCAATAGAATTCAGTTTTGACATCAAACTCTGTCTGCCATGTTCGTATGAAAGATGTTTGTTCATGAAAAACGAAGAAAACTGTCTTAGAAAAATTTCTGGAAATTCAAGTTTCGCGATTTTCGATCGATCGAAAATTATTTTCGATTGATCGAATGAGACAGAGATCAGACTTTTTAGAACAATTGATTTTCGATTGCTGGTCGATCAATCGAATCTGTTTTTCGATCGATCGAAAGTCAATCGAGTATCAATCGAAAGAGTCAGAGGATCAAGTTCGAATTTCTTAATTTTTTCGATCAATCGAGGGGCACTTTCGATCGATCGAAAGAAAGAAAATCAGAATTTTTTCTAAGTGTTTTCACATGTGAAAGTACTAAGACTATGTGTAATTAAATTATGCATGTTTTAAAACTAAAAACCTTTCTTTTAAAACATCTAGTGGGAGAGAGATACAAGGGTTGGGTCTCACGGCCTCCATTGTCGGTTCATAGTAGTATGGAATAAATACTTTGTCTTTGCCTTGAGCTTAGCATTCCATGCGGAGAGTATTTATTTCATGGTCCTACAAGATTGAATTTCTTGGTTTATAGTGGTTTGATCAAACACCTTGTCTTAGCCTCGAGCTTTGCATTCCATGCGGAGGGTGTTTTGTATCATGGTACTACAAAATAAGCCCGTTAAGGGGATGAAATGTGGTTACACATGATTCTAGACAATGGTATACACTAGACTAAATATTATAGTATCCTCTATGCTGAGTTCTTACTATAATTATTTAGAGGCCAAATGTATAACGGCATATTATTAGTGTTTGATAAGAGTTATCATGATAGCACTAATGATGAGAATAGTTCTCAATCAATCATAGTATTTTATATTCACTCTATGCTGAGGGATATTGAATATGGGATTGGGTTGTCGTTGCATATATTATATTATGGTTTTATTAAGGTTCCATACTATATGTTCATATGCTAAATAGATAATGTCAGTTTAATTATTATATTCATGTTTATTGTTTTCAGATTTGATCATGGCATCTTTTAGCCCACTTGTAACTATTCTTAATCAAAACAAACTGACTGGATCCAACTATGTTGACTGGAAAAGAAATTTGGACATTGTTCTTACTACTGAAGAGCATAAGTATGTTCTTACTAAACCATGTCCTAGCTTTCCTTCATTAGATGCACCTCCTGAGGTAAAACAACGATATGATCGTTGGCAGAAATCTAATGAGATGGCCAAGTGCTACATCCTAGCATCTATCTCAAATGTTCTACAGCATCAAATGCAGGATGTAGAACTAGTTTCAGACATAATGCAAAGTCTGAAGGAGATGTTTGGTGAGCAAGGCCGTTCTGCAAGGCAAGAGACCATGAGGCAAATTTATAATACCAGAATGGCTGAAGGAAGTTCAGTGAGAGAGCATTGTCTTACAATGATCTCTAACCTGAATACATTGGAAGTTTTAGGTGCCGATATAGATGGAGAATCCCAAGTGGATATGATACTCCAGTCGCTACCGGAATCATTCAAGGAATTCAAACTAAACTATAATATAAATAAAAAGATTTATACCTTGTCCGAATTAATGAATGAATTGGTAGCGGCAGAAGGCATTCTTGGTACTTCCCATGTTGAAGCCAATGTTGGTGAAGCTTCTACTTCTCAACCTAAGTCGAAAGGCAAGGGTAAGAAAAAGAAGAAGAAGGACTTTACCAAACAAGAGGGGTAAACAAATTGCCTTAGGGGTTGCTGACAAAGGAAAGAAGATCAAAGGAAAGTGTTTCCATTGTGGTGAGAAAGGACATTGGAAGAGAAATTGTCCAATATTTAAGGCTGCCAAGAACAAAGGTATGATTAATACATTCCTTCTTGAAATATGTTTGGTACAGAATCCCACGGATTCCTGGTGTGTGGATTCAGGTTGTACTAATCATATCTGCAATTCCTTGCAGGGGTTCCAGGAGACCAGAAAGCTTAAAGAAGGGGAGTTGTTTCTTACTTTGGCTGATGGGAGCAAAATTCCAGTTGTAGCTGTTGGTGTTTGTAATTTATGTTTTGAATCTAGAGTTCTAATATTAGAAGACTGCTTGTATGTACCTAATGTTCGTAGGAATTTAATTTCAGCTACTTACTTAGGTAAACATGGATATTGTGTTATCCTGAAAGACAATGTTGTAATAAATAAGGATAAAGTGTTTATCTGTTCTGGCAATATTGTGAATGGTCTTTATATTTTAACTCCTGATAAGCATGAATTATATAATTCTGAATTAGATAATGACTCTCATGTAAAATCATTAAAGAGAAAATTTCCTTCTACTAGTGATGCATATCTTTGGCACTTGCGTTTAGGTCATATTAATTCAAATAGGATTCAAAGACTGATCAAAGATGGACTCTTAGAGCCCATGGACTTTGATGAATTTCCTGTTTGTGAATCTTGTTTGGAAGGTAAAATGACCAAACGACCTTTTAATGCAAAAGGTAGAAGAGCCCAAGATTTGCTAGAGCTAGTGCATTCTGATGTTTGTGGTCCTATGTCAATCCAAGCAAGAGGTGGCTATGAGTATTTCATTACTTTCACTGATGATTACTCAAGGTATGGTTATGTGTACCTAATGAAACGGAAGTCTGAAACCTTTGAAAAGTTCAAAGAGTTTAGGGCTGAAGTTGAGAATCAATTAGGTAAACGCATAAAGGCCATTCGATCTGATCGTGGTGGCGAATACCTTCTTGGGGATTTTAAGGATTACTTAACTAAGAATGGGATTATATCCCAATTGACTGCACCTGGAACTCCACAACAAAATGGTGTAGCAGAAAGAAGGAATAGGACTCTTTTAGAAATGGTTAGGTCCATGATGAGTTACTCAACTTTATCGATTTCTTTTTGGGGTTATGCCTTAAACACAGCAATACATCTTTTAAATTTAGTTCCATCAAAATCTGTTCCCAAAACACCCATGGAATTTTGGAGTGGGCGTAAGCCTAGTATGAAATATCTCCAAACTCTATAACCATTATCTTATAAATAGTTTTTGCGATAATGTTTTTTTTTTTTTAATTTTAATATTATATATATTTTCTGTGCACCAAACCAATTCACAGCTGTTCAGTTTATAATTCTTTGTACATTTGTGTTGTTCCTTCTCTGCAACAAATTTAAAATAGCAGGTTTCAATGAATACCAAACAGCAACAAATTTAATTCTTTGTACATTCGTTTGCTATTTTAAAGCAGGTTTCATTCTTAATTTTTGCTCTTCCATTCACTTTTATTTAGATTTAATATTCCTGATTAATTTCTGCTTTTTTATTGCCTTTCTCTTCAGTCTTTTCCTCCATTCAAATCAAGGTTAAAGGTATGGTATTTGTTTGCCTTTGTACTAAATTTCTGAGTTTTTTTTAGTATAGGGTTAACTATTTGTCTATATACATTTAATTTCTAAATATTGTAGTGTTTTGTTTACATTTAAAGAACTCATGAAACTCAATTTGAATTGGAACTTATCATGTATAAATAATTTTTTTTTGAATTTTAAGTAATTACTAATTGCATTGGTATGCTGTTGAGACACACAATCCAATTAAAATTGTAAAAGAATCATGAAGATTGGTTGAATTTTACTTTGTTTTAATGATCATGTTGATTATATGTGTGCTTTACCTATAAACAATATCATTGTTGTATCTTCTGGAGTTTGATTTTTATAGACTTAACTTGAATGTTTTAAAGCTAGAACTCGCATGAGCAAATTATATATATATATATATACATATTTAGAAATCTTGCTCCCACAATGATGATTGCTACAATATATATATATATATATATTACATGTAATTTCTTTCTTCTAATTTGATATACAATTTAAAGAATCTATGTGCAAAAAGTGCCTAAGACCATCTATCAAGTCACATATTAGATGAAAAGGATGAATAGTTTCATTTTTGTTGTTTGCTTCTTTATTATTATTATTATTATTATTATAAGTTCCTCTAAATGCAAAGTTAGCATTGGATTTTGTGGTTGGGAGAGTGGAAAAGAAGACTAGCTGATTGGAAGCATGGTAGACTGAAGGAGTATATTCCATCTAATTCTTTATTGTGATGTCTTTGTGATCTTCTTTCAAAGCAAAGTTGGTACTTTTCTGTAGAGTTTTTGATCTGTTAGATAGAGAGGTTTTTCAGTGCTTTTGTTGTTGGAATTCTGGATTTTAAGTTTCAGTCTTGAAATTCAATCTCAAAGTAAGCAAAAATAGAAATACATGTTTGATCTGATTCTCTCTCTTATATACCTACGACTGTTTTTGTTGTCTCTTTGAGTTTTAGTTATAATATGTAACATTGGTTACACATTTTTGGATTGGATATTAGCTTTTTGATGTTGATTATTGTTAGGACATATATGTTTTAACTTGTTTAAGAACATATGTCACTTATTTATGTAAATTGGCTAATCCTTTGACAAAATGCACTCTTCTTGTAATTGGGTAGTTCTAGGTGTTTTTAATACTTCAAGAAACAATGTTTCAAGGTCAAGTGTTGAAGTCATCAAGTCTGTCCAAGAGAAAGCAAGCTGAAGTGCAAAGTTTTTAAAGCTCGACACCTCTCAACAGCTACCTCGACACCTGCTATCTGTTGAGATTTAAAAAGTCAGATTTCCAATCTGATTTTCTTGGGATCCGTGAATATGTTTTTGGGCCTTCTTTTCTTCTAACCCTAAACATATAAAAAGATTATTTTAAGAGCCGTCTAGGGTGACACAAGTTGCATTATCATTGAGAAAACTCTGTTTAAGCAAATTGTGATCAACAGACGAAATTCTTGACCTAGTTCATCTTCCATCAAGAAGTTGCTGTGTATTTGCACCATAGGGTTTTGTAACCAAGCATCTTCCTGCTATTCATCAAGTGGATGAACTGAAGAACTTTGCAGCCAACCATTCTTCCTCAGTTGGTGTTCTGAAGTCGCGTACTTGGATCCGCGCATTGGTTAGTCACGTACTTGGGAGCCGTGCATCAAAGGTGGAGACTGTCACTACAGATTAAGTCCAATTGGGTATTGGGGTAAGGGTTCAACTGTAGGTTGGTAAGGTACTTGGGATTCCTTTATATTATTATTATTTTTTTTTTTTTTGGGTAAGAATAAGTGAACTAATTACCAATACACGTAGTTTCTTCATTGACGTGCCTTTACTAGGACTATGTTACCCAATTGGGGATTTCTAATGATACAATTGGTTTTGTTTACGTCAACAAAATCCAAGGAGCAAGTAAATTAGATCCCTGGAATTTCCTCCACACCACTAGTGAATATTCCTTTTCGTGGGAGAAACCAACAAATGACACAAAGGTTTCTCGAAGCTTTTTCATGGGTAACCAAGGCACAATGTCTCTTATTCACAGCCATCTATGAGTTCGAATCCAAAGTATTCAATGTTCTGAAAGAAGAATTCTCATTCCCCGTATATGCTATGGGCCCAATTGTACTTGACTTTGATTTTGGAGAAAACACAAACCACAGGGACAACAACTATCTACATTGGCTAGATTGCTTACCTAAAAGTTCCGTTCTATATATTTCAATGGGAAGTTTTCTTTCAGTTTCTAATGCCCAAATGGATGAAATTGCTGCTGGTTTAGGTGATAGTGGTGTTAGATTCTTTTGGGTAGCACGTGACGAGACTAGCAAATTGAAAGAGGTTTGTGGTCATAGAGTATTAGTAGTGCCTTGGTGCAATCAATTGAGGGTCTTATCTCATTCTTCTGTAGGGGACTTTTGGTCACATTGTGGATGGAGTTCCACTCGAGAAGGAGTGTTATGTGGTATTCCATTTCTTACCTTTCCCATAATCTTTGATCAAATCTTGAATAGTAAGTTAATTGTGGAAGATTGGAAGATTGGGTAGAGGGTGAAGCAAGATATGGGAATGGACAATTTGGTGACAAGAGTGGAAATCGCAGGGCTAGTGCAGAAATTTATGGATTTGGAAAATGATGAAGTGAAAGAAATTAGGACAAGAGCAAGTGAAGTTCAATGTGTGTGTCAACATGCAATTGCAAAAGGAGGATTAGCTGAAACCAGCATCAATGCATTCATCGAGGACCTTGTCGAGAGGAAAAATTTCCGACCTATCATAATCTAATACGTCATACTACAAAGTCCAAAAATACAGCCAATTACAAAGTGCCACGTATTACTGTTAGGTTTTGCTATCACTACTCAGAAACCAACAGAAATTTGCCAAGTGTCATGCAAAAACCAATCACGCATCAACGCACGTGTAAGCGATGACATAATCAGCCTCACACGTGTAAGCGATGACATAAGCAGACCAATTAGGCTGTGACATGTGTCACCAATCAGACTTCGTCACGTGTTGCTCACCCACCCGCAAACTCCTATACATAGAAGCCTTCCTAAGACATTTAGGAGGACACCAAGCCATCTGAAGCACAAGCAGCATTAGAGAAGACATCTTGAGTTCAGAAGTCCAGAAGCTCTGCTGGAATCAAGCCCCGAAGCCTCCAGCAACTTCAAGAACTTCAACACTCAAATACGAAGAACATTTGAAGCAGAATTATCCAAACTACCTGCCTAGATCTCAAAGTTCACTGGAATCAAGTTCAAAAGCCTCCAAAAACCTCAATAAACACAAATCAGTGAAGCTCTATGGATTCAAGCCTCTAAAGCACCGAAGAACTTCCAACACAAACCTTCAAATATAAAGAACATTCAAAGAGGAATCATCCAAATCATATTCCTAGATCTCAAAGTTCACTGGAATCAAGCTCAAAAGCCTCTAGAAACCTCACAAACCACAAATCATTGAAGCTCTACGGATTCAAGCCTTTAAAGCCCCGAAGAACTTCCACCACAAACCTTCAAAGACGAAGAACACACAAAGAACACAAAGAACGTGAAAAACAAAGGATTTCTAACAAGTTCATAGCCAGAAATTCATTGTAATTCTGTTTCAAAGATCTTCGATCCATTCTTCAGCCAAATTGAAGGATATCTTGTGTTCAAGTCAAAATTACATTTTTACAAATCCAATCAACAAATCTTTCAAAGAGATCGAATCAGAGGATCACTCTTTTGTAATCACAGAGAATTGTACCACACATTCATCAATACAAATTCGCATTTGTGAAACTATTTTACTTGTTTGACTTATTTCGAACTAAGAAATTTAGTCGTCCACAAATTCTCTCCCATCAAAGGGAACCCAAAAGATGAGATTTCATGTGCTTACTTTAAATCACTTTACTCTCCATCATCTTGGGAAGTTGTGTCAGTCATGATGACTAACACCTCTACCATGGAAGAAAAGATGGCTGAAATGGAGCAAAGGGTTGTCCTTCTCACAAAAGCATTTAAAGATAAAGACCTCCAAATTGCAACTTTAATGAACAAACTCGAAATACAAGATCCTGGTGAATCAAGCCATGGTCATAAATTCACATCTGCGAAGGATGACGAAGGGAGAGAAATTGAAAACACTCCCTGACGAGAACAATCTATTTCGGTTTCTTCGTTGTCAGTCCAACAATTATAAGATATGATAACAAATACCATCTGAGCACAATATGGAGGTTCTTCTACAAGTTCTCTCACATATTCAAAACCCTACACAAAGTGCATCAACAACATGAGGATGCCAAATGGGTATCAATCCCTCAAGTTCTTGTAGTTTGATGGCAATGGAAATCGTAAGCAACACGTTGCTCACTTTGTAGAAACTTGTGAGAACGCAAGGACTCAAGGAGGCCTCCTTGTAAAGCAATTTGTCTGTTCGCTCAAGGGAACTGCCTTTGATTGGTATACAGACTTAGAACTCGAGTCAATCGACAGTTGGCAACAACTCGAAAGAGAGTTTCTTGACCGATTCTATAGCACGCGTCGTACAGTGAGCATGATAAAGCTTACTAATACCAAGCAATGGGAAGATGAGCCGGTGGTCGATTATATCAATCAATGGCGTTCTTTAAGCTTGGATTGCAAGGATCAACTTTTTGAAATTTTTGCTGTAGAGATGTGCATCCAAGGCATGCATTGGGGGACCTCTTTACATCCTTCAAGGGATAAAGCCTCAAACATTTGAAGAGTTAGCAATTCGTGCGCATGACATGGAGTTAAGCATTGCTAGCCATGGAAGTACAAATCCTCCCATACTTGAGGACAGCAACAAGGAAGTAAGGAAAAATGATAAGAATGCAAAAGTCAACCTCAAAGACCCAATGGTTGTTAACACTATCGAAGTCAAGGTTCCAAGAAGAGGAGCAAATGCAAATGAAAAACGACTTAAAGGATGGCAAAAGAACGAAGTGCGTCGCCTGACTTTTAAGGAACATGAGTAAAAAGTATATATGTTCCCTGATGAAGATGTGCCAAATATCTTAGAACAACTATTGCAATTGAAGCTAATTGAATTGCCAGAATGCAAGCGACCAAAAGACATGGGGAAAGTTGATGACCCTAACTACTGCAAATATCATCGCATCATTGGCCACCCAATCCAAAAATGCTTCATCTTCAAAGAACAAATCATGAAGCTCGCCAAAGAAAACAAGATTGATCTAGACTTTGATGAAGTCGTTGGGTCAAACCATTTGACCATTGCTTGTAATGCACTTCCAACTCTCAAGCAGGGGGCAAACACCAACCAAGCTTACAAATTGATCAACAATGATGATGCAAGGATCGGCCTCATCAATAGGAAGCTCCTTAAATACTTCTACGCTTGAAGATCGAGGATTGCTCCTCAGTAAAAGCTTAAACTGCCCACTACAACACTACAGGGTACATGATGTTTTCCCATTACCTTTGAAAGCATACCAATAAAGAGAAATTAATTCCCCTTTATGTCACCAATGGCGAGTGTGGCGTAGTGTTTGAATGCCTTTGTCGCCTTTGAGGCCGAGGTCTCGAGTTCGATTAGTGGTGATACCCACTGTTACACACTTGAGCCCTCCTTTTTGCAAAAACAACAAAAACAAAAAAACAAAACAAAACAAAAGGATCACAAAAAAAAAAATGATCCAAAAAGAAATCATCAAAAAAAAAAATCTTTTGAACTACGTAATGACTTGATCCCTTTTCAAGGTACATAGGCAACTTGCTATCATTTACTATGTTCAGTCACATGAAAGAAGAAGAATTGACAGTCTAGCTTGAAGAGTTTTTCAACAGTCATCAATATGCTTTTTAGATACCTTTGATTGGCAGGCGTTGCTTAAGATCAGTCAATTGCTCACTACATGATACTCGAAGATCATTGTGGTAGAAAATGACAGCTGCATAGAATTGGGAATGAAGTCTGCATGGCATTACCCATCTTTTGTGGACATCCTCCCACGTCTCTAAGGTTGTGCTATTTCACAACTCTAAAATTTAAACCACATCATCTCCCTTCTGAGTGATGTCGTTTCACATCATGTCTCTGAAATCTAGACAATTTCACCTTCCTCCAACATTTGAAGTTGGTGTTGCATCATCTCTCATCTAAGGGCATGTTCATGCAATGTCAAAGTCTTGGCGGCAGTCTCCTCACATCTTCAAGATTTTGTTAGCATCTCTTTGCATCCTCAAAGTCTTGATGGGAGCTTCTTGAAACTTCAAGGTTTTGTTGGCATTTCCTTGCATCTTCAAAGTCTTGATAGGATCTCCTTGCATCTTCAAAAGTCTTGTTGGCATTTCTAAAATCTTGATGTTTGGCTACAGTGCTATGACCCTCGATGTCTGAACTTTATTGCCTCTAAAAATTGGTGCTAATGCAGCTCCATTATAAAGGCCAATGTTGGTGCAACTTTAGTGCAAAAGCAAGTGTCAATATGGCTCATGAAAAAAATGAATGTTGGCGCGGCTGTGGTGCAAGTGAAGTGTTGATGTGGCTTCATGTTAAAAAGGCTTCATTAAAAAAGACAAGTACAAATTTGCTTCAGTAGACAAAGTAATGGTGATGCTTCAATGCGAATGCAAGAGTTGGCGCAGCTTCATGACAAAAGATAAGTGGTGACGCGACTTCGACGTAAAGAAAGATATGGATGCAGCCTCAATGCAAATGCAAACTTTGTACGGCTTCATGATAAGAACAATTGGTGTGGCTACGTTGCAAAGACAAGTGTGGAACACGTTCATGCAAAAACAAGTGCTAGTATAGTTCCATTAACGACCAGCACTAGTATTGCTTCATTGCCAACACCAGAGCCAATACGACTTCAAAGACAAGTATCGGCGATAGCATTGTTGCCTAGCTGAATATCCTTATGGAAACGTCATTGCAAAGACAAATATCACTAAAAGATTGTTGTTGCAGGAAAAGAATGTAACAACATGAAGGCATACGTCACTATAAGAACGTTGCTATGCAAAGCCACCAAATGAAAGCAAACACTTCTATGAGAACGTCAGTGTAAAGTTTGATGTCAAAACCCAAAGATCAAGAAAACTATGCTGCAAAACAAAAACAAAGAACTTGTCACAAGAAAATCACATAGCATGTATTAAAAAAAAAAAAATCTTGAAAGCAGGAGAAGAAAGCTAAAGGTCAAGCATGTGCCTCAGCGATGAAGGAAGGCAAATAACATGCCTTTATATAGAAAACTTCTGAGATAGCAAGCAAGAAAAATGAAGAAAGTCAGCAAACCATTAAATGGTTCCACCAACCGACCAGTGGAAAGAACTACATTCACATTTCAGAAATGTGAAAACAATTGAAATTCAAAGTCAAATTTTGCAAACTCAAATGCACTAAAATTCAGGGAAGTCTACACCAAATTTTGAAATGAAAGAGGATATTCAGCCATAGAGACAGAAGATGATGGCTCACTATCTCACAAGTCTGAATCCTAACACCATCCTGTCAGGGCGGCCACCGCCAAAGCAGACCAAAAGAGGCCATAAGTCCAACAACGACCCGCGGCCTTCTCTATCAAATTTGTGCAAATCAGTTCAGGATTTCACAAAACTAAGCCCACAAGGATCTTCTATAGACTTCGATCTACAAGCCCAAGAAAACTCAAATCTCACCGGAGGAAACACACGCCTCCATGCACGGCCACAACCTTCTGAAATCGCGGCCTCCTCCTTCAAACCTGTGCAAATATGTTCCAAATTTTAGAAAACAGACCATACCAGGAGATTCTACGACCTCCGATCGGCAAAAGCCCAAAATTTCACTCCCAAAAAAAGCCACCACACACTGCCACACGCCACAGAAAATCCAGCATCCACAGCTGCCATTCCACGCGTTGCTAGATGAAACCACGCGCTCACATGCACCGAGGACTCCCACACATCTCCATGATACCTCACGCACTCACACGCGCCCCTTTGATGTTATCGATGACATCATCTCCCACTTCCCCGATTTGACCCGTCTGTCCAGGCCGACCCGGTTTGACCTGTTCACTTGACCCGATCCAAACTGCCTGAAATAAAATTTATAATAAAAAAAAATTTAATTAAAAAAAAAAAGAAAAGAAAAAAAGGGGAAGGGCTTTAACCAAGTTGGACCTTTGACTTTGACCAAAAAGTCAAAATTTTCAAAACAGACCTATCCCACTCAGGTTTTCAAGTACATTCCGATTTTGGGATCCGTTTCTTCATTTGAAGCTCGGAAATTGTGCAAACGTCCAATTTCCAGAAAGTTGACTTTTGCGTAAATATTGACCAAAAGTCAAAATTTTTAAGATGGACCTATCTTGCTTAATTTTTCACGTACATTCCAATTTTGGAGTTCATTCCATCATTTGAGACTTGGAAATTACACAAATGACCCAATTCCAAGATAGTTAGCATTAATGTTGAAGTCGACCCAAAATCAAGATTTTCAAGCCAGACTTGTCTTGCTCAATTTTTTAGGACTTGGAAACCACCCATTTGACCCATTTCTCCAAAGTACTAGCAATGTCCAAAACTTAAACTCCCAAGATCAAAATTTGAGATTCATCCATTTAATTTGGATCCCCTTAGGGTTATTCTCTAGACTCCATCAAGGCTTCCCTTTCAAAGTACAGATGAACTCTCACAAGTGTGTCTTAAACTTGAAATTACATTGGGTCACCCGTCCAACCTACTATTCCTATTCGGTGCCTACCAGTCTCCAACCTACCATTCCCCTTTCGGTGCCAAACATTCCCACCTACCGTTCAGTGCCAACCAGTCAAGAATCTACTGTTCGGTGCCTACCCGTCTACCATTCCTCGTCTCTCTGCTATAAATAGAAAGGTCGAATTCATCAAGAACTCATCAAGAAAAACACACTGAGTCATGAAATGAAGATTTTCTTCTTTCAAATTGTCAATTCCTCCTTCTCACGGTCATTTCTCACTATGGCTTCATCATTCTCAACACTTAGCAACCAATATTGCTTCATAATCAATATAAAATCAACCCTCTCATGGTTCGGTAGAAACCCTCTTCACAACATCATTGTAGTTTTGAGATCCAAACAAATTTTGTTTCTCCACTTAACGACCACCTTTGTCCATAAAATTACTCATAACAAGGTCTATATCGTCCTTCCATGCTTCCGTGGATTTGGTTGGCCAGGAAATCCAAGCCCAGCAGAGACACCTGTTGCTAACCTTAGGTCTCTTGTAGTCTCTCTCTCCAATTGCTTGGCCTTCCAATAGAAGCAGCGGTTCGGAACAAACAGCACCTTGGCTAGTTTCTAAAACCAGAATCACAAGTTAGCTCCATCGTTCATTTTTCTATACTTTTCTAGCAAGTAGCAGTAAGTAAAGATGGTAAAAAGTGTTGGGGTATCCTATAAATTGTCTTCCATCCAACACTTGAAACAACTTCTAAAGTACCCGCTCATCAGAATTCAGCTTTTGGTGTCGGTAAATGGTCACCAGAACCTTATTCCATGTCCCCACCATTGTAGGACCCAAAGGTCATCGTTGCTGGTACCTTAAAACACACTTTCTGAAATTACCTCAACTTAACCTGAGTGATGCGATAACACACACACATTCAACCACTTTCTCACATGTCCTCACCGTAATTCAAAGCATATTCTTCCGATATAACTTCACCAGAAGTTCTTAAAAACGCGAGGCTAGCCCCATGACTTTGCATGCTGTACTCAACCGCCATCCTCGCATCTTCCCCATCTTCCACACCCTATGATCGCCGCCAACGATCCAAAATATTCTTCTGAAATTACCTCAGCTTAACCTCTGCTGAAATGATTTAATCTTGCAAGTACATCCAACTTCTTGCAAATAACTTTCAGCCTCACCAACCCACTTCAAATACCATGGAGCACCCTTTTGAAATTACTTCAACTTAATATCTGCTGAGAAGGCTTAGTCACGTAAGTACATTCAAATACTAGCAGACCCCTTTTTGGTCTCATCAAAACCTTTCATATGGGTGGGTCTGCTCTTAGGAAATTATCTCATCTTGCTGAAAGCTCTACCACCTTCAACTGCTTCATTTGAAGAGCCGAGTGTAAAAATCTATTTTCGAAACTCATTCCCACACCACACTCTGAAACTGTGTGCGTGAACGAGTCTCGAGGGGGCATTTGTAGAGAGGGAAAATTCCCGACCTATCAGAAGCTGACATGTCACACTACCAAGTCCACAAAATACATCCAATTACAAAGCGCCATGTATTACTACTAGGTTTTGCTATCACTAATCAGAAACCAACAGAAATTTGTCAAGTGTCATGCAAAAACCAATCACGCATCAGTGCACATGTAAGCGATGACATAATCAGCCTCACAAGTGTAAGCGATGACATGAGCGAACCAATTAGGCTGTGACATGTGTCACCAATCAGACTCCGTCACGTATCGCTCACCCACCCCCAAACTCCTATACATAGAAGCCTTCCTAAGACATTTAGGAGGACACCAAGCCATCTGAAGCACAAGCAGCATCAGAGAAGACATCTTGAGTTCAGAAGTCCAGAAGCTCTACTAGAATCAAGCCCGAAAGCCTCCAGCAACTTCAAGAATTTCAACCCTCAAATAGGAAGAACATTCAAAGCAGAATTATCCAAACTACCTGCCTAGATCTCAAAGTTCACTGGAATCAAGTTCAAAAGCCTCCAGAAACCTCAATAAACACAAATCATTGAAGCTCTATGGATTCAAGCCTCTAAAGCACCGAAAAACTTCCAACACAAACCTTCAAATACGAAGAACATCCAAAGAGGAATAATCCAAATCATATTCCTAGATCTCAAAGTTCACTAGAATCAAGCTCAAAAACCTCTAGAAACCTCACAAACCACAAATCAGTGAAGCTCTACGGATTCAAGCCTCTAAAGCTCCGAAGAACTTCCACCACAAACCTTCGAAGACGAAGAACACACGAAGAACACGAAGAACGTGAAGAACAAAGGATTTCTAACAAGCTCATAGCCAAAAATTCATTGTAATTCTGTTTCAAAGATCTTCGACCCATTCTTCAGCCAAATTGAAAGATATCTTGTGCTCAAGTCAAAATTACATTTTTACAAATCCAATCAACAAATCTTTCAAGGAGATTGAATTAGAGGATCACTCTTTTGTAATCGCAGAGAATTGTACCACACATTCATCAATACAAATTTGCATTTGTGAAACTATTTTACTTGTTTGACTTATTTCGAACTGAGAAATTTAGTTGTCCACAGACCTTTCGCATTGCATGGTTATTGAGTACAAAGTAACTTTTTTGTTCTGCATGATCATAGAATGTCTTGCCTTCTTCATTTTTTTTTTTTTTTTTGGGTGAAATTTCACGTTGATCTTAAATTTAATTGTAAGATTCGTTCATAATCAACGCGAATTAAGCAGAATCCATGCTTTCTTTTTTCATTTTTATTTAGGATTGATAATAAATTGATAAACCAATGCAGGATTGACAATCCCAGCTTGTGTGTGCTTCCAAGTTTTCATTGTACTCAAGGTAAAGTTGGAGTGTCAGACCCATAACAACAAAAGGCCTGGAAAACAACTAAAAAGCATTTACTTGAATGAGTTTTATTTCTTCTTCTTTTTTAGGTAATCTTTATACCAATTAACAATAGAGATTTCAAATGGTTTCAAAATTTGTTTTCACCGTTAATAAAAATAGTAAAAGCTCAAAAATATTTACATGATAGCATGTTAGTGACAGCAACAGTTCTCAACATGACATGCGTATCAAATGAGGAATTTTAAAGTTCTAGCTAACCACTTTAGGCTTTACCAACAATCAGGGGCGGAGCTAGAAATTTTGGTTCGGGGGGCCAAGTTGTATGCTAATATATTAATTAAGACAAACCTTTACATACACACATATATATAAATTAATTTACTAAGAGAATTTATCATCTTCTAAATTTTAATGAGTATATAAAAGTCATGCATTTCTTCTATTAGACATATACAAAAATGTATCATTTTCTACATAGGTTAATTTGTTAAACCTCTTAAATTATATGATTTTAATATAATTTCTTTTTCTTTTAAGAACACAATTGAAATGACACAAAATTTGGGGGCCAACTTCAATTTTCACATGCTACATTTTTTAAAATGTAAATAATATACATACTATAAATTAATTTTTTAAAATTTTGGGGGGGGCCTTGGCCCCCTCACCCTTGTGTGTGGCTTCGCCACTGCCAACAATAGCAAGTAGAAATTGAAGGAAATGGGGTTTATTTTAAATTTTTATATTTCTTATTAATTTTTTGGTCATTTTATGGACTTTAGTCCAATTAGAGGTTTCTTTTGGACCAGACAACAAATTCCTTTCATTTTGATCTCTAAATAAAGGACCAATACCAAAAAAAGAAAATCCCAATTGAAGTGTGTGATAGAATTCTGTAGGATCATGATTCTATACAATTCTACATTCCAATTTCTACTTTACAAGTGATCCTTGTAAGATTCATATTGATTTTGTTGTGCAAATCATAGAATCTTACTATCCTACAATCTTAGATCGCGATGTTAACAATCATACCTATGACTTTACCTAGTCTTAGACAAGCAGGGTGAATGGTTATGACACTTTTTTTTTTTTTTAAATCATATCCTTTTTTATCATCCTTTTAGTACAAAAATATAGATCCAAAAAATAAAATAAAAACACTAATTTTTTTTTTTTTTTTTTGTGGCTAAAATACAAAACCCACCTTTTATGTTTCACCAAAATTCATTTAAATCCTTTAACTTTTGCTTTTGTTCATTTCTATTTTCTAACTTTCAGGTTTATTCAATTAAGATTTTTCTATCAATTTTTGTTATATGTTGTGGTTAATTTTTCAATTTTTAAAATTTTTCTTCAAATTTTTTTAATTAAAAAATTAATTAATTATTGAAAAATATTTTCCTTTTTTTTTCAAAAATTTTCAACAAAATTTAACAAAAATGCTTTAATGGAATAAATTTGAAACTTAAATAACTAAAATGAATGAAAGAAAAGTTAGAGGATTGAAATGAATTTTGAAGAAACTTAGAATGTGAATTTTGCATTTTAACCTTTTTTTATATATATACAAAATAATAAATATATTCTAGCCTAATCTAAACAATAAAGTTAATAATACATAAATTCTACCGTATTGAAGTTTATAAATTTTGAAATAAAAGCTTCCAGAATAGTAACCAACCTCTTACCTAAAAAGATGTAATCACGGTAAGACAATTAATGCATAAGTTGTGTAGGACAATTTGCTTAGCCTAAGTAATTTAAAGAAAATTAAAAATACAAGCGTATATTATAGAAAAATAATTCACACTAAAAAAATTATACAAATTTTCTTTATAAAAAAAGTTGGCAATTAATTTTTTTTATTATATATAGATAAATTTTACTAAATAATTTTTATGTAGTATAGAAAAATAATAAATTGTGATATAAAAATAAAAAACAAATAAAGTCAATGTGTATTGGAGCTTCTTTATAGTTTCTCTACATAAAATTTCCTTATTTTTGTTCGAAATGTTAGAAACAAAGTCATAAATTAATGATGTTCTGAATAAAAAAAATTATTATATGATGGCTGTATGTAACGACATGTGATGGTTGGTGTAGGCGGCGGTCTTTGCCAAAGGGAGATTAGAGATTGATAAATCAACGTTTGCCAAGCTAGAGCATAAGACCAAAGAGATAAGGGAAGATCAACCACTACCGGATTCAAAGAAAAAGAAAAATTGAGAATTGTGAATTAAAAAAGAAAAAGAAACTGATTAATAAGTGAGGACAAATAGAGAAAAAAATTGAAAATAAAAAACAATGAAACAGGCAAAACCAAAACTTTTCTTTGATAGACACGTGAATTGAGGGGACACTATAGTCAAAATCGAGACTGTTATTTCGTGGTAATGACTGGACTGCTCTCTGACTCTGATAGACACAATGTCTACTGAGGGGACACTTCGGTCAAAATTGAGATTCTTTTTTCAGAGTGTCGAAATCGAAATCGTCTTACGCAAATTAAAAAGCCACGTATTCCAACTACTCGAGAGCATAGAGTTAAAAATTTAGATATTTTATGAAAATACTTATGATTAAAAAAATGTGTTAAAATATTACTTAAAAATTAAAAATAGTTATTTGAAAATATAAATCAAATGACCCTTAGTACTATAAAAAGTTATTTTATCTATTTTACCTACTTATTTTGTAAAACATCCAAGCTACCACTGCCGCTGCCACTACCACTACCGCCGCCATCGACTCTTTCACCATCGTTGCCCCCATTACTGCCGCCACTACTGCCAACGCGCCACATGATAACAAATAATCGTTTAATGTTAACAAGTAATTTTTTTAACCCCAAATTAGATTTATTCATTTTTTTTTTTAACACTAAAACAATTTCTCAATCATCATGATAGCAAATAATCATCTAATGTAACAATAATATTTTGTTTTAACTCCAATTATATATATACAAATTTATCTTTTGACTAAAAAAAAAATTCTCAATTGTCATGATAGCCTATTATCTAGTATAATAACAATTTTTAAAAAAAAAACCAAATTATATATATACAAATTTATATTTGACTAAAAACAATTATTTCAATTGTTCGGAAGTAATCTTGGAACAATAAGAACTATGAAATGGAAGAACTTTATAAAAAAACATATAAAATAAAATACATATTATAACTGGAACTATATAGTCCATAGATTACTCACATATATAACTCAAACAAAATGATATGAGTCCGTCATTTCTTCTTTCATTCTCTCTTGATTTGAACACATATTTTCCTGATCAAGAAATTGGACCAACTTTCAGAGTTCATTTTTTGAAGTTCTGGCCTTTCAACCGGATGGAGTTTCCTTATCCTTACAGTTTTGTGCATATTTGACTGGTAACAAAATGCATCAAAGATATAAAAAAAGAGTTTAATAGTCTGTAAAATCAGTCAACAAAATTGAACTATTTGTGTTAATTTACAATAGACCCCTAAGCACAACATGAGGGGATGGATCCTAAAGATGGAAAATGTAGTCTTTCTTCTCTCCAATGAATCAATATTTCTATCAAGCCTGTGAGTTTCAAATGCTTAAAATTAATTATGGAAATGAGTAAAAGATAGGGGAATTTTCCCACAAATTTCCTATTATCTAAAGCTCCATAAATCATCAAATTGCTGGTTAGAGTTTAGACCACTTCCAAGCCATCATATTTTGTTCTTGTTTTGTCATGTGAGTGGCATTCTTCCATGCCCTTTCTCTTGTTGATGCTGGGCTCTGATTCCTTGTCTCTTCCCTTCAACAAATGAGGTTTGAGCTTATTCACGTCAGATAATTGAACTGGTTTCAAAAAGAACTCTTCTGCTCCTTCTTCCAAGCATCTGATCAAACCAATTAGACCATGTTAGATTAAAAACTGAATCGAACAATTCTCATTTTTTTAAATTTAAAACTAAATGCATTTTTCAGTAACTAAATTAAAACAAAAATGTATGTTATTCCCTTTACCTGTTGATCCTTGATGGGATGTTCTCTGAGGACATGATCACTACTGGTATATCTTTAAGAGATTTAGATTCCTGCAAATAAAATAAAATCGCAAAAAGATTTTAGTTTGCTTCCAAGAAATTTGATTAAACTATGCCAAAAGTGATGACTAAGACATCAAATTTGAATTGATCAACCATAATGTATAGGCCATATTTGATGCACTAAATTCTCAGAAAAGGAAGAAATAAAATAAACTTCTTAAATTCCATATCTGTAGGTGGAGAATGAGTCAGCCCCACAGCTACAATATGAAAATCAATTAGAGGTCTGCTAAGTCATTGGGGGATGCATATTTGGCTTGGAAATTTTCGAATCGAATCTCAAATCCAGTACAACACATCAAAGTGTGTACTACACAATAGAACATGATTATGATTCTTATGGTTGGCAGGAAATCATTTTCAATGTATCACATCCACAGAAATACGAAATGTGAAATCTAAAATAATCCACCATCAAATCAACAGATTAATGAAAATTTTAAAACAACTCAAAACTTCTGATAGTTGTAAAGCCCTTACACTCTCAATTTTCTTATTTATATGCAAGAACTATGAAATTTTGTTAGATTCTAAAGATTTAAGAATTTATGTATTTAGAACTCTAATGTATAATGTTGGCAAACCATGATCAAAACAGGTTGTTTAGTCTTGTTTAAGCTTGCTCAAAGTTGTGTATTATATGTAAAGTTGGAATCGAGTGGCTACAAAAGTATTAGTGACTTTTGGCCTAACTCGATTGATCGAAACTTAGATTCAATCGATCGAATCTTGAGTAAAATGTTTTTTTCTGCAGAATTTCCAATTCAGCCCAAGCCCATTAAAGATTAAGGTTTCAGGTCTAATTCTCCTAGTATATAAAGAAAACCCTAGCCACGTTTTTTAGAGAAGCTCTGGTTGCTCATATTGCTGTTTGTGTGAATCACTTGTGAGATCTGTGAGTAGTTTTCCTTCACACAAGTTTAGGATTATCAAGGAGGAGATTTCTTCAATAACTTGATTATTAACTCAGTTGCTACCATTGGAGTTTAAAGATACAAAATCAAGTGTGCTTGTATTTGCTAGAGAATCCAAAAAAGAAGGAGTCCGTGGTCTCAGAGCTTGCACGTGATCGTGTCAGTAAGTTCTACTGGTAAGTAGCAATAAGAAGTTGAGCGTGGAGGCTTGTAAGTCTTATTGTATGAACTTCGATTCTTTCAAGATAGTGGATTTAAGTTTACCTTGAGGATAGCTAGGTTAAATTTTCCCTAGGTTTTTTACCGATTTGATTTTCTTGGGTCATCATATCTTTGTATTATTTATATTTCCTCTGTTATATACTTTGAACGGTTTTAGACCCCTTAAACACACAGATTGCGTAGCCTAGATTAATTAGCCAAGTTGTTACTTAGTCAAATTAAGCAATTCTAGGTTAAAACAATCCAAACAATCATATCAAGATATAAAGCAGCGGAAAATAAATAACACAAGATATGATAACCCAGGAAACCACACGGTAAAAACCTGGGGAGGATTTGACCCACCGATCCTCAAGACTAACCTGAATTCACTATGAAAGAATTGAAGTTCGTACAAAAGGACTACAAGCTCCCCGCTTGACTTCCTAATGCTACCCACCAGTAGAACTTCCTGACACGACCACGCGCAGGCTCCGAATCCACGGACTACTTCTTTCTTGAATTCCTTAATCAGCTACAAGCTCCCCGCTTGCTTTTCTTTTAAGTTCCAATGGTTGCAACAGTAATGATCTTCAAGATGTTGAAATCATCTCTACCATGAAAACCCTAAGTTTTGTGTAAAGGAAAGCTCCTCAAAGATCTCACAAGAGATTCACACAAAACAGCAATGTATGAGAACCTCCAAAAACGTGGCTAGGGTTTTATTTATATACCTAGGGTAAAAACATAAAACCCTAAACGTTTAATGAAGTAGGGCTGAGTTGGAAATTCTGCAGAAAATTCAACCTGTACGATTTTCGAGTGATCGAGTCTATTCTTCGATCGATCGAGCCAGGCTGAAAGTCCCAAGTACTTCTGCAGCCACTCGATTCCAACTTTACAATATTAAACCAACTTTGAGCAAGTCTAAATAAGACTAAATACAATGTTTTGATCATGGTTTGCCAACATTACAAATTAGAGTTCTAAATACATAAAATCCTAAGACCTTAGAACCTAACAGAGTCCTTTCACCTTGCAAATGACAGAGGATATGAGAATGCAATTGGTAGATCTATTTAGCATTGGCTTTGTAAACAAATTGATGAGTGCTAACGTAAGTTCTTTAAGATTTTCAAATTTTAAGGCATTTGATTTGCTAAAATCTTAAAGTTACTAAAAACTTTCCCGTGCATCGCACGGCTTAGCGACTAGTTAAGTATATATCATATATATAAATATTTATTGTCAAACTTTGCACTAGTTAGAGACTAGTGTGTGCATTATGAAACATTCCCGAAATTAGAGCCCCTATAACTCCTTTAACTCTTGCTCTTCATGGTAGAATTCCAAACTTTACATTAGTCCTCCCACTTCAAATCCATTCCAACCCTTAGCTTCTATTACTCCATCTAAAATTGCACAAACTTATTCTCAAATTGTAGTCTGTATCAACATCCTTTGGCTTTGGACCAAAGGATGCCCATATGAATAATGTCAGACAATTAGTTGCAAGAATGCTCCGTCCATGATGGCATTTTGTCCCTTAAAATCCGCCAAAGAATAAAAAATACTATAAATTCATTTTAGTTGACATTGGATCCATTATCATTTTCCCACTCACCATGTAAGTACCAATTGTAAACACAAAATCTCAAGTTTGGAAATCAAACAATCATAATAGTTTCACAAATGTATTTTTATATTGATGAATTTGTAGGTACAATTCTCTATATTTATATTCTCATTTAATAGAATGATCCTCTAATTCAATCTCCTTGGAAAAATCATCAATTCAATAATTGTGTCGATGTAGTTTTGATTCAAACACAAGATGTCCTCACTTTGATTGGAAAATGGATTGAAATATCTGGAATGAAATTGTGATGAATCTCATGAGCTTGTTAGAAATTCTTCGTTCTTCATGTTCTTCTTGTTTTTTGCGTGTTCTTTGAATATTCTTTGTCTTCAAAGATTTATGATGGAAGTTCTTTGGGGTTTTTGAAGCTTGAATCCGAAGAGCTTCACTAATTTGTAGCCTTTTTGGAGTTTGTGGAGGTTTTTTTCTAAATTTAATTCCAATGAATTTTGAGATCTAGAAGGATGACTTGAATGATTTTGCTATATATGTTCTTCGTATTCAAAGGTTGAAGTTCTTGGGAGGTTTTAGAGCTTGATTCTAGCGGAGTTTTGAGACCTTTGAATGTCCTTGAATTTTCTCCATAAGACTAAGGGAAATCTCTATTTATTGGAGATTTAAAGAAACATAATTGGCTCTTATAGGGGACACGTATCGTGATTTGAATGGAGAGACTTTATGTCTTGTTCTCCAAGGGACACATGACATTATTTGATTAGCCAAAATGTCTTAATTTAAAATAACATATGGCAACATTTATTTAACTGCTTATGTCATTTTAAATTAAAAATACCTACACGTGTCGTCGTGTGTTTAGCTATTGGGTATCCTTTGTAATTTTTACTCATTGACACTTGGAATATTTCCATTGGCCTTTGAATAATGACTATGAGATCTACTAAGTAGCACATGGCATCTTGTAATTCGCCACTTTGACCGTACTACGTGAATGACGTGGCAATTTGAGATTGGCTATAAATTTCAATCACTACACTAAGTATAAAGAAAATATAATTGTTTATTCAAAACGTACAATTAAACTTGTTCCTTCTTTAGTTCAATGGGGATCTTGTTAGGAACTCGATGGTTTTAAGGAAGATGGGTTGGAAGTGTGGGGATTGACTTAATCCAAGATAGTCACCATTTATAGAGAAATATTAAAAAAGAAAGGAAATGTACTAAGTAGGGTTGTACATGATGCGGTGCGGTTAGTTATGGAAGAATTTTTGCACCACATAGAGTGCGGTTTCGCTCATGCTTGTTCGCACCTCACATGTGAAGGGGTAGGAACTAGTCTATACCAAGTTCGATTCACCCTAGCAATGCGGTGTGATTAGTTCGGTGCAAAAATAAAACAAACATATAAATTTTTATTAAAAAAAATGACATCAAAATCATCAAACAACCCACATAGAATTAACAAACAACCCAAATATTAAAAAAAAAAAATGTTCATAATATTTCACTAAAACCCACACAAAATTTTCAAACAAATTCTCGATATTTCTAGAAAGCATAGTAGCCTAGGTATTGAGCATTATACAAATTCACATACCTGCAATTAAGCATCAAAATACACTCTAGAAATTTCTAGATAATAGCCATGACTGAGGAGAAAAGAAAGGGGATAACTTGGAGAACGGTGGCATCAAGCCGCAAAAGATGGTGGTGGTGAGTGGCAGAGAGAGAGAGAGAGAGAGAGAGAGAAATGTTTGGACTTATTTCTTATCATATTGCTATGCTCGGCAGTGCCTTTAACAAGCTTCCTTTGCTTTCTAAATCTTGCGGAAGGTGGTCCTCCATTGAATGCATTGCTAGAGAAATGTTTAGACTTCATCATTAATTTCCATCTTTTGTTTCTACTGTGAGTTCCTTTGTTACTTCGCTTTTCTGCAGAGCACTCCTAAAGCATTAAAGTCTCACAAGGAGCATTTATTTTTTGCCATAGTGCTTGTTGGTTCACCTTTATGTATGTTTTTCTAGAGTGCTTGCAGGCCTCTTCTTCTTGCTTCCTCTTTGCTTCTTTGACATTTGGCGCAACAAGGGTGGTAGAATTTCTTCATGGATTCACTACTGCATAGACTTTGTATTGTGTAAGAACTTATTTTCCAATTGCTAGTTGATGCTTCAACAGAAGATAGATGATGTTGCTGCTTTATCGCAGACTAGAATGTTACTTGACCATGGTAGGTTGCGACAAATTGCATAGGTGTTGCACTATGCCATATCATAAAGTTTGAAGTTGCTATAGATTAAGTGGTGAATGAATGTATACTTGCTGAAATGCTACAATCAATACTTATTTCACAGTGGGTAATGTTGCTGCTGTGTATTGATACTCTAAGCACTTTGCGAAAGGCTTTCTAAATTTGTTGTAGACTAGGCCTTAGCCCCTTAGCATGTGAGACAATTGGATGAGTCTTTAGCTTTTTGAAGAAGGCTTTTCGTATTTTCTGTAGAATAAGACAGCCCTCAGTATGTGAGAATGAGTCCTTAGCTTTTTGCAGAAGGTTTTTCATATTTTATGTAGAATGAAACAACCCTTGGTATATGAGACAACTAGATGGGCTTGATATCATACTTAGATCACCTTCTCTTAGTGTTGATGCTACCAGTAAAGCTTTTCAATACTTATTTCATAGTGGGTAATGTTGTTGTTGTTGTGTATTGATACTTTAAGCACTTTGCGAAAGACTTTCTAAATTTGTTGTAGACTGGGCCTTAGCCCTCTAGCATGTGAGACAATTGGATGAGTCTTTAGCTTTTTGAAGAAGGCTTTTCGTATTTTCTGTAGAATGAGACAGCCCCCGATATGTGAGAATAAGTCCTTAGCTTTCTGCAGAAGGTTTTTCATATTTTCTGTAGAATGAAAAAACCCTTGGTATATGAGACAACTGGATGGGCTTGATATCATACTTAGATCACCTTCTCTTAGTGTTGATGCTACTAGTAAAGTTTTTCAAGATAATAAGAGATCTTCTTTTGCCAAAAATAGGAAATTTTCTAATGAGTTTTTATTTTTTTTATAAGATTACCTCAACCATGTGGTTCATGCATTCTTTGGTAAAAAAAAAAAAAAAAAATTGGATGCCATGGATCTATAAGTTGCCATATTACAGAAATTCTTTGTTGCTGGAGAATTTGGGAAAGAGATACTTCCCAGGCATGCTCTGGCTTCATTCTACTGTGAACACACTTGCTTCCCATGTACTTTTTGCTACACATGATTATGGTTATAGCTCCTTTTGCAAATTTCTTTTTTCAAAGACTCGCGATCGTGTCTCCTTTGCAGGTTTGAGTAAGTGTAGCCCCCTATTTTGAGCTTTTGACAAGAACTCGCAATCATGGTTCCCCTGCTGGCCTTTAGTCAAGAATTCATGACCACAACCCTTATGCTAGCTTTTGTTACTAAGACCTATATTCCTTGGGTTTCTTCTTCGCTTGCTTTGAGTATGGGCATATTTAGACAAAGCTTGCTACCCTCTTTGTTTCATGGTTGGCTAGTAATAGCCAAGAGTCAATGGCTTCCAATATAGAATTTTCTCCATGACGTACCAACATCTTCTTGGGACATCATGGTTCTTTGTACTCCTGGCAGAATGCCTTCGCAGTAGAATGCCTTCAATAAAAATCACACAATAGTTTTCTGCAGCAATAAGCTGAGTGATTTTATTCATGACAAAATGTGTGTCAACAATTGATTATGCTATTTTCCCTTTGCACATAAGCAAAAGGAAGGGGCTTTGAGTTTGTCACTGTTGCAAAGTTCTTGTAGGATGAGACATGGGCATCAATGAGCTTCATGACTTGAAGAGTGATGGTGGAGTTGCATGGTTTGTAGTGCAAGTGATCTGATACATTCTTTCTTAGAAATATCATAAAAATCATGATTATTGATGCCACTCTAGGCATAAATCCTTTGAGGCGCTTTGAAGAAAACTTCTTAACTCTTCAAGGTTGTTGAATCGATTTGCTAGACCTGATAATGGACAAAGTGTAGTTTGCAAGCTACTTGTAGATTTGTGCTCCTTTATGAAGAGTACGCATGAGCTAAGCGATTGGCTTCATTCTAAGGTATGGATTTAATTTTGGACACACCACCCTTTTGTCACATGCCTTCAATGTATTCTTCAACTCAAAGCTAATGCTTTGGTATCGTTAAATTGATTTCCTCTCTCTTTGTTGATACTAATATATTTGCTAATGAAGTAGTAAGAGATTGATTCAGTGAAGGTGACCACGAAAGGCTTTGTATGCACCTCTCTTACTTTGAGAACAAGTCTCAAATTTGTTGAATAAGGTCTAGACTCGGGTTTCTTGTTTTAGTAGAATTGCCCACTATTCTTTTACACATCTCTACACTATTAGTGTTCTCACGAATCTTTAATGGGGTAATGACCACTTTTGTTGTAGAAAATAATCATGTTGGATTTGTGATTGCACTAAGAAAGTTCAAGAATTCAATACTAAATTTTGTGGTAGGATATTCTACGAAAAGACCTATTCGAATTCAATACAAAATTCTGTTGCAGAGTATTCTGCTGTGAAAAGACTACTGAGATATTTGCACTTGGGCTTTTGAAACTTTTTGCTACAAAATATTCTACACATGAACAATCTGCACTTCTAAAATTCAGCAGATTCTGTTGCAAACAGTCTACCGAAGGATTAGCACCTTGGCTTCTGAAACTTTTTGCTTTGAAATATTCTGTAGATGAACATTCTGCACTTTTGAAATTCAGCAGATTTTGCTATGAACAGTCTGTCGAAGGATCTACACCTTGGCTTTTGAAACTTTCTGTTACGAAATATTTTGCAAATAAACATTCTGCATTTCTGAAATTCAACAAATTTTATTGTGAACAGTCTGCTGAAGGATCTACACTTTCTGCTATGAAATTTCTGCAGAGGGACATTTTGCACTTTTGGAAAAGTCTACTAAGGAATACTTCAGAGGAAATTGCAATTCGCAGCAGTATAGTAATGATGAAAGTTTTCCTTTGGCCACTACAGCTTCATTTTCTCCTAGCTTTTGGTTCTTAAGGGAAAGTAGAGCTAGAACCACTAGCATTAAAAAAAAAAAAAAAATGCTTGAAACCTTGTGAAGGAATGAAGGGATTTTCCTCTTCTAAATGATGGACCCGAAAGTGGAGATGAAGAAAGCTTATAATGCTTCTATTGTTTCCTTAAAAGAAATGGGAGCAAAATGGTGATAAATTTCTTAGAAAGCTTTTAGGAGAGTTCCATGTTTGAATAAGTGGCTTGCCACATGTCTCACATGTATGGCAAAGAGAACAAGTGTC
This sequence comes from Quercus suber, assembly GCF_002906115.3. Taxonomy (NCBI): domain Eukaryota; kingdom Viridiplantae; phylum Streptophyta; class Magnoliopsida; order Fagales; family Fagaceae; genus Quercus; species Quercus suber. Next base: position 520,967 of record NW_027069469.1, on the reverse strand, counting down.
ATTTAAAAGATAGGACCAAGTGTCTTGACCTTATTAGTCTTTGTGTATAGGAAATATTGCAACTATTGTAAGAGCCTTCTACTATAGAGTTCTTAGGATATTTCTGTTGTAGAACTCTATGGTGTTGTAGTGATATTTTATTACCACATTTTTTATGCAATGCCATTGAACCCTACTATGGTATTGCAGTATTCTACCACAACATTCTGTCGTAGTATTGATGCAATATTCTACCCTAGTATTTTGCTCATGATACTATTATGTTTCAACATTGTTGCATTTTGCCATAAAATTCTACTGTGGTATTGTCTTGCTATGAAACTTTCCTTAACTTTCTGCTGTACAGTAAAGCCTTTTGCTGTATAGTAAAGCTTTTTGCTATGCAATAAAGTTTCTTGCATTTTTTTGTAAGGTGAAAGACTACTCTTCATTTTCTATTATAGAAATACTTCTCTACTTCATGCACATAAACAATTCTAAAACCCAAAGAAAATGCCTTTCAAGCAAATGTTAGTTTACATGGGTTAGTATATTCTCAAATATATATACATACTGTTAGGATTAACGCCCTAAAATCCTATTGTATGATGCTATGTATGAAATTATGTATGACTTAATGTTGTGATTAATAAATTTGTTTTATTATTATTTGAAATAATTGTAACATTAATATTCGGACATTATCATATAGTCCATGAGATGCATAGTATGTGATTTATGTGAAAAGTCACAGAAGATATAAATCATAAGTTTTTTGTAAACTCAGAATTTTAGTTCATAATCGGTAATGAAATTGAGCATTTCATTTGCGAAGACTATAACATATCAACTAAGATGATTTGTCTTGATCATGGAAGTGGAAACTTCTTGTTGATATGTTGATATGTTTTAAGAGTTAAAACATATTGAACTAGACCGCTGTAAGATTTATTATTCTCCTAACGACTGTCAAATGAATAATAAATCTTACGACTTTTATTCATATGAACTCTTAATCCTGAGAGAATAGTGTACCTGATCATGAAGTGTAGATTACTTTGATATATCAAGAGTGAGATCTAAAGTAACGGTCAAAATCTTAGTATATTAGACAGCCACATTTAGTGTTGATGGAACATATATTCTCAAGATGGAATTCATAGTCTCTTAACAGAGATATAAAATATTCCCTTAAGATAAGTTTAATGGGTTTGTTATTCAAAATGTTAGGCCTAACTACATTAGTAAATAGTTATTAAAGTATATATTTATGAAATTGGATTTCATAAATATATGATGAATAACTTAAAGGATTAAACTAGGTACTCAAGAATTAAGATGTAGTAATCTACAAAGTGGCAGTCTTCATTAATGACTTTGTATTACTATGAATATTTTATGAAGGGGCTGCATATATAATAAAGTCTTGGGATATAATTAGTTAATAAGTCCTAGAGTGCAATTATATTTATATAGTGGTATTAAATATAATTAATGGTAATTTTGGACTTGTCAAGAGTTAACAAAAAAACTCAAAGTCCATTGGAGCTAGTGCTTTATTTATTCCCTTTTGGTCCCACTCCAAGCCACATACTAAAGCCCAATTAGGAAGGCCCAAAAGGCTAGCCCAATTAGATAATCAGTTATTAGGAGAGAAATATACAAATCTTTGGTTTTGAATTTCACCCCATCAAGGTACACTCTCTTGTTCTTAAATTCTCAAACTTACATAGCACATGTTATCAATTGCGAATGAAGTAGATCCATTAATTTTTCCGCTGCGTACATTCATATTTCCATCACATACATATATGCATATATAAACTTATACGTATTCACATATAAGTATATAACATATTTATACATGGTAGAATAATGAGTAGTTCAGTTAAAAGAAAAACACATAATAATAGAGAACTAAGAAAGTTTCAACAGAAAAAGTTTAGCTAGTATAACAACTAACACAGTAAATACAATAAAAATGTGCTACAACAGAATAACCAATACAACGAATAAAGATACCATAACAAGACAACTAATGCAACAAACGTGATAAAAATGTGCTACAATAGAACGACTAAATACAACAGATATAAGCTATAATGAGTGAAATCAAATATATTTACAATCGAAATCAAGTATTAAATTTTCTCACAGAATAAGTAAACCAAGAAGGAACCCGAACCCTAACTTGAACAACCTTGTCATAGGATTTTGCCATCAAAGTTGTGCATTTTGGAGAGTGGGCCTAAATGACTACTTGTCACTACTTTTGGGATTCCAAAGAGTGGGTTTGATGAAAAGGGATGGAAAAGATAGTTTATTGCATGCCCCTATTTCTGCTGTGTTTTCTCTCTTCTCTTTTCACTATGTTCTTTCCTTCTCTTTCAGTTCATTTTTGTTCTTAGTTTCTTACTATTTTCTTCTTTTGGGTCCTTCTTCCCTTGGGTGCCTCCATTCCTCCCCTCATCTATGGCTACCTCCCCCTTTTTATAGAGAGCTAATTCCTTGGGATTTCTCCCTTTTACCTCTAAGGCTTCACCAACTATTTTTAGTTTATTGTGGGCATCCCTCAGGACTGCCCCCTACCCATTGGTTGCTCGACCACTACCACTACTAGGTAAACTCAGTACATTCTCTTTCTTCCATTACCCATTCCATGACAAAATCTCACTTTGTTTGTTCTTGCTGTATACCTCTACCTCAAGGTTCAAATGAATAAGGATTAAGCTACCTCACCACCTACCTCTATGACCTGCATTAGATGGTCCCAGCCATCTGCTACCCTAATACCTAATTAGACTTGTATTGTAGCGGCAATCTCTCCGTTCAATGTACGAATCCTAGTATGTGACTAACCAATGATGCACAGATCCCAGTACGTGACTAACACACTAATTTGAGGAAGATGTTGGCTGGAAAGTTCTTCAGTTCATCAACAATGAAGATTAGGAAACTCCTTGGTCATAAAACCTTTAGGGTAAAGATGTAGTAGCTTCTATAGAGAGAATAATGGACTAAAGCAAATTTTGCTTCTAGTCACAATATGCATGTATTCTATTTTCAACACCTTGCATCACTTGTGATGGCTTTTAAAATAATCCTTATACATGTCTAGGGTTGTGAGAAAAGAAACCCTGTATAAATACTCAAGGATATTCATGTAATTAGATCTAGAAAATCTAATTTCATAATTCTCGACAAATGCAGCTTGTGTTGAGCTTCTGTCAAGCTTTAGTAGTAATTCTAGATAGAAAGCATTTCGTTGAGACTTTTGTCGAGCATTAATGAGCATCACATTCTTCACTTGTTTCTTGGTTAGATTTGCATGGCTTCAGTACTTAACATGAACACTTGTTTCTTGAAGTACTAAACACATCCTAGATCTACCTAATTACAAGTAAAGTGTGTTTTGTTAAGGGATTAGCCAATTACATAAATATGTCCCTAACAATCTCCCCCTTTGGCAATCTGTGACAAAACCATAACAAACAAATAAATCATGAGAGAAGTCTTAAATCACTAAACTTATAACCACTTGTTGAATTACAAAATAAATCTAACCCTAACATAAATTCTTGAAAAACTTTGCAAGAAGAGAGTTCATGGCATGGTAAACTTTCACAAACCGTCTTTCTGAAACACTTAAACAAAACTCATCAAGGCATCATGTGTGAAGCAGAAATAAAGATTGCATACATAAAGAAACATGTGTATAAAGAGATAAAAGAAACAACACATGTAGAGATATGTGAAGAAAAACATACATTATCTTATATATATGAAAATAAAGTATAATGTATATCATAAATGGTCACAAGACTGGTATATAAAATGCTGTAACTAAACAGAAAGAAAATTACAAGTAAATCTCACTACATTCCTCAAAAACTATAAATGCTCCCCCTATCAAAACTGTCCTATACTAACACTCCCCTTAAGTACAAGATGTTAGGATTAGTGTCCTTAAATCCTATTGTATGATGCTATGTATGATATTAAGTTTGAAATTGTGTATGACATTATATATGACTTAATATTGTATTTAATGAATTTGTTTTATTATTATCTGAAATAATGGTAACATGAATATTAGGACATGAATATTAGGACATTATCATTTGGTCCATGAGATGCATAGTATGTGATTTATGTGAAAAGTCACAAAAGATATAAATCACAAGTTCTTTGTAAACTCAGAATTATAGTTCGTAGTCGGTGATGAAATTGGGCATTTCATCTGCAAAAACTATAACATATCAACCACGATGATTTGTCTTGATCATGGAAGTGGAGACTTCTGGTTGATGTGTTAATATGTTTTAAGAGTTAAGACATATTGAACTGGACCGCTGTGAGATTTATTATTTTCCTAATGACCGTCATATGAATAATAAATCTCACGACTTGTATTTGCATGAACTCTTAATCCTAAGAGAATAATGGACTAGATCATGAGGTGTAGGTTGCTTTGATATATCAGGAGTGAGATCTATAGTAATGGTCAAAACCTCAGTATGTTGGGCAGCCACATTTAATGTTGATGAAACATGTATTCTCAATATGGAATTCATAGTCTCTTAACGGAGATATAAAGTATTCCCTTGAGATAAGTTTAATGAGTTTGTTATTCAGAGAGTTAGGCCTAACCACTTTAGTAAGACTAAAGTATATATTTATGAAATTGGATTTCATAAATATATAATGAATAACATTAAATGATTAAATCGGGTACTCAAGGTCTAAGATATAGTAATTTGCAGTCTACATTAATGACTTTGTATTACTACGAATATTTTATGAAGGGGTTGTATGTATAATAAAGTTTTGGGATATAATTTATAGATAAGGCCTAGAGTGCAACTATATTTATATAGTGGTATTAAATATAGTTAATGGTAACTTTGGACTTGTCAAGAGTTGACAGAAAAGCCCAAAGCACATTAGAACTAGTGTCTTATTGGTCCATTTTGGTCCCACTCCAAGCCACACACTTAAGCCCAATTGGAAAGGCCCAAAAGGTCAGCCCAATTAGATAATTGGTTAGATACAAAGGGAAAAACGTACAGAATTTTCTGTGTAAGAAAAACAACATTGTAATGGTGTGGAAATGAGTGTATGTCACTCTCTAATCGTCCCTTTGTAACCAATTGAGAGTCCATACTTCTTGGGTATTAGTGGAATTGGAGTGAAGACTAAAAGTATTCCTAAGTGCTTCAATCTTCAGGTTTTGAAATTCACCGCTTCAAGGTATGCTCACTTGGTCTCTAATTCTGAAATTTACTTAACGCGTGTTATCAACTTCGAATAATGTAGATTCGTTAATTTTCCGTTGCGTACATACTAATTTCCATCAAATGGTATCAGAGCGGTCATCAATTTCGAATTGTATAACATGTTTTGTTAATTTTGGAATTAGAATTTATAGTTTCATGTTGTTTAAAGATTATGCATTTAATTTTCTGCATGGTTGATGAAACTATGATTTGATAAAAACTGATGTTGATGTTATGATGTTGTTAGAATTTGAATTTAAGTATGTTAAATTGATCTTTAAGACTTTAGCATCAATGAATTTCAGTTTTGATATCATTCTCTGACCATCATGTTTGTATGGAAGTTGTTTATTCAAGAACACATGAAGAAAACTGCTTTAAAAAATTTCTAAAAATTTAAGTTTCTCGATTTTCGATCGATCGAAAATCACATTCAATCGATCGAGTGAAACAGTGATCAGAATTTTCAGATAGATTGATTTTCGATTGCTGGTCGATCGACCGAATCTGTTTTTCGATCGATCAAAAGTCAATTGAGTATCAATTGAACAAGTCAGATGGTCAAGTTCGAATTTTTTAATTTTTTTTGATCAATCGAGGGGCACATTCAATCGATCGAAAGAAATAAAATCAGAAATTTTCTAAGTGTTTTCACATGTAAAAGTACTAAGACTATGTGTAATTAGATTATGCATGTCTTAATTAAAAACATTTTCTTTAAAACATCTAGTGGGAGAGAGATATAAAGGTTGCATCTCACGGCCTCCATTGTCGGTTTAAAGTAGTGTGATTAAGCACCTCGCCTTGGCGTATATGCCTTGCTCCCTTCGGAGGGTGTTTGATTCATGGTACTACAAGTTAAACTTCTTAAAGATAGATGAAATGTGTTTTAACATTGAGAACGACCACGCTTCCGTGGAGTTACTTGGTGATTCACATTGATTCTAGGCAATGGTGTACACTAGACTAAGTGTAATATTAACCTCCCTTCGGAGCTATGTCATTATTACTTAGGGGCTGAAGGGAAAACGACAAATTATTTTTGTTTGGTAAGAGTTACCATGATAGCATTAATAATGAGAATGTTTCTCGCCAAATCATAGTGATTGGTATGACCTCGCTTTCGAGGAATATTAATTGCGGGATTGGGTTGTCGTTGCATATATTATATTATGGTTTTATTAAGGTTCCATACTATATGTTTATATGCTAAATAGATAATGTCCAATTTATTGATTATATTCATGTTTATTGTTTTCAGATTTAGAAAATGGCATCATTTAGCCCACTTGTTAATATTCTTAATAAAAAAAAACTAACTGGATCCAACTATGTTGACTGGAAAAGAAATTTGGACATAGTTTTTACTGCTGAAGAGCATAAGTATGTTCTTACTAAACCATGTCCCAGCTTTCCTTCATTAGATGCTCCTCCTGAGGAAAAACAACGATATGATCGTTAGCAGAAATCTAATGAGATGGTCAAGTGCTACATCCTAGCATCTATCTCAAATGTTCTATAGCATCAAATGCAAGATGTAGAACTAGCTTCAGACATTATGCTAAGTCTGAAGGAGATGTTTGGTGAGCAAGGCCGTTCTGCAAGGCAAGAGACCATGAGTCAAATTTATAATACTAAAATGGCTGAAGGTACTTCAGTGAGGGAGCATTGTCTTACAATGATCTCTAATCTGAATACATTGGAAGTTTTAGGTGCCGATATTAATGGAGAATCCCAAGTGGATATGATACTCCAGTCGCTACCAGAATCATTCAAGGAATTCAAACTTAACTATAATATGAACAAAAAGATTTATACTTTGTCTGAATTAATGAATGAATTGGTAGCGGCAGAAGGCATTCTTGATACTTCCAATGTTGAAGCCAATGTTGGTGAAGTTTCTACTTCTCAACCTAAGTCGAAAGGCAAGGGTAAGAAGAAGAAGAATAAGAAGGACTTCACCAAGCAAGAGGGTAAACAAATTGCCTTAGGGGTTGCTAATAAAGGAAAGAAGATCAAAGGAAAGTGTTTCCATTATGGTGAGAAAGGACATTAGAAGAGAAATTGTCCAATATTTAAGGTTGCCAAGAACAAAGGTATGATTAATACATTCCTTCTTGAAATATGTTTGGTACAGAATCCCACGAATTTCTGGTGTGTGGATTTAGGTTGTACTAATCATATCTGCAATTTCTTGTAGGGGTTCCAGAAGACTAGAAAGCTTAAAGAAGGGGAGTTGTTTCTTACTTTGGTTGATGGGAGCAGGATTCCAGCTGTAGCTATTGGAGTGTTTAATTTATGTTTTAAATCTAGAGTTCTAATATTAGAAGACTGTTTGTATGTACCTAATGTTCGTAGGAATTTAATTTTTGCTACTCATTTAGGTAAACATGGATATTGTGTTATCTTGAAAGACAATGTTGTAATAAAGAAGGATAAAGTGTTTATCTGTTCTAACAATATTGTGGATGGTCTTTATATTTTAACTCCTGATAAGCATAAATTATATAATTCTGAATTAGATAATAACTCTCATGTAAAATCATTAAAGAGAAAGTTTCCATTTAGTAGTGATGCATATCTTTGACATTTGCGTTTGGGTCATATTAATTCAAATAGGATTCAAAGACTGATTAAAGATGGACTCTTAGAGCCCATGGACTTTGATGAATTTCCAGTTTGTGAATCTTGTTTGGAAGGTAAAATGATCAAACGGTCTTTTAAAGCAAAAGGTAGAAGAGCTCAAGATTTGCTAGAGCTAGTGCATTTTGATGTATGTGGTCCTATTTCAATCCAAGCAAAAGGAGGTTATGAGTATTTCATCACTTTTACCGATGATTACTCAAGATATGGTTATGTGTACCTAATGAGACAGAAGTCCGAAGCCTTTGAAAAGTTCAAAGAGTTTAGGGCTGAAGTAGAGAATCAATTGGGTAAACACATAAAAGCCATTCGATCTAATCGTGGTGTTGAATACCTTCTTGGAGTTTTCAAGGATTACTTAACTCAAAATGAGATTGTATCCCGATTGGCTGCACCTGGAACTCCCCAATAGAATGGTGTAGCAGAAAGAAGGAATAGGACTCTTTTAGAAATGGTTCGGTTCATGATGAGTTACTCAACTTTACCGATTTCTTTTTGGGGTTATGCTTTAAATACAACAATACATCTTTTGAATTTAGTCCCATCAAAATTTGTTTCCAAAACACCAATGAAATTGTGGAGTGGGCATAAGCCTAGTATGAAATATCTCCACATTTGGAGTTGTCCTGCACATGTGTTAAAAGGGAAGCCTGATAAATTGGAACCAAAATCAAAAGTGTGTTAGCTTGTAGGTTATCCAAAAGAAATTAGGGGTTATTTATTCTATAGTCGTAAAGATAACAAAGTTTTTGTCAGTACAAATGCTAAATTCTTGGAAAATGACTATATGAATAATTTTACTCCTAGAAGTAGAGTTGTGTTGGCTGAAATGAATGAACTTGTAAATGAACAACCAATGGATGAAACTAGGGATGATGTGGCTGTATTAGATATACTACAAGATACTACTCATGACATGTCTAGTACTCGGTGCCTCGTCGTAGTGGGAGAATTGTTCGGCCTCCTATAAGATTCATAGGTTTAGGAGAAACTTATGAAGCTATCTCAGAAGAGGCTGAATCGGATCCCTACACCTATGAAGAGGCAATGAATGATATAGATGTACATCATTGGGTCCAAGCTATGAAATTTGAATTAGATTCCATGTATTCCAATCAAGTTTGGGATCTTGTAGAGACGCCTAACGGCATTAAACCTGTTGGTTGCAAATGGGTTTACAAGAGGAAAAGAGGGGTAGATGGAAAGGTTGAAACCTTTAAAGCAAGGCTAGTGGCGAAAGGGTATACACAAAAAGAAGGTATTGATTATGATGAAACATTTTCTCCAGTAGCAATGCTTAAATCTATCAGAATTCTCTTATCCATTGCTGCTCATTATGATTATGAGATTTGGCAAATGGATGTCAAGACTGCATTTCTCAATGGCAATCTTGAAGAGGAAATCTATATGATGCAACCGAAAGGTTTCATGACTAAGAACCAAGAGCATATGGTATGCAAGTTGAAAAGGTCCATTTATGGACTTAAGCAAGGATCTAGGTCATGGAACATCAGATTTGATCAAGCAATCAAGTCATTTGGTTTTGAGCAAAATCTTGATGAACCATGTGTGTACAAAAGACATTGTGATAAAGTAGTAATGTTCCTAGTGCTTTATGTTGATGATATTCTACTCATTGGAAATGATGTAGAGGTAATGTCATCAGTAAAGGTTTGGTTGTCAAGCTAATTTGATATGAAGGACTTGGGTGAGGCTAACTTTATTCTAGGGATTAAGCTTTGGCGAGATCGCAAGACTAAGATGTTAGACTTATCACAAGCTAGATACATAAATAAGGTTCTAGAACGTTTTGGCAAGCAAAACTCCCAAAAAAGATTACTTCTTTTCAGACATAGAGTTCCTCTGTCTGATGACCAAAGGCCTATGACTCAAGAGGAAAAAGATATGATGAGACAAGTTTCTTATGCTTTTGCAGTGGAAAGTCTCATGTATACCATGCTTTGTACTAGATCAGATATCTGTTATTCAGTTGGCATGGTCAGTCGATATCAATCAAATCCAGGACCAAAATATTGGTAAGCTGTAAAGCATATTCTCAAGTATCTACGGAGAACGAGAGATTATATGCTTGTTTACCGAAGTGAGGATTTGATACCTATTGGCTATATAGATTCAGATTTTCAATCTGATCCAAATTTCAGAAAATCCACTTCAGGATGTGTTTTCACCTTGGAAGGTGGAGCCATAAGTTGGCGGAGTATTAAGCAATCTCGTATTGCAGACTCTACCATGGAAGCAGAATATGTTGCTGCTTGTGAGGCAGCAAAGGAAGCTATATGGCTCAAAAATTCCTTTTTGACCTTGGTGTAATAAGAATGGAGTAAGTTCTAATCACATTGTTTTGTGACAACAGTGGAGCAGTTGCACAATCTAAAGATCCAAGGAATCATAAGAAAGGAAAGCACATTGAGAGGAAGTACCATATCATTCGAGATATTGTTGCTCGTGAAGATGTGGTGGTAGCAAAGATTGAAAGTGCAAATAATCTAGCAGATCCATTTACTAAACCTTTGCCTCAAAGGACTTTCGAGTCACATTTGGAGAGAATAGGAGTTAGATTAGTGCACAATAGTCTTTAGGGCAAGTGGGAGATTGTTAGGATTGGTGCTCTTAAATCCTATTGTATGATGCTATGTATGATATTAAGTTTGACATTGTGTATGACATTATGTATGACTTAATATTGTGTTTAATGAATTTGTTTTATTATTATCTGAAATAATGGTAACATGAATATTAGGACATGAATATTAGGACATTATCATTTGGTCCATGAGATGCATAGTATGTGATTTATGTGAAAAGTCACAGAAAATATAAATCACAAGTTCTTTGTAAACTTAGAATTATAGTTCGTAGTCGGTGATGAAATTGGGCATTTCATCTGCGAAGACTATAACATATCAACCACGATGATTTGTCTTGATCATAGAAGTGGAGACTTCTAGTTGATGTGTTAATATATTTTAAGAGTTAAGACATATTGAACTGGACCGCTATGAGATTTATTATTTTCCTAATGATTGTCATATGAATAATAAATCTCACGACTTGTATTTGCATGAACTCTTAATCCTGAGAGAATAATGGACTTGATCATGAGGTGTAGGTTGCTTTGATATATCAGGAGTGAGATCTATAGTAATGGTCAAAACTTCAGTATGTTGGGCAGCCACATTTAGTGTTGATGGAACATGTATTCTCAATATGGAATTCATAGTCTCTTAACGGAGATATAAAGTATTTCATTGAGATAAGTTTAACGAGTTTGTTATTCAGAGACTTAGGCCTAACCACTTTAGTAAGATTAAAGTATATATTTATGGAATTGGATTTCATAAATATATAATAAATAACATTAAAGGATTAAACCGGATACTCAAGGTTTAAGATGTAGTAATTTAGAAAGTGGTAGTCTACATTAATGATTTTGTATTACTACGAATATTTTATGAAGGGGTTGTATGTATAATAAAGTCTTGGGATATAATTTATAGATAAGGCCTAAAGTGCAATTATATTTATATAGTGATATTAAATATAGTTAATGGTAACTTTGGACTTGTTAAGAGTTGACAGAAAAGCCCAAAGCCCATTGGAGCTAGTGTCTTATTGGTCCATTTTGGTCCCACTCCAAGCCACACACTTAAGCCCAATTGGAAAGGCCCAAAAGGTCAGCCCAATTAGATAATTGGTTAGATACAAAGGGAAAAACGTACAGAATTTTCTGTGTAAGAAAAACAACATTGTAATGGTGTGGAAGTGAGTGTATGTCACTCTCTAATCATCCCTTTGTAACCAATTGAGAGTTCACACTTCTTGGGTGTTAGTGGAATTGGAGTGAAGACTAAAAGTATTCCTAAGTGCTTCAATCTTCGGGTTTTGAAATTCACCGCTTCAAAGTATGCTCACTTGTTCTCTAATTCTGAAATTTACTTAACGCATGTTATCAACTTCGAATGATGTAGATCCGTTAATTTTTCGCTGCGTACATACTTATTTCCATCACAAGACTACTTTCAAACCTAAAACTACTCCCCTTTTTGGTCACGAATGACAAACGGCAACTCACTGAGAGGTCATCATCTCGTCATCACTGGAAGAGCTACTAGCATCCTCATCCTCATCATCACCAATATCACCATCCTCATCTGTTGAAGCCTCTGGGGAAGGAGATGGAGAAACAACGAAACCACCAAGGTGAGCTTGTCGACGAGTAATGCGACCAACGCGGGTGTTCATCTGACACATCTCATCAGTGAGAGGGTCAAGATGAGCATCCATGCATAGAAGCTATGCCATGATGGCCTCCAAGGTCATACCAGCCGTCAAAGAAGAAGGTTCAGAGGTGGAAGGAGCTAAAGAAGAGGGAGGAACAGCAAAAGCCGTAGGATCATCTGCCCTCACACGTGGCTGCTTCAGTCGAAGTTGGGCCTTACTCAGCTGAACAGAACTGGAACTGATGGCACCTGTTAGGACATATGTGGTTCACTTGATAAGAACATATGTCATTCTTTTATGTAATTGGCTAATCCTTTAACAAAATGCACTTTACTTGTAATTGGGTAGTTCTAGGTGTTTTTAATACTTCAAGAAACAAGGTTTTAAAATCAAGTATTGAAATCATCAAGTCTGTCCAAGAAACAAGCTGAGAAGTGCAAAAACATTAAAGCTCGACGGCTAGCATGTGTCAAGGTTAAGAAAGCTGTTCAGCCCCGTGTGTTTGACAGCTCTTATCTGTCAAGGTTTAAGAAAAATAGATTTTTCTATTCTATTTTCTTGGGATCTGTGTTTATGTGTTTAGGCCTTCTTTTCTCATAACCCTAGACATATAAAAAGATTGTTTTAAGGGCTGTAAAAGAGTACACAAGTTACACAAGCATTGAGCAAAGTTTGTTCAAGCAAATTGTGACTGGAGACAAATTTTTTCCCTAATTCATCATTCTTGAAGAAGTTACTGTGTATGTGCACCTTTAGGTTTTGTGACCAAGCATCTTCTTAATCTTCATCGTTGGGATGAACTGAAGAACTTTGCAGTCAACAATCTTTTCTAGTTAGTGATTTGTTTGTACTACTACGCACTTTGCATGTTAATTTGATTAATTAATAACTTGGCTAATTAATCAATTAATCACAAGGGGTCAATACATTTTTGGCTTATCAAGTGATATCAGAGCAGGCACACTCTGATTAGGTTTAATCTTTGCTGTGTTCATCCATTGACCCCTGGTTGTCATGGATAGAAGACAGTTATTAATTATACCTCATTTATTTGATGGCACTAACTATGTATACTGGAAAGTACGTATGAGAGCTTTCTTGTTGTCTTTAGATGAGAAGGTGTGGCAAGCTGTAGAGATTGGCTAGACCAAGCTAAAAGAAGTGCCGACCAATGGGGATGAAGTCAAGATCAAGGCGGCAAACTTCAATAGCAGGGCATTGAATATTTTATTCAGTGCGGTCACCAATGAGGAGTTCAAGAAGATATCCTCGACTGAAATTACTAAGGAAGCATGGACCATCCTTCAGACAACCTATGAGGGTACAAAGGCTGTCAAAGATTCAAAACTTCAGAGACTCACTACAAGTTTTGAAGAGATAAAAATAGAGGAGGATGAGTTGTTTGATGAGTTCTATGCCAAGCTAAAGGACATAGTGAACTCAGCCTTCAATCTTGGGAAAACCATTCCTGAACCCAAGATTGTGAGGAAGGTGGTCAGATCTCTACCCGAGAGATTCCATGCCAAGATCATGGCAATAGAGGAATCAAAGGATATTGACAAGATTCCTTTGACAAAACTAGTTGGTAATCTACAGACCTATAAGCTAGGGTTATCAAGAATTGGCAAGTCGGGTAAAGGCAAGAACAGGGCTTTGAAGGCCAAGGGCAGTGACATTGATAAGTCTTCAGATGATGAGAATTTTAAGATGAAGTCCTACATTACAAGGCAGTTCAAGAAGTTTATGAAGAATGTCAATGGAAAGGGCTTTGACAAGGACCGTAGGCAATCTAGTTCTTCTCAGTTCAAAAGCCAAGACAAAGTGAAAAAAGATGCAAAGGATGGCGGTCAGTACAATATTCCCGTAGGACCTAAGTGCTTTGGGTGTCATGGTTTTGGACACATGAAATAGGAGTGTCCTACATATCTCAAGAGCATTGGGAAGAGCAAGGCACTTGCTGCAGCCTTGAGTGACACTGAGTCTGAGGATGATTCCGACAATGAGGATGACGGAATCTTTAATGCCTTTACTGCCACAGTCAATCCTATTGAAGGGATTGTTGAAAATGTGGACAAAGAAGAAGAATTGGTGGATTCTAAGTGTAAGAAGATGGATGATCAAAATGATATCCATATAGCTAATGAGAAACTGTACAAGCTTTCTGAGAAGCATGTGAAACTGTATAGGCTGACCACCAAGAAACTCAGTGATGTGGAACTTGATCGTGAAAAGATGTTCATAAAGTTTGAAGAGGCTAATCAGACTATTGGAATACTGAGATTTTAGAACAATTTCTTGGTTGAGAAGACCAAGAAGCTTGAAGTAGAGCTTTTTCAAGTTAGAGCTCAATTGGAGAGGACTTCAAGTGCAAAACTTGATGAGATGCTCAGCATTCAGAAATCTGTTTCAGATCAAACAAGTTTAGGCTATGGTCTTTTTTACTCTAATATTGCTTCTGTTAGGATTAGTGCCCTTAAATCCTTTTGTATGATGCCATGTATGATATTAAGTGTGACATTGTGTTTGAAATTATGTATGACTTAATATTATGTTTAATAAATTTGTTTTATTATTATCTGAAATAATGGTAACATGAATATTCGGACATTATCACATACTCCATGAGATGCATAGTATGTGATTTATGTGAAGATTCACGGAAGATATAAATCACAAGTTCTTTGTAAATTCAGAATTATAGTTCGTAGTCGGTGATGAAATTGGGTATTTCATCTGCGAAGACTATAACATGTAAACTCAGAATTATAGTTCACAGATGATTTGTCTTGATCATGGAAGTAGAGACTTCTAGTTGATGTGTTGCTATGTTTTAAGAGTTAAAACATATTGAACTGGACCGCTGTGAGATTTATTATTCTTCTAAAGACTGTCAAATGAATAATAAATCTCACGACTTACATTTGCATGAACTCTTAATCCTGAGAGAATAATGGACCTAATCATAAGGTGTAGGTTGCTTTGATATATCAGGAGTGAGATCTAAAGTAACGGTCAAAACCTCAGTATATTGGGCAGTCACATTTAGTGTTGATGGAACATATATTCTCAAGATGGAATTCATAGCCTCTTAACGGAGATATAAAATATTCCTTTGAGATAAGTTTAATGGGTTTGTTATTCAAAGAGTTAGGCCTAACCACTTTAGTAAGTAGTTACTAAAGTATATATTTATGAAATTAGTTTTCATAAATATATGATGAATAACTTAAAGGATTAAACCAGGTACTCAAGGATCAAGATGTAGTAATTTACAAAGTGGTAGTCTACATTAATGACTTTGTACTATTACGAATATTTTATGAAGGGGTTGCATGTATAATAAAGTCTTGGGATATAATTTATAGATAAGACTTAGAGTGTAACTATATTTATATAGTGGTATTAAATATAGTTAATGGTAACTTTGGATTTGTCAAGAGTTGACAGAAAAACCCAAGGCCCATTGGAGCTAGTGTCTTATTGGTCCCTTTTGGTCCCACTCCAAGTCACACACTTAAGTCTAATTGGTAAGGCCCAAAAGGCCAGCCCAATTAGATAAATTGGTTAGATACAAAGGGAAAAACATTTAGATTTTTATAAGCAAGAAACATCATTGTGAAATGGTATGCATGTGAGTTTTTGTCACTCACTAGTCATCCCTTTGTTACCAATTGAGAGACCACACATCTTGGGCATTAGTGGAATTGGAGTGAAGATTAAAAGTATTCTCAAGTGCTTCAATCTTTGTTTTGAAATTCACCGCTTCAAGTTACGATCTCCTGTTCTCAAATTCTGAAATTTACTTAGTACGTGTTATCAATATCGAATGAAGTAGATCCGTTTAAAACTTATTTTCCGCTGCATTTATCTTTATTTCCATCAAATGGTATCAGAGCGGTCTTTAATTTCGTATTGTATAACATGTTTTGTGAGTTTTAGAATTAGAGATGATAGTTTCATATTGTTAGAAGATTATGTTTCTTAATTTTCTGCATGTTGTTGAAACTATAATTTGATGAAGACTGAAATTGATGTTATGATATTGTTTAAATTTAAATTTAAGTATGTTAAATTGAATCTTAAGGCATTAGCATCAATGAATTTCAGTTTTGACATCAATCTCTGACTGTAATGTTCATATGTTGAATGTTTGTTCATGAAAAATGTAGAAAACTGCCTTAGAAAAAATTCTGGAAATTTGAAATTCGCGATTTTCGATCGATCGAAAATCACTTTCGATCGATCGAATGATACAGTGATAAGATTTTTTAGATCAATTGATTTTCGATTGCTAGTCGATCGATCGACTTTGTTTTTCGATCGATCGAGAGGTAATCGAGTATCAATCGAAAGAGTCAGATGATCAAGTACGAATTTCTTAATTTTTTCGATCGATTGAGGGGCACTTTCGATTGATCGAAAGAAAGAAAATTAGAATTTTTTCTAAGTGTTTTCTCATGTAAAAGGGGCAAGACAATGTGTAATTAAATTTTGCATGTTTTAAAACTAAAAACCTTTCTTTTAAAACATCTAGTGGGAGAGAGATACAAGGGTTGGGTCTCACGGCCTCCATTGTCGGTTCATAGTAGTATGGAATAAATACTTTGTCTTTGCCTTGAGCTTAGCATTCCATGCGGAGAGTATTTATTTCATGGTCCTACAAGATTGAATTTCTTGGTTTATAGTAGTTTGATCAAACACCTTGTCTTAGCCTCGAGCTTTGCATTCCATGCAGGGGGTGTTTTGTATCATGGTACTACAAAATAAGCCTGTTAAGGGGATGAAATGTGGCTACACATGATTCTAGATAATGGTATACACTAGACTAAATATTATAGTATCCTCTATGCTGAGTTCTTACTATAATTATTTAGAGGCCAAATGTATAACGGCATATTATTAGTGTTTGATAAGAGTTATCATGATAGCACTAATGATAAGAATAGGTTCTCAATCAATCATAGTATTTTATATTCACTCTATGCTGAGGGATATTGAATATGGGATTGGGTTGTAGTTGCATATATTATATTATGGTTTTATTAAGGTTCCATACTATATGTTTATATGCTAAATTGATAATGTCCAGTTTATTGATTATATTCATGTTTATTGTTTTCAGATTTAGAACATGGCATCATTTAGCCCACTTGTAACTATTCTTAATCAAAACAAACTGACTGGATCCAACTATGTTGACTGGAAAAGAAATTTGGACATTGTTCTTACTGCTGAAGAGCATAAGTATGTTCTTACTAAACCATGTCCTAGCTTTCCTTCATTAAATGCTCCTTCTGAGGAAAAACAACGATATGATCGTTGGCAGAAATCTAATGAGATGGCCNTTGAAATCGAGTTACAAAATGTCACTATAGGTCCTTAAAACGTTACTATAGAGTCCTTAAAAACCCCGCTATAGGCCTAAATTGATTTTCAGGAACTCGATTTTCAAAAGAGGGGCATTTCCCTAATTAGTTTGAGAAAGATGGCAAAACGCTGGATTTTTTTTTCAGAAATGGGCAAAAAGCAATTTTCTCCCAGTTTGTTGCCAACCTCCCCCTCACACCTGTCAAAAACCTCAAGAGTCTCAGACAGTTGATGATATATATATATTTAATTAATTAAGGGGATGTTTGATTATGTTGTTTAAACAACAGTTTTCATTGTTTAAACAACATAACACGTATTTTCACAATATTTTTCACCCACACATATTTTTATAATACTTAAACAACATTGCTAGAACAACATTATCAAATGGACCTAACCCACACAATACAACATGAAATTCTAAATAATAAAAAAGTATACTTCATGCATGAACGGAATTTTAGTCCACACGTAAAAGTTCCAAACAACGAGATGACTTACACTGTGTACATATTGGTGAGGATCCGATTAGACAGAGGTTGACTCAAAGCTGTTGTTAGTGTTCATAGATGGAAGTTGGATATAGGTACCGTTATTGTGGCCGCCACTGTTGGAACTACACTAGCATAGTTTAAAGAAGAATCTCAAAAAGAGTGTCAGAGGGATAACCATTACCACTGCGAGCCACAAGCCCAAAAGCCATTTTCTGCCCTGTTAGTTAAAAAAAAAAAAAAAAAAGAAGGTTGTATTAATACCATACTAGGGAAAAAAAGTTATTAGTTGTCAATGACTTAAGCTATATATTAACGAGAAGGAGACATGATGGTCGACGAAGCTATATATTGACACCCATTAATTTAGAGAAGGAGACATGAAGGTCAACGATTGAACATGAGTGTGAAGTGTAGGGAGAGGTGGAAGGTTTACAAATGCGCAAGGTGGGGGGGAGGAGGCAGAAATGGTTTGGCCATGGTACCTGATTTTGATTAGATTTGGATATGTATCTGCAAGGCATAAATGAAAGGACCTCACAAAGGGTTTGAAGGACTTTCTGAGTTGTGAATTAAAAGCCAGGGTTCTTTATATATATATATATATATATATATACATACATTGTAGGGATAAGGGCCCAGAATCATATGTTAGGCCTTGGGCTTGATCTGAAGACATTAAATGGTTCAAGAAGGGACAAATAGTTGTGAGGGGTTCCAATTTTAAAGTCTCATAAGTAAGGAACAAATGAAAGGTAGTCCAAGGATGAACTCCTCCTCGGATATGATGAATGCAGCTCAAATCTATATTCCAACAATCAAGGTAACTTTCCAGGAGGCTTCAGCGATAAGGACGTACATCATACACGTATAAGAGTGATGGGAACTTAGAAATATCTAAGGAAAAGCTGTTACCACCGCATTAAATGCACTGCAACTACTTTCTTGGCATTTATGTGAAGAAGACTTCTGAATAGTGCTACCTTAGCTACCACGACATACAGAAAACCAAAGTAGGTGTCTGATGGACAAACACTCAAGTAAGGGCTTAGATGACCAACAAATGTAGAATCAAGATGGTCCAAAAGGAGTTATATAATATGAGAGACCCTCCATGAGAGGGAGATCGGAAAAAAAAAAAGAGAGCACTGTAGCAATCAAAATTGTATTTATCTCCCTTTGTTATTGATTCATATAGAAAAGAGATCTCCTCGGACAGCGAATAGATTCAACTCTATTTTCGTTGTTCGTGCTTGATTATCTTTTAAATCCATACTAGCTGTTGTCAAATTCATTAGAGTCTAGTTCTCTAATCCACTCTCTACAAATTTGTTGTACTGGGCTCACTAGGCCAAGATCCCATACATTTTGGGCTTGGGCTGCAAAACGTGTCCTTACATATACATATATATATATATAGCAAATATTGATTTGAAGGCCAAAGTTCCTATTTAAAAGATAAAATATCATCATTATTGCTATATTTAAAGGTTAGTGTTTATTTGTATTTTATATTTTATTCTTTTTGTTAGAATATGTAATTAAATGATTAAATTTACTATATTCTGATAGCTAAAACTTTTGAGACAACTGGTAATTAAACATGATATCAGAACAAGAAGTCTTAAGTTTGATCCTTGTCCCTTCTACCTCCCATTTAAAATCCGACATGTTGGGCCTCATCACTTATTGAAAAGGTAGTTTTGGCCTATACATGAGAGGAGTATTAGAATATGTGGTTAAATGACTAAATTTACCATATTCCAATATGAAAGCTCGAAAATGTGTTAAAACACAAGAGCTGTTTAGACCCTCAAATTAAATTACGGCTTGATTGATTTTACTCTAACTTAATACTAAGTGCGGAATAGAGTAGGTGCGAGTGGATAAATAAACAAACTACTTTAACCCATAATCATAATAACACAGCAGTAAAATGAAAGGTAAAAGAGTAAGGAAAAAGAACGCAAATACAAGATAACATGCCAATGTGTTATCGAAGAGGAAACCAAAGAACTCAGCGAAAAACCTCTCCGCCACCCTCCAAGCGGTAATCGATCCACTAGATAATCAGTTGGGATAGATGGGTTAGCAAGAGACCCTCCAAGCCTAATCTACCTGATGCATCAAAACCCTCTAAGCTCCTACTCCAACAAGGCTTCTCAGAACCGTGTCTTGTCTAGTTCTCCGAATCCCGCAATACGCCCGATTGCATTCGCCAAAACTTGGCTTCTTTCAATACTTCCCAGCAGCACCAAAACCTCACTTGACACTCTGAAAGGGTGTGGTAAGTGTTTGGGCTATCAACCTCTCAATAGTATGGAAATGGAGAGGTAGGAGTTGAGGAAAATCCATAAGCAATTGTGTAGAGAAGTGTAGGTATAACAATCTCTAACTCTCAAGGTTTGTGGCTAGCGTTTTCTCTTTGAAACACTTCTCAACATATATGGATAATGTGGGTATATATAGTGTGGGTACAGAAAGTGTGTATCAAATAGGACAATTTGGCAAAACATAATATTTTGCGAGTGTCTTGCGGGAAGGCCTTACTTGCGAGATATTTGTGAAAACCAGCTATCTCTATCCTATCCTGACTCTTCGCATTCCAGTTATGTGCAGGGCACATGCTTTACTTCGCAGGAAGCTTAGTCCTGAGCTACCCGAGAAAACAGTTTCAGTCTTCATGCCTTGAGTTTTCACTCTCTCTCTCTCTCACATAACCCTTACAATGAAATTTCAAAAATAATACAGGCTACAAAATATTGAACATAATTACAATCAAATTTGACACAGAATAAAAGCCAACAAAACACATAGTTGTAAATTACAACTTTACACAATAGTTTAAGGTTTTGGGACAATTGGCAACTTAACGTTTTTTTTTTTCTTCTCACTTTAGATTTTCTTGCTCTCTTCCCCTCAGTATCTTCTCTCTCTATCTCATCTTTCAAATCACATAAATAGTGTTTTAATAAAGTATAATGTAAAATAAATAATATGATGTGAGGTATTTTGAAAACTAGAATCATAAACATTTCGACTAGAGTATGCAACCCAACCCCCCCCCCCCCTTCTTTTAGCAATATGAAGTTGTTTGTTTTTGTTTTTTTCCCTAAGAGTTGCAACCTAAAGTTGTTTTTGTTCTGTCAAACATATATATATTATATATATAACCAAAATTGAGAAAAAATTTAATTATCTTTTAGATTAGAATTCAATTTTTGCACCACATGTCCTATCTAATTTTTAAATTTTTGTGTCAAATGAATTATTAGGTGCAACAATAAAATAGTCTAAATCCAATTATATTTTAAATTGAAGTTCAATTTTGCGTCATGTTTCTCATCTAATTTTTAAATGTTTGTGGCAAATAAATTTTTGGGTGCAAAAATTGAGAAAAGTCCAAACTCAATTAGATTCTAAATCACATACACACACATATAAATAGTGGGAAACCATTACATATTTTAGATATTTATGACTTTAAAAAGTTTTTAAGTTGTAACTCTTACATTAGGTATATCTAGCTTGTAACCCCATGCATATGTAATAAGATGCATAATATAATTCATATATATATATATATATAATTTAAATACTATTGATAGTCTTTTTATATTTTGTTAACTCTTTAAAAAATTTTGTAAGGATAATATTATTAGGTATAAAATGTAAATTGTCCATTTATTATTATTATTATTATTATTATTACTGTGAAGCACCTTTTTTTTTACAATTTATTTATTTTAGACTCTTTAGTTTTTGTACTTAATAACTCATTTACATGAATAATTATGATGTGGTTCCACATTTGATTTTAAAATTAAGAAATAAAACTCTTTAAAAATAAATAATTTAGGACATATGACGCAAAATTGGAACTCTAATTTGAAATTTTAATTTGAGTTTCTCTCAGTTTCACCTATTATTATTATTATTATTATTATTATTATTATTATTATTATTATTATATAGATTTGAACTCATATACATATGTAATTGTAATTGTTTTTAAATGTATTTGTGCATATATACATAGATATATATTAGTTTGAAAATTACTAGTAGGAGAAGTCACTGCAACGGTGAAATCAAGAAGGATGACGTAGATAGATGACGTAAGGTCATTGAATAATAATATTATTAAGCTAATCTTGTGCAACAAATGGGAAGAAAATTCTACTTTTAAGCAATTTGAAGTAGTTGGTTTTTTGTGTTGTTTTTTTGTTTTTTGTTTCCCCCTAAGATTTACAATCTAAAGTTGTTTTTCTTCCATCAGAAATTTGAAAATTACTAGCAAGGCAGTGAGAATGTGTCACTATAACGGTGCAATCAAGAAGGATGGCATAGAGATAATGTGAGGTCATTGATTAATATTTTTTATTAAGCTAATCTTGTACGACAAATTGGAAGAAAATTACACTTAAGTGAAGTTTTGCGGTAGCGAGGTGATAGACTTCCACTTCCTTTTATTTTAAAAAATATGCACACACACACACACACATATATATATATATATATAGGTTTGTTTGGTTAGGATGAAAAGGAAAATAATGAAAATTTTGAAGAGAGGAAATGGTGGGATGAGTACAATTTTCTTAGTTTGGTAAAGAATAAACTTGTTAGGTTCTAAAAGTTTAGAACAATTGGCAAACCGTGAGCATAAACTTGTCTAGATATAGATCTTAGAGTCTATAGGATTTATTAGATAATGCTCAAAGTGCTACAAGTTAGAATACAATAAAAAGAAAGCTATAGAAAGAAGAATTCAGAAACATGCCAAGTTTGATCAATCGAGACTAAGCTTCAACCAATCGAAACACGGGTCTGCAAAATTTTAATTAAGCCCATTAGCCCGTTAAGCCTATTAAGTGATCAAGATTTCAAATCTATTTCACATAGTATTTAAAGTAAAACCTAAGGCACATTTTATAGAGACTTTGGAGGTGCTTTTGTGAGATCTAAAAGGTATTGTGCCTTCCTCTTTCAAAGTCACTACCGGAAATCATTCTAATATCTTTAGAACCGATAGATCTGAAGTTGCTACAACAAGATCAATAATAGTTGATGATTTAAACTTTCAAAGGTGGTCTTGGAGTCACAAACTGGAGAGTTTGTGTTGCTAAACCTCTGAGTGGGATCTTAAAGTCACAAGTGTGGGTGCTTGTGTGCTATAAATCCAAGAGAAAATAAGTCTATGGATTTGGAACTTGCACGTGGTCGTGTCAGTAAGTTACTACCGGAGGTGTCAATAGATATAGGGTTAAATTTGATTGTAAAAGTTTCAATTCTCTATTAGTGGATTTTTTTTCCTTGAGGATAGGTCAAGTTAAATCCTCCCCAGGTTTTTTTACCTTGAAACTATTGATTTCATTAGTTTTCCTAGATAATCATGTTGCTATCTTATTTACTTTTCCGCACTAGGTAATATGTTTGCATGTGTTTAGCCTAGATTTGAAAAATAAACCTAAGTGTTAACTTGGTTAATTAATTAGGTTAAACAATTGAGTATTCAGGGGTCTAAAAATACAAACAAAAATCATGTCTGAAATAAAGAGGGTTAGAGTATTTGTGTTCAAAACTCTATGCCTCTCTCGACCGATACTCAATTGATGTGTCGGACTGTGTGCCTTACCAATCCATCCAACGACCAATTGGTGAAGGA
This sequence comes from Quercus suber, assembly GCF_002906115.3. Lineage (NCBI taxonomy): Eukaryota > Viridiplantae > Streptophyta > Magnoliopsida > Fagales > Fagaceae > Quercus > Quercus suber. The sequence continues at coordinate 497,301 of NW_027069469.1, read as the reverse complement.
TGAGGGGACACAAATTTTTTATAGCATTCGATTGCAGACCAAGCCCATTGGTATTGGAGCGAATTGTGAAATCCCTCACAATCCCTTACTCACAATGCGACTCCAACGACTTGAACCTATGACTAAGCTCTGATACCATTTGTCGGACCGTGTGCCTTACCAATCCATCCAACGACCAATTGGTGAAGGATGAGGGGACACAAATCTTTTATAGCATTCAATCGCAGACCAAGCCCATTGGTATTTGAGCGAATTGTGAAATCTCTCACATGATGTTCGACCGATCAAAACTGGAAAATTTTCAGTTTTTAGTTTCTTGACCGATCAGTCTTTTCATGCATCTTTTGTGATAGGATTCACATGCATTGCATTATTTTATTTATCCATCTTGCATTTTTGCAGTCATATCTCTCATTGTTTCCACACACAACACGCATATACTTGAAGTGTGAACTGTTAAAAATTAGAATTTTTTTTGAGATATGGTGGATTATAAATGTACAAACATTTTCTCTACTTTTGAGGTTGATTTGAGTTTTCAAAATACCTTGACACATGAAAACACTTTGCATGTTGAATTTTTATGTCTTTGAGATTTATATTGTATGGTCTTATCTGATTGTGCTTGGAATGTTTGCATGCATCTGTTTATGAGTTACATAGTGTCAAGTTTGCATATATTGAAAGAGAGAATATTTTTCTTCATGTGTATCCTCAACTTATTTTTTTTGTTAGGTTTGTGTCTTTTTAGTTTTCCCCACCTCCTAAATTTTCCCCAAAAATTGTTTTTCCCAAAACTTGTTTTGTTATTTCTATTTTTATAGGGGGAGAAAGTTTTTTTAAAACCTATGTGGTTCTTAGGGGGAGTTGTTGCTCTTCACAGGGGGAGTTGCCTCTATTTTCTATAGAGCTGAATTGTTTTATGTTCCTTTGGTTCTCTATTTTCTCTTATCCTCTATTGTGTATGTTTACTCTTTCCCCTCTATTTAGGTTGTCTTTGTCAATACGTGACAAAAAGGGGGAGAAATAGATGAATTTTGGAAATCATGTTAAAAAGGTTTTAACTGTTTTTATTTAGAGGGAGATGAAATTGTTTTTGAAAGGGGGAGAAAATAATTTTTTTTGTTCATATATCTAACTTAGGGGAAAAGTTAGTTTGCATGTTTGTTATTTGCTATTATTGCATATATCTTATTCATATTGGTTATTTGTCTTTATTTCCACACATACGGTGACGTGCTCTGTTGAGTGTTTTAGGAAAGACAAGTACATTTTGATCAAGATCTTCTGCCTCTTCTTGCAACTTCTAGGTATGAAGTCTTAGATTGGGATTTGTGATGTAATTGGACATATTATTGTAATAAGGTTGTTCTTGTAATTGAGCATTTCATTTTGTATGTAAATTTTGTCATGAATTGCCAAAGGGGTAGATTGTTAGGTTCTAAAAGTTTAGAACAATATGCAAACCTTGAGCACAAACTTGTCTAGATATAGATCTTAGAGTCTATAGGATTTATTAGACAATGTTCAAGGTGTTGCAAGTCAGAATACAAGAAAAAGAAAGTTGTAGAAAGAAGAATTCAGAAACATGCTAGGTTTGATTGATCGAGACTAAGCTTTGATCAATCGAAGCACGTGTCTGTAGAATTTTAATTAAGCCCATCAGCCCGTTAAGCCCATTAAGTGATAAGGGTTTTAGATCTATTTCACATAGTATTTAAAGGAAACCCTAAGACACGTTTTATAGAGACTTTGGAGGTGCTCTTGTGAGATCAAAAAGGTATTGTGCCTTCCTCTTTCAAAGTCACTACTAGAAATCATTCTCATACCTTTAGAATAGGTAGATTTGAAGTTGCTGCAACAAGATCAACAATAGCTGATGCTTTAAACCTTCAAGGGTGGTCTTGGAGTCACAAATTGGAGAGTTTGTGTTGCTAAACCTTTAAGTGGGATTTCAAAGTCACAAGCATGGGTGCTTGTGTGCTACAAATCTAAGAGAGAAGGAGTCCGTGGATTTAGAGCTTATACGTGGTTGTGTTAGTGTGTTAGTAAGTTACTACTGGAGGTAGCAATAGATTTAGGGTTAAAAATGATTGTAAAAACTTCAATTCTCTATTAGGTTTTTTACCTTGAAACTGTTGGTTTCATTGGCTTTCCTGGGTAGTCATATTGCTGTCTTATTTACTTTTCCATACTAGGTAATATGATTACATGTGTTTAATCTGGATCTGAATAATAAACCTAAGTGTTAACTTAGTTAATTAATTAGGTTAAACAATCTGAGTGTTCAGTGGTCTAAACAAACAAACAAAACTCATATCTGAAAGAAAGAGGGTTAGAGTATTTTCTTCCTAGGCTCAATTTTTTTCCCCTACTTCCCTAACGAAAAGAAGACAAATTTATGATTTCTCCCATATGTTTCTAATGTATTCATAAAGTGCAATTTGTACTAATTTAATCAAGTTATTTTTATTCTTTTGTAAAATAGATGAATATGTAATAAATTAATATGAGAGATTAAAATCTGTAAGGATGTGGTGTGAAGCTCATATTTTACCCCTCTAATCCCAACATGTCACTTCATCTTATTACATATTTTAGAATAAGCACAATCACACCCAATAAATTCTAATACCCATAAATAAATCCAACCAAATTATGAGTTTATTGAGATGTTATTAGGTGTGGTAGGATGTATTGAATTTTAAGTAAAATACTGATGTGGCAATCTCTTGTTAGATAGTGTAAAACATGGGTTTTACACCCCATCCTTACCAAATTCAAACTCTTAATATGAAATGTTCACTAGCTTTATAGTCATCTTATTCAATGTCAACAAATCAATTTTGTCTAAAGATAAATTGCCCTCTAGAGATATCATTTTGAATATTCCAATAAATGCATTTCTTATTATACTTCCATTCCTAGATATTGTAATAAGGTCACTCAAGAATTAGCTCGGTATGCTAAGAAGACAAAGAAATTAACCCTTGGTTTGGCTCAAGGAAATACCTTCCTTTCTCCTTCCTATAGTAAACTCTGATTCATTATAAATACAATCTATCATTTTGGGCTAGTTAAAAAATAAAAGTAAAACTTTGAAACAAGGCAAAGATGCACCTTTTAGGCCCATTTTCCACAATTACTGAATTACCTTCCCCTATGGGTCCAATCCTAGCCCAATTTAATTTAAGCTTAACTATAAAACCAATGATAGGTTATGAAAGCTTGGAAATGTGTCGAAAACACACGAGCAGTTTAGACCCCCAAATTAAAGTTACGGCTTGGTTGATTTTACACTAACTTAATACTAAGTGCGGAATAGTGTAAATATAAGCGTATAAGCAAGACAACTACTCTAATCCATAATTAAAGCAACACAACAGTAAAAATGAAAAGAACAAGAGTAGGGAAGAGAGATGCAAACACAGATAACATCGAGACGTGTAATCGAAGAGGAAACCGAAGAATTCGGCGAAAAACCTCTCCGCCGCCCTCTAAGCGAAAATCGATCCACTAGACAATCAGTTGGGATACATGGGTTAGCAAGAGACCCATCAAGCCTAATCTACCCAATGTACCTAAGTCCTCCAAGCTCCTACTCCAACAAGGCTTCTCAGAACCGTGTCTTGTCTTAGTTTTCCGGATCCCGTAACAAGCTCCATGTTGCATCTGCCATCATCGGCTTCTTCCAATGCTTACCAGTAGCACCAAAACGTCACTTCACACTCTGAAAGGATATGGTAAGTGTTTGGGCTATCAACCTCTCAATGGCATGGAAATAGAGAGGTAGGAGATGAGGAAATACCCAAAACAAATGTGTAGAGGATTATGGGTATAACAATCTCCAACTCTCAAGGTGTTTTGCTAGGGTTTTCTCTCAGAGGCTCTCCTTTCAATTGTGGGTAATGTGGGTATAAATATTGTGGGTACAGAAAGTGTGAATCAGACTGGACAGGCTGGTAGAACAGAATGCCTTGCAGGTGTCTCACGAGAAGGCCTTACCCGCGAGATACTCGCGAGACACAGTTGTCTCGACCTAGCCTAACTCTTCGCATTCCAGCATGTCCAGGGCACAGGTATCACTTCGCGAGAAGCTAAGTCGCGAGATACCTGCGAGAAATCTTCAGTCTTCAAATGCTTGAGTCTTCACACACTCTCTCTCTCTAACACACAAACCTTACAAAGAAATCCCACAACAAATACAGGGTACAACAGATTGAATTTAATTACAATCAAATTTGGCATGGAATATAAGCCAACAAAAACATATAGTTGTAAATAATAACTTTACAATCTCTTCCTTTGGCTATTCCGTGACAAAACCCTTAAAATAGACTCTAGATTTAAACGTGAGTTTGGGAACATTGGCAAAACTCACTCACACCTAATCTAGAAACTGTGAAGCTCTTGAACCATAATGACAAGTATCTCCTGAAACACAACAACATAATAAGTTCATGGTTATGCAGAAAACTTGTAATGAAAAATGGAACAAACACAATGCGATCAAGCAAAATGGAATAAAGTACTAGACCATGGCTTGACCAAACAGGCAATCACTTATACAATAGTGATCACAATGCTCATTCACACAAGGAATGAACATCCGGACATGCAAGCTAATAAGCTTAATTGCAAACTTTCATTTGCATGTCCAACACTCAACCAATGCATAAAAACATATATGCATCTAGGAACAATCCTACATGGGCACAAGAGTGAGGTACTTAAGACATAATAGCAATATCTTAGAAGTACAAAAGAAATGCTACAAAAGCATTAAGAGAATCAAAAATTAAACAGAAATAAAAACTGAGATTAAACCAGAATATTTAAGTTTAAAACATAAGCAGTAAAAATAGTAAGCATAAAACAGTAGTTATAAAAACTAAAATAAACAAAGGTAAACCGTTTATGAACCAATAACCAATGCTTATAAGTCTAAAACTATGCTCCCCCTAACACTGTGCAAGCTCTTCCTCAGCTCCCCCTCAAAACTTTCTCCTCCTTTTCGACTGGAATGGCCAAAGAGGCTAAAATTGATCTGACTTTGAATCTGAGCCCTACTCCATAGACAAGTCTTGTATCTGTGAAGACAATGCAGTGATCTGTCCTTGGAGGTATGCAAACTAGGTCGCGGTGTGATGCACATGGGAATCAAGCACTGCAGACATCTAGTCCATTTTAGCTAGTAAGAGATCAAGTTTGCTCAAGCCTTGTGTTGGAGCCGAAGATGATGGCTGATCCGCAGCCTCTGGAGCAGAAGTGAACCTGTCAATCTCCTCTTCTGTATCTCCACCCTCGTCCTGCTTAACACATGGTGGTGGTATGGTATGCACACCAGTCTTAGAGCCTTTGATGTGTGTTGTGCTCCTAGTCAATGTATGACCACCAATGGGATAGTCTCTCTGAACTGCTGTGAGGCCACTGGGAAGTTTAAGCTTTGCTTTTGCAATCAAGCCTATGATCAGAGAGGGAAATGACATTACAGTCCTTGTATTCTGCTTTGTAATGCTCTTCTTCAGGACATGGATGATATGGCCACAAATGTTTATCTCCTTATAGGTAAAGAGATCATACAGGAATCTTGTTCTTGGAGCAGATAGTGTGGTGAGGTTGGTGACCGGATACAAATTATGAATCATCACATAACTGAGTGTCCTTATTTCCAGAGAAAATTTGATCGTGTTCATGGATGATTTCTTCAGTTCACCACCAAGAACTTTAATCATCTCATCAGTAGAGCCCAATCTGTCCTCATATGCAATTGTAATCGGCTGAGATGGAGGACGAATTTCCAAAAAATCTTGAATGATCTCTCTAGTAATCACAAATTCTTTGTGCGTTACCCAGCACTCGATATGATCTCCGGTGACAGTTGCATTTGAGAAAAACTCCTTGATTATCTCAGAATAAACAACCCCAACTGGATTCAACAGCTTAGTCCAAGTTTTATCTTTGAACACTTCAGGGATGAATGTGTCCTCAAGAGTTTCTAACTAAACCACCCTTTCCATGATGATCGTCCTGTCCTTGTAGCAGTCAATATACTTCATATCTGCTTCAGCAGATTTGAAATGATCAAAACCAGTGCGTGCACGCTTTGAAGTTGGTTTCTTTGTAGCTGCATGCTTGGTTGGAGCCATCTGTATAACAACAGAACTAGAAAAGAACCAAGTACACAAAGCACAAAAAGAACATAAAACTTGATTAGATTCAAGTTAGTTCCATAACAGAGGTAAAATTAGCCTAAAATAGAGCATAATAAACTCTTAACAACATGCTAAACACAAAAAAATAGACATAATGCATGAAAATAAGTAACTGTGCATGTGTGTGTGTCTGTGTGCATGTGCAGATGTATGTGTGTGCAGCATGAGATGCATGAGGGGTGCCTAGGTGTGTGCCTATTGTATGCATGGCATGGCATTGAGGCACAAAATGGGCAAAGTGTGTAAAACACATAGCCATGGACTAAAGCATGAAAAACATGACCAAAAAAAAAAAACTAGAAAAATGATTGGAACTAAGTTTAGTCCAATTCATCACACAAATGTCACTTAGACATTTTGTCAAACACCTAACATGCAACAAAGCAAAAAACACATGAATAATGCATGAACATGATGAAATCATGCCTAAATACATGTTAAAATGCCTCAAGGAAGCTCTAAGTCGCTATACAGTCGCAAGACAGTCGCAATACCCTCTGTCTGAATTTGGAAAAATCAGGTTTTTGCCAAACAGCATTTCGCGAGAAGCTGTTGGTCGCAAGGTAGTTGCGATATAGTCTCGAGAGTTTCTGTGTGACATGATGAAAAAATTATTTCCCCCAAGCCCTTTTCGCAGGAAGCTCTAAGTCGCGAGCTTCTCGCGAGAAAACCTTTGAACTAGTTTTTGAAGAAAAACACAAAAATGCATTTTGAACAAAAACAAAGAACATGAAAGTATAAAATTACTTTCAAAAACAAATAAAACACTCAAAAATCTTTTTGAGTTTGATCATCAAGTATTTGAACGTACACATCACATTTGAACATATACAATCACACAAATGAGATAAGCATTCATTGAATCAAAGTCTTGTGTGTTGTGGGTGAGTATCAAGTGTGAAATAGTCCTTAGACCAGAGTGAAGTTTCAATGATCAATTCAATTGAGTCATACACAACTTATACGAAGTCAAGTGGACTATCTCAATTATAGAAATGAGTATATATGACCTCCCACAAATTGATTACATAGCTTAGAAGCTTTTTATTTAGCTTCTGTATAAATCATAAACTGATTACATTTGATCCATTTTTGATGATACATCTCCTTTTTGAGATAAGTGCTTAATATTTTTGATATATCAACATTTAGGATTAGCCTTTGGCTTTTTGAGCACTATACATTTCAAAACATAAGTCGCTTTCCCTTTTTCTTAGTCAAATACTAGTATGTGCGACAGGCTTTTGTAGCTCAATATCTCTTTTCATTTGGAGATTTACATTTAGTGAGCTCTTTTGCAAAAAAATAAATAAATAAATAAAGTGGGAAGAGATATAGACACAAGTCTATGCATGTATCAAGACTATCAAGACTATTAACCAATCATTCATGACAAGCTTGAAGATCTATTTACAACAATCATACATAATTTTCAAGATTTCTTCCACAAAGATAAATGTGCATATATAACAAGCTAAGCTGGTAAATGCACTACGCCATAAGTACGAAGGTACTAGGCCAAACTCATATGAGATATGCACAAAACGAGTGATCAAACGTTTTGAAGATTTTTCAATTTTTATGGGTTTTTGAATTTTTTGAACACACTAAAAAAAAAATCGAAATAAAGTAAGATCAACAATACAAAAAACAGGCACAAACTAAACAGGTAAAAGAAACATGCTATAAAAAGAAGGTAATGCATGATAAGATGCAACAGCAAATGTCTCGAAGCATTGAAAGAATTAATGCATGGATATGTTAAAATGCTTATGCATGAGTACCCTTTTTCACCCACATGTCACATGTGTTTGGGGTGATATCCTTGACGGATTAGGTACGAGAGTTGGGACTTTCAAACCTTCGTGTGAAGCTTGCCAAACAATTGGTGAAGGAACCAATCATCTTCATCACGTCCATCATTCCAGGATCACGGTTTTGACTTCTTGTTTGCTCACCACCCCAAGACCTCTCGTCATTTCTCCTTCCTCGCGACCAAGAAGCGCTCACATTGTTCAGTGCTCTCAGCTTATGACAGTTGGGTCTTGTATGTCCTTATAATCCACAAAAGTGACATAAATGATTCGATCTAGGACCCTGTTATGATCTTCCTCTAGATCCAAATCTGGCTTCTGATTGATTACGAGACTTATTAAACACCCGTTGATCAGCCACATTCTTCTTCTTTTCAGCCTTAACTTTCTCAGGTGTCGACTCTTCTACAACCGTATCTTTGGTCTTCACGAACTTCACTTCTTTAGTGGCATTGGCTGCTGAGCTGCTCCCTCCGGTATATCCCAGTCCGGACTTGTCTAAGGAATGTTTTTGAGATGAAATAACATCATCTAGCTTCTTGGAAGAGACCTTTCTATCTTGGCTTGTGCTTGCACTACCTCTTGCTTAAGAAATCTCACTTTTGTGTAAGCTTCTGATAGCTCACCATTTAGTGTTTCAATCTCACACTTCGCCTCTGCATATCGCACCAGAAGGCTTTTGTAATCCTCGTCAGTCCTCATCATCTTTTTAATGGCTACGTTAGCCACCTTTGCATATCCACCGGTCTTCTCAAAGAGGGAATTATAAGTCTCTTGTAGACCCACTTCTTCTCTGTCTACCTCATCTTCAGATTCCTCAACTATTCCAATTGATTCCAAATCAGAGTTGATGCGAATCTCAAACGACACGCTTTAAGACCCAACAAACAGTATTAGAATAATTGCCCAAGAAAGCTAAAATTCAGATTTTGATAGAACCCTGACCCAACGTTTATAAGTGAAACGCGAACCAAAGGTATAAATAACAGACCTTGACCCAATGATTATAATAGAATCATGAACCAAAGGTATAAAGTTTGAACGCCACAAGAAAGAATCCCTAATAAGTTCACAGTTCTTGAAGAACCCAAAGAAGAGCAAAGCCTCACCTTTTCTGATTTTTATTCAATAAATCCCTTATTACAATGAGTGCATGCTATTTATAAGGCATGACTGAAAATAGAAAAATATAAAAAACGTACTAAATAATAAAAAAAAAAAAAAAAAAAAAAAAAAAAAAAAAAAAAAAAAAAAAAAAAAAAAAAAAAAAAAAAAAAAAAAAACAAGCATAAGCCAACAGGTAAAAAAAAAACAAGAACAAACATGACATGTGAAACCTAAACAACAGATATGCAACAATGAACAGAGAAGGTTCACACACAGGAGTGTAGTTTAAGGAATGATACCGACACCGATGGTCTTACGCAAAGACTCAAACCTCGTACCATCAAGAGGTTTAGTAAATATGTCTGCCTTCTGGTTGTCAGTGTTGATAAACTCCAAGTGCACAGTCTTTTCTTCTACCAAGTCTCGAATGAAGTGATACCGAATCTCAATATGCTTTGATTTCGAGTGTTGAACTGAATTTTTTGACAAATTTATGGCACTTGTATTATCACAGAATACACACATAGTGTCTTGAGTAATTCCATAATCATGAAGAAGTTTCTTCATCCACAATAATTGAGCATAACAACTTGCTGCTGCAATGTACTCAGCTTCAACCGTTGATAGAGAAACTGAATTTTGCTTTTTGCTCATCCATGATACCAAGTTGTTTCCGAGATAAAAACAACCACCAGAAGTGCTTTTTCTATCATCAATGCACCCGGCCCAGTCAGCATCAGAATATCCAACTAGACACTCATTTGAGTCTCTTGAATATCAAATTCCATAATCAGATGTGCCATTTATGTAACGGATAATTCGTTTGACTGCTGTTAAGTGTGTCTCTTTAGGTGTAGCCTAAAATCGGGCACATACTCCTACACTGAAAGCAATGTCTGGTCTGCTAGCAGTGAGATGTAGAAGACTACCGATTATGCTTTGATAGAGTGTTAGATCCACTTCTACACCTGCTACATCATGACTTAGTTTTGCCAAGGAACTCATGGGAGTGGAAGTGTGTTTCTTAGAGTCTAGACCAAATCTTTTTACAAGATTTTTGGCATATTTTTCTTGAGAGATAAAAATCCCATCTTCTTGTTGTTTTACTTGAAGCCCTAGGAAGTAGTTTAGCTCTCCCAACATGCTCATCTCAAATTCCCTCTTCATTTCTTCTAAAAATTCATGAGCTAAATGATCGATTGTGGATCCAAAGACTATGTCATCCACATATACTTAAGCCACATGGAGAGATCTCTCATCCCTTTTGACAAACAGAGTTCGATCAGCTTGACCTCTCTTGAAACCATAATCCAAGAGGTATGTAGTGTGGCGATCATACCAAGCTCTTGGTGCTTGTTTCAGCCCATATAATGCCTTTTTCAGCCTCAGCACATGGTCTGGAAAGTGAGGGTCTTGAAATCTCTTTGGTTGTTCTACAAACACTTCTTCATTTAAAAATACATTCAAGAAGGCACTCTTCACATCCATTTGATATAACTTGAAGTTCATAATGCATGCTATGGAGAGGAGAATTCGGATTGACTCAAGTCTTGCAACCGGAGCAAATGACTCATCAAAGTCTATACCTTCAACTTGAGTGTATCCTTGGGCCACCAATCCAGACTTGTTTCAAACAACCTCACCGTCTTCATCAGTTTTGTTCTTGAAGATCCACTTGGTGCCAATTACGTGTGTATCCTTGGGCCTTGGTACCAACTCCCATACGTCATTTTTGACGAACTGATGTAACTCTTGATGCATGGACTCCACCCAATTCTCATCTTTCAAAGCTTCCTCCACTTTTTTTGGTTCAAATTGAGCAAGATAACAGTTGTACCTCACATGATTCACAATATAGGCCAGTCCTTTTCTTAGTCGAAGTCCTTCTCTTGCATCACCTATGATATTACTGGATGGATGATTGAGGATTACCCTTGATGTCGGTCTTTTAGAGCTGGAAGGTTCCTCATTACGAGAAATTGAAGGTTGAACTTTTGGAGGTGTGAGAGGGCTTGAAGACCCTTGTGTTGATCTAGTCTCCCTTCTTGGTATGAGAGGAGTGGACTCCCTTTCCGGTGATTCTTTCTCAGCATCATCACCTTGAGACATATTGTCATCCACCTCACTCTTCTTAAGGTTTGATCCTTCACCATCATCATCAATATCCTTTTCAGATATGGAGTCATCGATGACCACATTTATTGATTCCATCACCATTTTTGTGCATTTATTGAACACCCTAGATGCTCGACTATTTGTGGAATATCCCAGAAATATCCCTTCATCACTCTTGGCATCAAATTTTCCAGGATTCTCCCTATCATTGGGAATGTAACATTTGCTCCCAAAAATTCAGAAATATTTCACTTTCGGCTTCTTTTCTCTCCAAATTTCATACGATGTCTTCTTTGTTCCTGCTTGGAAGTAAATCCTATTTCCAATGTGGCACGAAGTATTCATAGCTTCAGCCCAAAACTTCTGTGGAAGGGTTTTGTTGAGTAACATTACTCGAGCCATCTCTTGAATCACCCGATTCTTTCTTTCAACTATCCCATTTTGTTGTGGAGTCTTTAGAGCTGAGAATTCCTTCTTGATGCCGTGTTCATTGTAAATGATTCAAACTTTACATTTTCAAACTCCTTCCCGTGATCACTTCTGATTTTGACTATAGGAACTCCTTTTTCATTCATCAGTCTTTAGAACAGTTTTTCCATCTTGTCACGTACTTCTGACTTCTCTCTAAGAAAATCCACCCAAGAATACCAGAAATCATCGACAACCACCATAATATAGCGCTTTCCACCCATGCTTTCTGTCCTTGTAAGACCCATTAGATCCACATGTAGTAACTCTAAAGGGCAAGAAGTAGCAACCACATTTACTTGAGGATGACTTGTCTTTGTTTGTTTTCCCAATTGGCATGGACCATAAATATTCTTCTCAATTTTCCCAAACTTTGGTAAACCAAACACAGCTTCAAGCTTCGAGACTTTTGCCACTTGTTTGTAGTTAGCATGTCCAAGTCGTTGATGCCACAACTCCAAAAGATTTACCTGAGCACTCCGACATGCTATGCTTGGTTTGGGAATGACCCCATAACAATTATCGGTGGTCCTAAGTCCTTTAAGAACTTGAACACCTTCTTTATTCAGGATTAGACATCCTTTCTTTGAAAATTGAACTGAAAAGTCTTCATCACAAATCTAAGTAATACTCAGCAAGTTCACTTTCAGTCCCTTAATATACAGTACGTTATTCAACAGAGGCAGTCCTGGAATATCCACCGTTCCCTTTCCAAGAATTTGTGAATTACTACCATCTCCAAATGTCACAAAACCATATTCCTTCTCTTTAAGAGTTTTGAACAGAGATTTATATCCAGTCATATGCCTTGAACAACCACTGTCAAGATACCACAAACATGAATTAAACACTTTCAATGCGGTATGAACAAAAAGATATGCATGAGAGAGACATTCTTGACCATCGAAGCAAGACTAATTTTTCTTTATTTCATTCAAAGATGAGTGAAGTTTTCCTTTTAGACAATCAAGTTTATCACACAAGTGTCTATTCCTTCTCTTATATTCATGAACTAAGGACTTTGACTCACAAATGTCTAGTTCTTCGGATCCCGCAACAAGCTCCATGTTGCATTTGCCATTCTAGGCTTCTTCCAATGCTTCCCAGCAACACCAAAACTTCACTTGACACTTTCAAAGGGTATGGTAAGTGTTTGGGCTATCAACCTCTCAATGATATGGAAATGGAGAGGTAAGAGATGAGGAAATTCCCAAAACAAATGTGTAGAGGATTGTGAGTATAACAATCTCTAACTCTTAAAGTGTTTGGCTAGGGTTTTCTCTCAGAAGCTCTTCTTAACATTGATGGGTAATGTGGGTATAAATAGTATAAGCACAGAAAGTGTGTATTAGACTGGACAGGCTGGCAGAATAGAATCCCTCGCGGGTGTCTTGTGGGAAGGCCTTACCCGCGAGATACTTGCGAGACACAGCTGTCTCCATCTGGCTTGACTCTTCGCATTCCAGCATGTGCAGGCACATGAGTCACTTTGCGAGAAGCTAACTCACGAGATACCTGCGAGAAATCTTCAGTCTTCAAATGCTTAAGTATTCACACTTTCTCTTTCTATCACACACCTCTTACAAAGAAATCCCATAATAAATACAGGGTACGACAGATTGAATATAATTACAATCAAATTTGGCACGGAATATAAGCCAACAAAACAAATAGTTGTAAATAACAACTTTACAATATGGATTCAGAGTTAAGGTATAGTCTTAGGAAGGTGTTAGGCACCCAAAACTGCCTAACTCTAAGGTTGGCTTCCTCTCATTGTGTCTTATGTCTTAACCCTATTAAAGGCATACTCAACATTGTTATCTAACTCACACACACACACACACGCACACACACACATACACATACACACACACACACACACACACACACACACACACACTAACATACATTTAAGCACACAACATGGCATCAATCATCCCTAACCATACATCTATCATGCTTGTCAACCAAAGCCTAACATTCGTCTAATCAAGCATCTCATCACATCATAGACCCTAACATTCATCTAACATGACATCTCCTAACATTCATCTAGCATACATGTCACATCATCCTAGCATGCTACTATCATCATGTCATCATATCCTAAACAAGGCAGCAAAAGGGCATGTCAATCACACATAGGTCATAAAAAGTATTCCCACATTTTAAGCATGAAATCAAGCATCAAACAACTGAAAAATGCATGTTCATACTAATGCATGAATTACCTCGCTTACCTTGCAGCAACTCAACACCTATGGCATTATGCAGAGCATATGAATACATGTTCATGGCATTAAACAAGGAAAACACAAGATAAACCCTATTCTAACATGTGAAGGCTAACAAGTAATCAAACATATGAAACAGAGACTTAAAACCATGAAAACATGAAAAATGATCTAAAACATAAGTATACATGTGAAAGTAGAAGCAAAAATAGATAAAACAAAATTAGGGTTTTTGGGCTAGTTCATGCGTAAACATGAACAACCCTGCATGCGCATAATCAAGCCTGTGTGCGTATGCAAGATTATGCGCACGTGGGTTTTTGCCCAAAAATCCTAAAAACACAGCAAAGCTTTAAAACGCTAAATCTAACATCCTAACATACTTTTTAGACATACAAATTCGTAAACCTAGACTACATAAACATATTATAACATACTACAACAAGAAACTAAAGCAAACAGAAAGACTAAAGTACAAAAAGGAAAAGAAAAGAAAAAGAAAAGTTTAGACTAGATACCTCAAACAAATGCTCTTCAAGCTTGGCTTTTTACCGTTCCCTTTAGTTAAATCTATTCACAATTTAATAAAAGAGTGATTTGTAATCTTAAACTCAAAGATCAAGGCCAGAAAAGGCCCTAATCAAAGGAAAATTAACTTGAGGATGTTTTGTGAAAAATTCCCTCTTTGATTCTTTATTTCTAGTGAATATTAGTGTTTTCTCGTAAGATTTCTGTCCATTTTGAAAATATATCATATAAGGCTACTTATAGTGTGAAAATAGGGGTTTGTAATGACTCTCAGACGATGTGGGATTTGTTCTAAACCTCGACATTAATGCAAAAAACTTGCCTTATTTAGTTTCTAGAATTCACTATGCGTGCGCAGGACCATGTCTGCGTGCACATGCAAAATGCTGTGTGCACAGGTTGATTCTTGCGTGCGCACAGCGTGGATTTCCTTAGCTTTATTTTTTCAAAAATATATTTATTTTTTCATTAAGAGTTATATTTTTCATTTTAATATTTCTCAAGTCAATTTAACATCTAATTAGACCTTAAACTAACTTTGGGTCTTAGAATTCAGCATTATTGGGGAACTTGGACCCGAGTCGTAAGGGGTACAAAATGTGGTGTCTATAGATGCCTTTCTTTGATTCTTGAGCTTCACTAACGGAATCAAAATATTAAAAGACAAAATATTTTGTTTTGATGTATGGCTCAAGCTTTTTCAACCCACACACACGATACACATCACGCATACATGGGGCGGGGTGCAACTCCAAAGAGTTGCGTGGGATTTGTATGTCTGAATTCCCACCTTAATTACTCGGGAAATGAGCAATGACAAGTTAACTATTCTAGAACCTATTTTGCCAATTACAAGTAAAAGGCGAGTGACTCATTATTGATATTGTATTTTGTTTGCCTTTGATTTGCGTGCCGGACCTTGAAAAATCCAAAAAATATCATTTTCTCTCCATGGGCCTGCGAAAACATCCAGAATGGCGTGGCGCGACCCGTTTGGGCATCGGAGCAACCGAAGTGCCTTTTTCAGTTAGAATAACCAAAATGCCCCTAGTCAGCCCTATGTTTGACTGAAGGTCAAACGAGGTCCAAACTTTCACAAAAAAAAAGTTTTTCACAGTTTTACACCAAACTCGAGCTTCTCAGAGATTTTTAACAACTTTGACCAAGTTTGATCCAAAGTCGATTTGGGGTGGGCCCAAAAACCCTAATTTTGATCCAGCTGTCAGAACGGGTTAAAACCAATGCAATTGTGAAGATTATCAAACTCTCATTCCAACGACTATTCATGGGTCAAAATTGGAGTTATAACGACCGAGATGTCACGAAAATTGGGATGACGCGCCAATCGATGCACCACAAACTTCCAAGAGCCATAATTTTCGATCCAATCATTGGATTTTCGAGATCCATACATTTTCAGAAACAAGAAGTCAAGATCTTTTCAAGAGTATCAGGATCCATTCATTTTAGGGCCTTTCGAGGTTGGTAACCCTACAAAGGCCACTGCCTCGAAAAACGTGCTCAGGGCTATAAATAGCCCTAGGCACCCCACAGACAGGGAGGACATACCTTTTTTTTTTCCTTTTTATTTTTTTTTATTTTTATTTTTTTCCTGAAATTCATCTTTTGCCTAGCCTCTCTACATGTTTTCTCTCTCTTCCAAACACCAAAAAACACCCAAAGCACACATCAAATTTTCTTGATTCTTCTCTCTTTTCACAAAAAATACAAGGTATTGTTCTTATACCCAATCTTCCTTTCCTTGGTTCTACACTTTGGATTTGAGGTTTAGGGGTGTGGATGTAGCTTTTCTAGCTATCATCCCACCCCTAACCTTCTAAATCTTTTTCTAGCTTTTATTTTGCTTTTATGCCTTAATAACATGATTTATTGCTTTCTAGCATGTTTCTTGCTTTCTTTGTGTCTCTATGTTAAATCTACATGCTTTTTATGCTTTTTGCCATGTTTCATGCTTAGATCTACATCTTTACATGCTTATATGTCTAGATATACATGATTAGGGTTTTAAGCCATGTTTTCCTATGTTTTATGCCTCTTTTAGTCCTAAGTAGATGTTACGGTTACATGCTCACATGTTTTTATGATATTGTTGGCTATGCCTTACTTGGATCTATGTGTTTCATGTATTTATTTCCATGATATATGGTTAGATCCTTGCCTTCACATGCTTATATGCTTGGATTCATATTCTTCCATGTTTATGTGCTAAGTTTTTACATGTTTACATGCATGTTTCTATGCATATATGTCTAGATCTATGTTTTCACATGTCTATGTGCTTGGATCTGTGTTCTCTACATGCTTTATTCTATGTTCCATGTGCTTGTGCGCTCCATGCCATGTTTGTGTGCCTAGACCTAAGCTATGTTTGTCATGCCATGTGCTATTGTAGCCCTTTTGTTGCTTCATCTTTCTTTCTTGAGTTTTGACCTATTGGTTTGGACCTAGTCTAGACCCTATGGTCTTTGTCATTGTCCATACACCTTGGTCCACATCAAAGGGTTTGGATCACCCCTATTTGCATGTCTATGTTTGCTTGCTTTCATACTTTACACTTGTGTTAGCTTCTCTTGTTCTAGGCTTTGCCATGTTTAATAACCTCAGCTTGTTTGTAGTTGTGTGTTTACATCCGACACCTACGAGGCCTTGTCTGGATGTAACCATTTGGGATGCATTACCATAATATCGGTTGCTTCGTGCATACCTTTCCCATTTTTTGCTCCGTGCGATGATTTGCTTACCATGCTTGTTTGTGCCACCTGTTGGCTTTCTTTGCATCTTTACATGCTTGCTTACATGTCAATGCATGAGTCTTGCTTACTAGTGTGTCCTCCATGCTTCAAAACAATGACGCTATGGACATCTGATCCAAACCTACATTTGTCCCTTACGGTCAACACCTTTTGTTTGCTTTCTTGCTTGTTTACCTTTCTGCTCGTTTGCTTTCTTTCCTGCTATGCTTGCCGTGTCTATCATGCTTATCTGCTTTATGCCTCTTTCATATACTCCTTGCATCTTGCTATCGCTTGTCTGCTAGTTTCTTGTCTTTGCCTTTGCATGTACACACATGGAGCAAGGACGCACGAAGCTAAGGCACGATCTCCCATGTGCAAATAAAAAGGGCGAGGATGCGAGAATGTAGATATGGGCCAAGTGAATAGGTTCAGTAGATATAGGAGTTTAGCCTTTCCTTTTTGGTTATATACTTTTTCAAACCCCTTCCTTCCTCCTCCCTTTCTCCCTTAGATGGTTTGTATTAGGTATATCGTGTCGTGTACCATTCGTCCTTATCTCTAGAGTATGGTGACCTCTATTTATTTTCTTGCACCTATACTTTGGACCATGCTTTAGGGAGTAGGTGTTGGGGCTTATGCCCTAAAATTCAATTTATTGGCATGTCATAAATAATTAAATAGTTTAATTAGATGAGACTATCTATAAATGAACTAATGGGACATTATCTTTGAACGGTTTTTTTGACCCCTTAAAACAACCGGATTAACCTAGTTAATTAGCCAAGTGATTAACTTAGTCAATTTCAGCAATTCTAGGTTATCACAAACGAACAATCATATCAAAAGTATAAAGCAGTGGAAATATAAAAGACACAATGATATGATGACCCAGGAAACCACACGGTAAAAACTTGGGGATGATTTGACCTAGCTATCCTCAAGGTAAACCTGAATTCACTATGCGAAAGAATCGAAGTTCATACAAAAAGACTTACAAGCTCCCCGCTTGACTTCCTAATGCTACCCACTAGTAGAACTTACTAACACGACCACGTGCAAGCTCCGAATCCACAGACTCCTTCTTTCTTGGATTCTCTAATCAGCTACAAGCACCCACGCTTGATAATCTTTA
The DNA here is from genome assembly GCF_002906115.3 of Quercus suber. Lineage (NCBI taxonomy): Eukaryota > Viridiplantae > Streptophyta > Magnoliopsida > Fagales > Fagaceae > Quercus > Quercus suber. The sequence continues at coordinate 478,929 of NW_027069469.1, read as the reverse complement.
AGCTTCTATGGTAGCAACCGAGTTGATCATCAAGATGTTGAAGTAATCTCTACCTTGAAAACCCTAAGCTTTGTGTAAAGGAAAACTCCTCTAGATCTCATAAGAGATTTACACAAAACAGCAAAGTATGAGCAACAACTCAACTGGAGCAACTCTAAAAATGTGGCTAGGGTTTTTCTTTATATACCTAGGGTAAAAACAGAAAACCCAAAACATTTAATGAGTTAGGGCTGAGCTGGAATATTCTATAGAAAAACATTCTGCCCGAGATTCCATCGATCGAGTCTTTCCTTCGATCGATCGAGCCAGGCCGAAATGCACCAATGCATCTGCAGCCACTCGATTCCAACTTTACATGAAAGACCTAACTTTGAGCAAGCCTAAACAAGACTAAACAACCTGTTTTGATCATGGTTTGCCAACAAAACAAATTCGAGTTCTAAATACATAAAATCTTAAATCTTTAGAACCTAACAAACTCCCCCTTTGGCAATCCGTGACAAAACACAAACACTAAACTCAAAGTTTACAATTTAAAAAGCCCTTTACAAAATAATGCTCATAAACCAAAATTCAATCCTAACTACTATTTATTAGTTGCAAGTGTAGACAACAGCTCAATTGAATCAACCTGTTTATTCCTGAAATACTCAACAAACGCATAAACGCATGTGTGACAGAAAATAGTATATAAACAGGTGTTAGGTTCTAAAAGTTTAGGAATTTATGTATTTAGAACTCTAATTTGTAATATTGGCAAACCATGATCAAAACAATATGTTAAGTCTTGTTAAAGTATGCTCAAAGTTGATTAATTGTTGTAAAGTTGGAATCGAGAGATTGTAGATGCATTGGGGCATTTCGGTCTGGCTCGATCGATCGAAAAATAGATTCGATCGATCGAAAGTCGACCAGATTGCGTTTTCTGCAGTTTTTCCAACTCAGCCCTAACTCATTAAACGTTTAGAGTTTTATGTTTTTGCCCTAGGTATATAAGGAAAAACCCTAGCCACGTTTTGAAAGTCGCTCTAGTTGTATTGTTGCTCATACATTGCAGTTTTGTGTAAATCTCTTGTGAGATCTAAAGAAGCTTTCCTTTACACAAAACTTAGGGTTTTCAAGATTGAGATTACTTCAACATCTTGATGATCAACTTGGTTGCTACCATTGAAGCTTAAAGAATATCAAGCGTGGGTGCTTGTAGCTGATTGAAGAATTCAAGAAAGAAGGAGTTCGTGGATTCGGAGCTTGCACGGGGTCGTGTCAGTAAGTTCTACTGGTAGGTAGTATTAGGAAGTCGAGCGGGGAGCTTGTAAGTCCTTTTGTATGAACTTCGATTATTTCATAGTGAATTCAGTTTTGCCTTGAGGATCGATAGGTAAAATCCTCCCCAGGTTTTTTATCAGTTTGGTTTTTCTGGGTGATCATATCCTGTATTATTTATTATTCCGCTGCTATATATTCTTGATATGATTGTTTGATTGTTTTAACCTAGAATTGCTTAATTTGACTAAGTAACAACTTGGCTAATTAACTAGGCTACTCAATCTGGTTGTGTTTTAAGGGGTTTATATTTCCATCAAGTGGTATCAGAGCAAGTAGCTCTTTTGTCTGAGATTTTTGATCTTTGAGCTAATCCTTGACCCCTGTTGTCATGGATTCTTGGAAAATTTTTGTGCTTAATTGTCAACTTGTCTACTTGCTGTCTTTGCCTTTTGTTGTTTTTGTTAAACCTTTCCTTAAGTATCTTGGCATAATCACATGTGATAAGAATTATGTATGTTATACTGCTTTAACCGCCTTAAAGGCACGTGATTCTTGTCTTTGGTATTTGGATAGTGGTTGTTCTAGGCACATGACAGGAAATAAATGTTTATTCAAAACACTCTTCGAAGGAAAGATTGGGACAGTCATGTAAAGTTGTGATTTACAACTATGTGTTTTGTTGGCTTTTATTCCGTGCCAAATTTAATTGTAATTACTATCAATTGTTTATACCCTGTATTTGTTGTGGGAATTGATGTAAGGGGTGTGTGATAGAGAGTGTGTGAAGACTCAAGCAATTTGGAAGCTGAAGGAATCTCACGGGTATGTCGCGACTTAGCATCCCGCGAAGTGAAGCATGTGCCTTGCATATGCTGGAATGCGAAAAGTCAGGACAGGTGGAGACAGCTGTCTCTCGCGAGTATCTCGCGGGTAAGGCCTTCCCGCGAGACACCCGCGAGACACCCGCGAGACATGCTGTTCTGCCAGCCTGTACTGACTGACTCACACATTTTGCACCTATCCTATATAAACCCTCATTACCCACAAATGTTGAGGAATGCTTCAGAGAGAAAAACCCTAGCCAAACACATTTGGAATTAGAGATTGTCATCCCCACCTTTTTCTATACAATTGCTTGTGGTATCTCCTCAACCCTTCCCTCTCCATTTTCACACCATTGAGAGGTTGATAGCCCAAACACTTACCACACCCTTTGAGAGTGTTGAGTGACGTTTTGGTGCTGCTGGGAAGCATTGGAAAAAGCCTGGAATGGCAGATGCAACATGGAGCTTGTTGCGGGATCTGGAGAACTAAGACAAGACACGGTTCCGAGAAGCCTTGTTGGAGTAGGAGCTTGGAGGGTCTCTTGCTTACTCATGTATCCCAACTGATTTTCTAGTGGATCGATTTCCACTTGGAGGGCGGCGGAGAGGTTTTTCGCCGAGTTCTTCGGTTTCCTCTTCGAGAACACGTCTCGGTGTTTTCTGTGTTTGCATCCTTCTTCCCTACTCTTGTTTAATTTCATTATTACTGCTGTGTTGCTTTAATTATGAATTAGAGTAGTTTCTTGTTTATACGCTTGTGTTTACACTATTCTGCACTTGTATTAAGTTAGTGTAAAATCAACCAAGCCGTAATTTTAATTTGGGGGTCTAAACAGCTCTTGTGTTTTTCAACACGTTTTCGAGCTTTCAATTGGTATCAGAGCGGGTACACTTGCTATGGTTTAAATACCTTAGTGTGATCCTTGACCCTATTTGAGATGGACCGGTCTCAATCGCTCAATGTTCCACCATTTTTTGATGGGAACAAATACGCATTCTGGAAAGTCAAAATGAGAGCATTTTTATGCTCTATAGAAGATACCGTTTGGGATGCGGTAGAGCTAGGCTGGATTAAGCTGGAGGCACCTAAGGCTAATTGGCATAAGGCAGCTCTAGCAGCAGCCAATGCTAATAGCAAAGCTTTAAACGCTATTTTTTGTGCTATGTCTCCTAATGAATTCCACAGGATCTCTCATATGACTGTTGCCAAAGAAGCTTGGAAGATTTTGGAGATCACTTATGAGGGTACAAAGAAAGTTAAGGACACAAAGCTTCAGATGCTTACCACCAAATTTGAAGAGCTCAAGATGGGTGATGATGAACCGTTTGATTCATTCTATGGGAAGCTCAATGAAATTGTAATTGCTAAACTCAATCTTGGGGAGAAGATTGAAGATGCTAAGGTGGTGAGAAAAGTATTGAGGTCCTTGCCTGAAAGTTTTAGAGCAAAAGTTACAGCCATAGAGGAAAGCAAGGATTTGGATGAGATTAAAATTCAAGAATTAGTTAGGTCTCTCCAAACATATCAGATGGGACTACCTTCCCATAAGATGAGTAAATCACTTGCTCTTAAAACCATCATCGAAAGGATGGATGATTCCTCCGAAGAAGATGGGGTGGAGAAGGAAGTAGCATTTCTTGCGAAAAACTTCCGCAAATTTCTGAAGATGAAGAACAGTGGGAAATCATTTAACAGAGGAAAATTTTCATCTTCAAGAGGTGATAGGAAAGAGTTTACAAGGAAAGAAGGGAGGGAGCTTCAACCTTCTTCAGAAATTGTATGCTATGAGTGCAATGGCCATGGACATCTAAGGAAGGAGTGTCCAAATTTTCTGAGGGGAAAAGGCAAAGCTTATGCCACGACACTTAGTGATTCAGACTCTTCTGATTCTGACTCGGAAGAGAGCTGTGACGGAGAGGGAAACTACTCCGCATTCATGACCATTGCTCATGTGGAGTCATCGGATGATTTGGGCGCACTTGTGAAAGAGCTTGGTGAGCATTCTGATTCAGAGTCTATTGGGATTGTGGAAGAATCAGATGCTAAAGATGAAGAAATACAGCTAATCTTCAAGAAAATTACTCCTTACTACTTAAGAAGTCGGGAGAGTATACCAGAGTAGCCAAGGCAGCTGTAAGGAAAATGAAGAAAGCTAAGGAAGATTACCGAAGTCTCTTGGTCAGATATAAAGAGGCTAAGTGTGAGATTGAGACACTAAATGACGAGTTGTCTGAAGCCTATACGAAGGTGAGGTTTCTTGAGCAAGAGGTAGTGCAAGCTCATGCCAAGATAGAGAGAGTCTCATCCCAGAAGTTAGATGATGTTATCTCATCACAAAATCCTTCTTCAGACAAGTCCGGGTTGGGATACACAGGAGGAAGCAGCTCATCAGTAAAAGTCACCAAAGAAGTGAAGTTTGTGAAGGCAAACGAGACGGTTGTAGAAGAGCCCATTCTTGAGAAAGTTGAGGATGTAAAGAAGAAGAATGTAGCTGAGCAACGAATGGTGAATAAGCCCCAAAATCAATCTGTGGTTAAACATGAAACCAGAGGAAGATCTCTCCCAAGATCACAACGGAGTCCTAGAACGGATTATGTGTGCCATTACTGCGGACTGCATGGACATACTAGACCCAATTGTCAAAAGTTGAGATTAGATAACAATTCAAGCGCACCTTGGTCACGAGGAAGGAGAAATGACGTGAGGTCTTGGGGTGGTGAACAACCGAGAAGTCAGAATCGTGATCTCGGTATGATGGACGTGATGAAAATGATCGGTGCCTTCACCACTTGCTTGGAGAGTTTCACCAGAAGGTTTGACAGTCCAAATTCTCGTACCCAATCTGTTAAGGATATCACCACAAACGCACGTGACGTGTGGGTGAAGAGGGGTACTCATACATAAGCATTGTAACATGTCCATGCATAAATTTTTTCAATGCTTAGGGTCATTTGCTGTTGCATTTTTTTTCGTGCATTTTTTCCTGGTTGGTTTTTATGTGTTGATCTTTCTTTTCCTGTTCTGTTTTGAGTGTGTTAAAAAAAAAAAAATTCAAAAACTCATAAAAATTACAAAATCCAAAAAGTTTGATCACTTTGTTGAGTTTTGTCTCGAAGCATGTTTTGCCTTGTATCTTTGCACTTATGGCCTTATGCATTTAACGAGCTTAGCTTGTCCCTCATGCACTCATATCATTGTGGAAGAAATTCTGAAATCTATGTGACTGTTGTAAATAGATCTTCAACCTTGTCATGAATGATTAGTGAATGGTTTTGTTGATCTTGAGACATGCATAGACTCATGCCTATATATCTTCCCTCTTTTAAATTTTTNTTCATCTCATACTTATACATTTTATTCATAAAATATTGTGCTTTGAGGAGTTTCTGCATTAAAATGCTATGTTTTTAAAAAATTTGATTTTTCCAGATTTTCGATCGATCGAACCTGTTACTTGACCGATTGAAATTGCGATAAAAATTTTGGTTTGAATCTGTCTGTCTCAATTGGTATTCGATCGATGCTCGACTGATCGAAACTGAAAAATTTTCAGTTTTTAGAGTATTGACCATTTTTTTTTTCATGCATCATTTATGTTTAGGATTCACATACATTGCATTGGTTTTTTTTTTTTTTTTGTTTTTTTGTTTTTGGTATTCATCTTGCAGTTTTGCAATCATATCTCTTATTGTTTTCACACAGAACATGCATATACTTTGCTAAATTGGGTACTCAACTTGATTTAAAAATTGATTAATTAATTTTTGAGTTATGTACTTATTAGTATATGCTATTTTTATGTGTGAACTACATAAAATATTTTTCTTAAGAGATATGATGGATAATCAATGTGCAAATATTTTTTCTACTCATGCAACTATTTATAAGTCACATAGTGACAAGTTTGCATTGATTGAAAGGGAGAATATTTTTCTTCATGTGTATCCTCACCTTAGTTTTTAACTTTGGTTTGTGTGTCTTTATTTTCCACACCTCCTATTTTTCCCCAAAACTGTTTTTCCCAAAATTTGCTTTGTTCTTCCTATTTTTATAAGGGGAGAAGATTGTTTTCAACCTTTGTTGTTCATAGGGGGAGTTGTCTCTATTTTCTATAGAGTTGAATTGTTTTGTGTTCCCTTCTTTCTCTATTTCCTCTTATTCTTTGTTGAGTTGTTACTCTTTGTTTGAGTTATCTTTTTGTCAATACGTGACAAAATGGGGGAGATTTAGATGAAATGTGGGATATGTGTGGAAAATACAAGAATGTTTTGTTTAGGGGGAGTTGAAATTTTTTTTGATGTATCTAACTTAGGGGGAGAGTTAGTTTGCATATTTATTGATTTACTATTTTTCTGTCACACATGGGTTTATACATTTTGTTTAGTGTTTCAGAAAATATACAAGTTGATTTAATTGAGTTGCTGTCTACACTTGCAACTGATGGATAGAAGTTAAGATTGAATTTTTTGTAAAGGGATTTTCTTTGTAAACTTTGAGCATTTAGTTATGTTTTGTCACGGATTGCTAAATGGGGAGTTTGTTAGGTTCTAAAAACTTAGGAACTAATGTATTTAGAACTTTAATGTGTAATGTTGGCAAACCATGATCAAAACAGGTGATAGTCATGTTTAGACTTGCTCAAAGTGTGTGTGTTTATGTAAAGTTGGAATTGAGTCGCTGCAGAAGTATTAGTGATTTTTGGCCTGACTCAATCGATCGAATATCGGGCAGAATGTTTTTTTCTACAGAATTCCAGTTTAGCCCAAACTTTACTTAAATGTCTTGGGGTTCAAGTAAAACACTCCTATACATAAGGGAAACCCTAAAATGTTTTTGAGAGCTTTTAGAGAGATTAAAGTGCCGTGTGTGACTCTTTTTGTATTTAGGGTAGGGTTTTGTTTATATACCTAGGGTAAAAACATAAAACCCTAAACGTTTAATGAAGTAGGGCTGAGTTGGAAATTCTGCAGAAAAAACAACCTGTGCGATTTTCGATCGATCGAGTCTATTCTTCGATCGATCGAGCCAGGCCGAAAGTCACAAGAACTTCTGCAGCCACTCGATTCCAACTTTACAATAATAAACCAACTTTGAGCAAGCCTAAACAAGACTAAATACATTGTTTTGATCATGGTTTGCCAACATTACAAATTAGAGTTCTAAATACATAAAATCCTAAGACCTTAGAACCTAACAAACTCCCCTTTGGCAATCCGTGACAAAACCCTAATTAAAAACTCAAAGTTTTACAAGTAAAAAACTTTTACAAAGAAATGCTCATAAATTTCAAATTCAGCCTAACTACTATCCATCGGTTGCAAGTGTAGACAGCAGCTTAGTTGAATCAACCTATATATTCCTGAAATACTCAACAAACGCATAAACGCATGTGTGACAGAAAAGAATAAAACAACAGGTATAACATTCTTGTAAGATTCATACAACACAAAATAAAGACATATATAAATGATCAACTCATAAATATAAATCAATAAGCAGTAAATCACAAATCAACAAGAATCAATAAAAAAATATATCAATCAATGTTACTCCCCCTAACATGAATATCCCCACAAAATGATATACAAAGTGAAGCACCTAGATACAATCTAAAAAACTCCACAAGTGCGCTAAATCGGCTCGGAGAGCACGAATCTCATTTAGTGGCCATATCATGCATGTCCTGAAGAAGAGCATCACAAAGCAGAATTCACGAACTGTGATGCTGTTCCCCTCTTTGATCATGGGACTGATTGCCAAGGCAAAGCTCAAGCTGCCCAGTGGCCTCACGGTTGTTCAGAGGGACTATCCCATTGGTGGTCATACACTGACTAGGAGCACTGCACACATCAAGGGTTCTAAGACCGGTGTGCATACCATACTGCCACCACGACAGGTTCAGCAGGATGAAGGTGAAGATACAGAGGAAGAGATTGACAGGTTCACCTCGGCTCCTAAGTCCGCTGCACAACCATCATCTTTGACTCCACCACAAGGCTTAAGCAAACTTGATCAGTTGCTTGCTAAGATGGATCAAATGTCTACGTTGCTTGGCTCCCATGTGCAGTACACCGCGGACCAGTTTGCATACCTTCAAGGACAGATCACCGCACTCTCTTCTCAAGTACAAGACTTATCTATGGAGCACGGCTCGGATTCAGAGTCAGATCAGTTCTGACCCTTTGGCCATTCCGGTCTAAAAGGGGGAGACAATTCTAAGGGGGAGCTAGAGAAGAGCTTGCACAGCGTTAGAGGGAGCATAGTCTAGCATCTTAGTTACATTGGTTATTGGTTTCTCAGACGGTTTTTATTCAGTATTGTTTAGTTTTTAAAATTTTTTTACTGTTTTACGGCTTTTGGTTTAAAGCTTTGATACTATGCTTTATTTAAGTATTATTTCAGATTTTTTTTTTTGTGATTTCTCTATGCTTTGTAGCATATTTGCATGTACCCATGTTGCTTTTGTAACTTTAAGGGTTTGTTTCATTGCAAATTTGTAGGCTTCTATGGTATGTGCCATGCATATTTAGTACTTTGTTTATGCAGCCTTTATGCTTGTCTATTGAAGTTCAATGTCACACATTTTACTTCACTACAACACCTTGTGCCCGTGTAGGATTGTTCCTAGATGCATATAGTTCTATGCATTGGTTGAGTATGAACACTCTTGTGCCCTAGTAGGATTGTTCCTAGATGCAAATACTTCAAGTATTTTGCATTGGTTGAATGTTGGATTTGCAAATGGTTCTCTTCAAATGAGCTTATCATCTTGCATATCCGGATGTTCATTCCTTGTGTGAATGAGCATAGTAATTGCTTGTGTATAGTGATTACCTGTTTGATCTTGCCATGATCTAGTGTTATCTATTTCATCTTGCTTGAGCATGCTATTATTGCTCCATATGTTTTTCAAGTTTTCTGCATACAATGATAATATTTTGTTGTTGTGTTTCAGGAGTTACTTGTTCATATGTTTCAAGAGCTTATCAGAATCTAGAATTAGGTGTGAGTGAGTTTTGCCTGTGTTCCCAAACTCACGTTTAAGTCTAGAGTTTATTTTAGGGTTTTGTCACGGAATAGCCAAAGGGGGAGACTGTAAAGTTGTGATTTACAACTATGTGTTTTGTTAGCTTTTATTCCGTGCCAAATTTGATTGTAATTACTATCAATTGTTTATACCCTGTATTTGTTGTGGGAATTGATGTAAGGGGTGTGTGAAGACTCAAGCAATTTGGAAGTTGAAGGAATCTCGCAGGTATGTCGCGACTTAGCTTCCCGCGAAGTGAAGCATGTGCCTTGCACATGCTGGAATGCGAAGAGTCAGGACAGGTGGAGACAGCTGTCTCTTGCGAGTATCTCGCGGGTAAGGCCTTCCCGCGAGACACCCGCGAGACATGCTGTTCTGCCAGCCTGTACTGACTGACTCACACATTTTGTACCTATCCTATATAAACCCTCATTACCCACAAATGTTGAGGAATGCTTTAGAGAGAAAACCCTAGCCAAACACATTTGGAATTAGAGATTTTCATCCCCACCTTTCTCTATAAAATTGCTCGTGGTATCTCCTCGACCCTTCCCTCTCCATTTCCACACCATTGAGAGGTTGATAGCCCAAACACTTACCACACCCTTTGAGAGTGTTGAGTAACGTTTTGGTGCTGCTGGGAAGCATTGGAAGAAGCCTAGAATGGCAGATGCAACATGCAGCTTGTTGCGGGATCTGGAGAACTAAGACAAGACACGGTTCCGAGAAGCCTTGTTGGAGTAGGAGCTTGTAGGGCTTAGGTACATCGGGTAGATTAGGCTTGGAGGGTCTCTTGCTTACTCATGTATCCCAACTGATTGTCTAGTAGATCGATTTCCGCTTGGAGGGTGGCGGAGAGGTTTTTCGCCGAGTTCTTCGGTTTCCTCTTCGAGAACACGTCTCGGTGTTTTCTGTGTTTGCATCCTTCTTCCCTACTCTTGTTTAATTTCATTATTACTGTTGTGTTTCTTTAATTATGAATTAGAGTAGTTTCTTGTTTATACGCTTGTGTTTACACTATTCCGCACTTGTATTAAGTTAGTGTAAAATCAACCAAGCCGTAACTTTAATTTGGGGGTCTAAACAGCTCTTATGTTTTTCAACACGTTTTCGAGCTTTCAATAATTATAAGGGAGTTCTTAGAAAATAAGGTTGAAACTCTATCTATATATAAGCTTATTAAAAGCCAACGTATGTGGAGAGATATTTTGAGAGAGGAGACCATCCAAATGACCGAAGTAGAGAATGATTGACTACATCCTTGAGGTAAGAGCTTAAGAAATCTTGTTCTTTTGTCAAATTTAGATTTTATGTGATATTAGAATATTTTTTTTATGTGGGTATTTTGGCCAGTAGTGAAACTATTTAATTACTTGAGAGTTTTAATGTTGCAAACAATGAAAAGTTTGGATTTATTTTTGGTAAACTAAACGCTGTTACTGTAGAATTTTCTATGTTCAGTAACTTAATCTTTTTCTATACCTTTGTGCATTAAGCGTAGAGAGAAGCTGCATATTTTTCTTAAAGGGTTTGGTGTTTTGCATAGACTTTCTTTCAGTAATAGTGCCGAAGTAGAGGACTTGATGAAAAAAGAAAAGAAAAAAGAAAAGAAAAAAAAAGAAAAGAAAAGAAATAATGGCTATTCCGTAAGGCACATGTGCCTATCTGTACTTGGAGTAATCATCTCAAAAGATGATAATGGTGGCAGGTGGTAGGAAAAAGAAAAAAAAAAAATTTATCCGTAAAGCCCAAGTGATTTGATTTAGATGATATTGTCATGTATCTAGTCTTGTTCTTATCTCAAAGTGAACTAAGGTTGGCTAAAGAATATATATATATATATATATTGAATATGTGGATTTTTGTGTGAGTTAATAATGAAGAAATTATTAGTTTTCTTTTTCTAGCCTCTCTTTTGGTCGGATACCGTTATAAGTTTTTCTTGAATTATTTTGATTATTGAATATAGTGCTTGAAAATTTGTTTAGATGATATCTAAGGATCATAGAGAAAGTGTTAGGGTAAAGTTCTTTGTGGTAAGTTAGCTGAGGTAAATAACCTTATCATAATTGGGTTTTATTTCACTTATATTAATGTATTTTTATCTACTGAAAAATTGTTTATAGTTGTGAGAATTGCATTATTGATTTCAAGTAAACGATTATTACAAATATATTTTAATACTGAGTATATGATTTTTATATACATGCTTGAATAAAATATATTTTTGTTAGAAACTATGATTTCATATATATGATTATGGACAATCTGATTATGAATTGATTCTGATCCCAGCTAATGGGGATTATTCATTGGTACTCTGATACCCAAACCAATGTGAGTTATTCATTGGTACTCTGAAACTCAACCTATGGGGTTTATTCATTGGTATTCTGATACCCAAACAAATGGGGGTTAATAGGCCAAAAACGAAATGAATCATTATGATAAATTAACCAATTAATTTAGCCAAGTGAATTAATTAAGTTAATTAACATGCAAACACGTAGCAACACAAACAAATCATCAATAAACTAATTATGCAGCGGAAAATAAATAACACGGTGATTTGTTTACGAATGGGGAAAACCTAACGGCAAAAACCCCACCGGATGATTTTCATGTCACCACTCCCGAAATTCCACTATTATCACAACAGGCGGTTACAAGTAAAAGAATCTTAGTACCTTATACCAACCTACAGTTGAACCCTTACCCCAATACCCAATTGGATTTGTTCTGTAGTGACAATTTCCCGTTTTGATACACAGCTCCCAAGTACGTGACTAACCAATTGCGTGGATCCCAGTACGTGACTTCAATCACCAATTGTAGAAGGTTGTTGGTTGCAAAAATTTTTAGTTCATCCCAATGATGAAGATCAAGAAGATGCTTGGTCATAAAACCCAAAGGTGCACATACACAGCAACTTCTTCAAGAATTATGAACTAGGGCAAAATTTTGTCTCCGATCACAAATTGCTTGAACAAACTTTGCTCAATACTTGTGCAACTTGTGTACTCTTTGACGACCCTTAAAACAATCCTTTTATATGTCTAGGGTTAGGAGAAAAGAAGGCTTAAACACATAAAAACGAATTCCAAGAAAACAGAATAGAAAAATCTGTTTTTCTTAAACCTCGATAGATAGGAGGTGTCGAGCAGCTGTCAAGCAAGTGTCGAGCACACGGGGCTGAATAGCTCTCTTAAGCTCAATAGATGCAGCTGTCGAGCTTTAATGAACTTGCACTTCCTTAGCTTGTTTCTTGGACAGACTTGATGACTTCAACACTTAATCTTGAAACCTTGTTTCTTGAAGTATTAAAAACACCTAGAACTATCCTATTACAAGTAAAGTGCGTTTTGTCAAAGGATTAGCCAATTACATAAAAGAATGACATATGTTCTTAACAAGTGAAACATATATGTCCTAACAATCTCCCCCTTTGGTAATCCGTGACAAAACCACAACAAACAAATGAACATATGAGAGAAGTCATAAATCACTCAACTCATATTCACTTGTTAAATACAGTAAAATCTATCCTAACACAAACTCTTGAAAAACTTTGCAAGAAGAGAGTTTATGGCAAGTAGACTTTGACAACCTGTATTTCTGAAACACTTTAAACAAAACTCATCAAGGCATCTTAGTGTGAAACAAAAATAATAGATCGCATACAAGAATAAGAAGCATGTGCATAAAGGAGAGAAAAGAAACAACACATGTAAGGGTTAGGTGAAAGAAAAACATACATCCACATATAAAGAAGATAAGTACAATGTATGTGTAAAAATGGTCACAAGACCCAATGTACAAGAACAAATGTATCTATAAAAGAAAGAAAAGAAAATATACATAATATCCTCACTACATCCCTCATATCAACAACACTCCCCCTAACAAAATGGTCCTATACTAACTCTCCCCCGAAGAATAACTACTCTCAAATCCCAAAACTACTCCCCTTTTTTGTCACGAGTGACAAAGGGTAAGTGTGTCAAGTAGACATCTCATTGGTAGAGCTAGCATCTCCATCATCATCATCAGAAGCATCACCATCATTATCATCATCCTCAGCATCAGAATTAGAAGCCACTAGAGGGGGTGGTGAAGGAGAAGCCTTAGAAGTAAAACCACCTATGGTCGCCTACCGTCGAGCAATACGACCAACACGAACATTCACCTGATACAACTCAGTAGAGAGTGTATCAAGGTGAGCATCCATGCACTGAAGCTACACCATGATGTCTCGAAGTGACACATCACCCATGGAAAAGGAGGGGGCAGATGTAGATGGAGCGGATCGAGATGAAGGAGCCGAACGGGGGGGAGGTGCTGTTGACTCCTGTAGCGACCAAAACTGCACTTCACTACGTTTTATGGTAGCGGCGTCTATGGCACACATGAAAGTGAAATGGTCAGACATGGGAAAAGGGACGGAAAAATGGTGTAGAATCCTTGTGATAGCGGAAGGAAAGATGAGCTTATTACGGGACGCCGAATCTAAATGAACATCTATGATAGATAGAATGAAATGTGAAGCAAGTCTATAGTAAGATGCTCAAGGAGGGACAACAAAAATTGAGCACGAGGCTTTGTAATGGAGTTGTAGTAAGAGAGAGGAAGGAGTACAAAGGTCATCACCATGTTCAAAAACCGAGTACCTTTTGCAAAGCCCGAACAGTAAGTAAACTGGTGTTCACCCCACTTAGAGGGACGCTCACAAAAAGTGGATTTGAGCTCATCTTTGGACACAGTCCACAGATGCTCATACATAGGATAGTCAGGAAACTCTACCCTAGGAACCCGAAGCACATCCGCAACAAGTTGTGGTGTGACAGGAATGCACGTACCTCGAACGTGAGTGAAGAAAAGAGGTATTGAACGATCAATCCTGAGCATGTTGAAGTAAAACTCCTAGATAAGCATGAGAGGAGAAGTGATCGGGACATCACATAGTCACTCCCATCCCAGATTGTGAATGACATTGGGAAGGTCAGTGTCGGCGAAATCCTCCAAAATGACTTGGCGGACTTGAATGAACACCTCATCTAGAAAAGTTCTCCAAGAATGCCTTGTGGGCATCATCATCACGAAACCGAAGAGAGAGAGGAGCAGAATCAGAAGATGAAGAAGCTCCAGAACGAAGAGGGTTCCGAGCCGGAGTAGATTTACGCTTAGGTGTCATAGACCCAACTAACGTAAACAGAAAGAGAGGGAGAGGGAGAGAAACAATTAGAAAAGCTCTAACAACAATTCAAATATAACAAGTATATTGAATAGAGAGTACGTATGCATGGGGAATGCATGAACATGTGACATGCAAAAGAAATTTCATCATGGGCTCAGCCAATCCAAACCTACCAGCACACAAACATATTGCACACATTTAAATGCATGAAAATACTGTTATAATGCATATGTGATGCAATGTATGAAGTTTTAAGATCATTGAAATGAAAACCCAGCCTAAAATTTCAGTAAACACTCATCAATTTTGAAAAAACCCCAAAATTTTTCAAAAACCTCAAAAACCTAGGTTTCAAAACATGAAATGCAAGAAGAATGAGAGATTAGAAGCTTACCAAGTGAAGAAAAACTTGAGAAAGCTTGAAGAAACCTTGAGGATCAAGATAGGAGTGAGATGAGAGTGTTTGGGAGAGAAAAAGAGAGAGCTATCGAGAGAGAGATCGAGGAAAATGAGTTCTGGATTTCACGAGACCTTTAAATAGAACCTTAGTAAAGCTCAACAGAAGAAGGTGTTGAGGAAAATGGCCGTTGACAGATGCAGGTGTCGAGAAAGTATCGAGGAACAAACCACCAGAACTAAGAACAGAAGCTCGATCGATCGACCAGGTGTTGAGAAGCTATCGAGGAGGCAGGAACTTTCTCGATCGATCCACCAGGTGTCGAGTAGCTGTTGAGATTGTGATAAGAAAAAGCTTAAGAAGCTCGATAGATAGCTAGGTATCAAGGAGGTGTCAAACCAGCTTTTAAAAACATTTTTTCGAGAAGAGAAAAACACAGACATGAATGCAATCAAACAAGCAACTTAACCAATGATCCAATCAACATATTAAGCTCTCAAAATCATCTCTCAACAAAATTTTAAGCACATGGATCTCAAAAACACACACACACTAAACAAGTCCAACCAATTTTATATTTCAAAAACAAGTCAGTTTAGTGAGTATACATTAACACATGTAAAACCTTGTGATGACCAAATCACATTGTACCTGCACATGTATCAAGAGTAGCAAAGAATATTGTGTCTTGTATGTGAAAAACATCACAAGATTGCATAAGTGTCTACATGTTATGATGATTTGAGATATAAGAAAATCATTTTAACTCACACACAATCATAACTGTTTGATGGGGACTATCACCTTCAAGGTATATCCTATAACTCCCCATCTCCTAAAATATATGCTTGGAATCATATTTAAAAGCATTTTTGATCTTTTTGCTTTTTATTTTTCTTTGCATATTTTTCTTTTATTTAGCACATCATGAATGGGCATATAAGAGAGAGAAAAGAAATATCCATTGATATTTGACATTCCAATTTTGCTATGCCGAAACACACAAATATCATTGACATCACACTTTTTCTATGCCGAAGCATACAAATGTCTTTCATGATTGGCAGGCAACAGTGGTGAGATGGTTATTTATGCCTTTCTCTTAGGATTTTCTAGTCCTTCCCGTCGTAAAGAGTGATACGAGTGTGAAGTACAAGAGATAACTTAATCTTACTCATCACAAACAAAAGTCACAAAGCTCACTTGCTTAGTTGTGCATAGAGATGCTCATCTAAGCTACAAGAGATAAAAAGTTCAGAAAACTTTGTTTTAATGGCCATCCAAGGTACACAAGCACCAATGTACACAAAACACACATTGTTTTTGTATTTTCTGAAATTTCAAAAAAAAAATTTATATGAAAAACAGAAATAAGCAAAACTGAAAATAAACAAACAAAAACATGTTAAGCAAAGCAAAGCATAAAACTAGACTGACTCAAAACAGTAAAGCAAAACACACAAGTAATGCAACAAACAAAAACAAGAAGATAAAAGAAAGTGATAGAATCACTTGGAGCCCTTTTCCTTCCACACCTTGGAAGAACCTTTCTATTGATCAAACCTTTGAACCGGCGGTGAGGGAGAAGAATTGAAACCGTTCAAGTTTAAAAGGAACATGAGGGCTTTGAGAAGATCTCCAAGAGGAGCAAGAGAGGATTGAAGCTGATTCTGGCTTCCAGATGCTATCATGCTATTGCTCTATTGAGTGACTAATCACTTATAGCAATTTGGTTGAGTATGATTGGTAGCTTCACAATGATGACAGAGATATTGCTTCTTCTGTTTAGGCTTTTGAGAGTTAGCTTTCTTAGCCCTAGGGTTCTTAACATCTTTCTTATCCTGTTTAGGGGGTGCTCCTAAGATAGATTTACCCGTGTCTAAGTTCTCACTAGCTAATTCAGTTTTAACATCATTGTTCTCAATTTCAGCATTATTAGCAGAAGGAACGAAAACAACAGCACTAGTAGAAGCAATATTAGAGGAAGAAAGACCATACCCTAAACCTATTCGATCCGAAGCAGATTTCTAAATGCTAAGCATTTCATCAAGCTTTGCACTTGAAGTCCTCTCCAATTGAGCTCTAACTTGGAACAGCTCTACTTCAAGCTTCTTAGTCTTCTTAGCCATGAAATTGTTCTTATATCTCAGATCTCCAATAGTCTGATTAGCCTCATCAAACTTTGTGGACAACTCTTCACGATCAAGTTCCACATCACTGAGTTTCTTAGTGGCCAGCCTATATAGTTTCTCATGCTTCTTAGGAAGCTTGTACAGTTTCTCATAGGCTGTATGGATATCATCTTGATCATCCATCTTCTCAAGCTTAGAATCCACCAATTCTTCTTTTTTGTCCACATCTTCAACAATCCCCTTAGTAGGATTGACTGTGGCAATGAAGGCATTCAAGATTCCGTCATCGTCATTATCAGAATCATCCTTGGGCTTAGTGTCACTCAAGGTTGCAGCAAGTGCCTTACTCTTCCCAATGCTCTTGAAATATGTGGGACACTCTTGCTTCATGTGATCGAATCCATGACATACAAAGCACTTTGGTCTTGCAAGAATAGTGTACTAACCGCCATCCTTTGCATCATTTTTCCCTTTGTATTGGCTATTGAATTGGCTATTGAATTAAGAAGAACTGGATTGCCTACGGTCTTTGTCAAAGCCCTTTCCATTGGCATTCTTCATGAACTTCTCGAACTGCCTTGTAATGTAGGACTTAATCTTAGAATCCTCACAATCTGAAGACTCATCAATGTCACTGCTCTTAGCCTTCAAAGCCATGCTCTTGCCTTTACCCAACTTGCCAATTTTGGTAAGTCCTATCTCATAGGTCTGCAAGTTTCCAACCAGCTCAGTCAAAGGAATCTTGTCAATATTCTTTGATTCCTCTATTGCCGTTATCTTGGCATGGAATCTCTCGGGTAAAGATCTAAGCACTTTCCTCACAATCTTAGGTTTAGGAATGGTTTCCCTAAGATTAAAGGCTGAGTTCACTATGTCCTTTAGCTTGGCATAGAACTCATCAAATGACTCATCCTCGTCCATCTTGATCTCTTCAAAGCTTGTAGTGGGCCTCTGAAATTTTGAATCTTTGACAGCCTTTGTACCCTCATAAGTTGTCTGGAGGATGGTCCATGCTTCCTTAACAGTTTCAGTCAAGGATATCTTTTTGAACTCCTCATTGGTGACCGCATTGAATAAAGCATTCAATGCCCTGCTATTACAGTTTGCCGCCTTAATCTTGGCTTCATCCAAATCGGTCAGTGCTTCTTTTGGCTTGATCCAACCAATCTCTACAACTTGCCATACATTCTCATCTAAAGACTGCAAAAAAGCTCTCATGTGTACTTTCCAATATGCATAATTAGTACCATCAAATAAAGGAGGTATAATTAACGACTGTCCTCTATCCATGACAAACAGGGGTCAAGGGATCAACACAGCAAAGATTAAAACCTAATCAGAGTGTGCCTGCTCTGATACCACTTGATAGGCCAAAAAAAAATTGACCCCTTATGATAAATTAACCAATTAATTTAGTCAAGTAAATTAATTAAGTTAATTAACATGCAAACGCGTGGTAGCACAAACAAATCACCAATAAACTAATTATATAGCGAAAAATAAATAACATGGTGATTTGTTTACGAATGGGGAAAACCTAACGGATAAAACCCCACTGGGTGATTTTTAGGTCACCATTCTCGAAATTCAACTATTATCATAACAAGCGGTTACAAGTAAAAGAATCCCAATACCTTATACCAACCTACAGTTGAACCCTTACCCCAGTACCCAATTGGACTTGTTCTATAGTGACAATTTCCCTTTTTGATGCACAGCTCCCAAGTACGTGACTAACCAATTGCGCGGATCCCAGCACGTGACTTCAATCACCAATTGTAGAAGGTTGTTGGCTGCAAAGTTCTTCAGTTCATCCCAATAATGAAAATCAAGAAGATGCTTGGTCAAAATACCCAAAGGTGCACATACACAGCAACTTCTTCAAGAATGATGAACTAAGGCAAAACTTTGTCTCCAATCACAAATTGCTTGAACAGACTTTGCTCAATGCTTGCGCAACTTGTATACTCTTTGACGGCCCTTAAAACATTCCTTTTATATGTCTAGGGTTAGGTGAAAAGAAGGCCCAAACACATAAACATGGATCCCAAGAAAACAAAACAGAAAAATCTATTTTTCTTAAACCTCGATAGATAGGAGGTGTCGAGCAGCTGTCAAGCACACAGGGCTGAACAACTCTCTTAAGCTCAATAGATGCAGTTGTCGAGCTTTAATGAACTTGCACTTTCTCAGCTTGTTTCTTGGACAGACTTGATGACTTCAACACTTGATCTTGAAACCTTGTTTCTTGAAGTATTAAAAACACCTAGAACTATCCTATTATAAGTAAAGTGCATTTTGTCAAAGGATTAGCCAATTACATAAAAAAATGACATATGTTCTTAACAAGTGAACCACATATGTCCTAATAGGGGTTATTCATTGGTACTCTGATACCCAGCCAATGGGGGTTATTCATTGGTATTCTAATTCCCAGTCACGGGGATATAGCATGACCATAGTCATAAGATTGTTAAGAATACGAATTTACGTTTGAATATTTGAACTATTTTAAGTCATTAAAACTGCTTATGTATTTTTGGAACCTATTGTAAGTTATAACTTTGATATATGGAAAATTGACTACTTCCTAAACCATCTATGATATATTTGTAAGATTAAAATATGTAATCTGTTTGCAACTTATTATTTTAAGACTATGAAACTTCTTTAGTTATTTTTGGAAACCCATAGTATATCATAACTTTTGAAGACTTGTATTACATCTTATTACTTTACATATCTATTACTAAGCCCAGTCACGGGGATATAGTGTGACCATAGTTCTAAGATTGTTAAGAATATGAATCACATTTGAATATTTGAACTATTTTGAGTCCTTAAAACTACATATGTGATTTTGGAAATGTTTGGGTATTTGAACTATTTTGAGTCACTAAAACTGCTTAGGTGTTTTTGGAACCTATTGTAAGTTATAGCTTTTGATAAATGGAAAACTGACTCTTTTCTAAACCATCTATGGCATATTTGTAAGATTAAAGTATGTGATCTATGTGCAACTTATTATTTTGAGACTACAAAACTTCTTCAGTATTTTGAAATCACATAGTATATTATAACTTTGAAAACACATATACACTTGTACTTTACATATCTATTGCTTGATAAAACTTATTAGGATTTTGGTTACTTATTAAGTTGTCAGCTCACCCCTTTTCCCTTGCAATTTCAGATTATGAAGAATAACAAGTTTTGGGAGTTTTGATGTTGTATTGTGAGCAGGAAAAGAAGCTTAGTGATTTTGGGATTGAATGGTCTTCGAATAGTTTTATATTTATTGGCCAATTGACATTATGTACATAAGGTTTGGAGTTTGTTCCTAGCAAATTATTGGAGGTCTATTCATAAAGAAATTGTTGAGGTATTTTGGATTTAATTGATTTAATTTTTGAAGATAAATTTAGTTGCTAAGAATGCTTTGCACACTTGTAAGGTGCTTACTTTATAAGTGTACGGCAGTTGTCACGTGCTTATCTTTATAGTTGGGTTTGGGGTGTGACAAACATTGTAGGGACTCGTAGTCCTCAAATTTCTTGCAAATGTTTTTCAATCTTTTCAAACATTTGCACGAATATTGTGGGGACCAGTCACCTATTTATAATAGTGATGGTCCCTTTTTTTTTTTAATCAATATTGACAAAAGTCACTCCTAATTAAAATATATGATATATAAAAATTAAATCCATCACATATATGTGATAAATATGGTATACCGGTGAAAATGATAAAGAAAATTAATTAAATAAAAAGGAATAATATTAGCACAAAGATGTAATCAAAGATATATTGAATATAATGCAATAATACCATATTGATTGACAGAAAGAGAGATGATTAAAAATAAATATTAACAGAAGCAGGTCTATATTTTTTATATAATAACACCAAGAGGTAGCAATTTAGCTATAAGGACCTTAACAGACCTATTCTTATTATAGATCACATAAGATTATATTGACAATATCTTAAGATGACTATATCATTTGAAGTATAACAGCACAAATATTGATTAGCTTCTCTATTTTGGAAGTACTACTTTTTATTGGTGATTGCATAGTCACAAATCGTTGATTACAAAATGCAATTTTATCTTGTGCAGACGCAAGTGATTTTGCCTCTTCCTTGTAGGATTGTGTACCTGCAGCAGTTCTTGCTTGTTCCATATCGTCGTATATAATATCTATATCGGCTTGGCAACCCGTAATTCGATCCCTAGTCCCTTTGTCTTTGACTCCTATAAGAACATTTCCAATTTCACCCTTGACACCTGGTATTATCTTCAAGCTTACAGAAGTAGCAACGAGTCCTAGCCTATATAGAACATTTGTAAGACCCTCTGGGTCTGAAAGTAAAACTGACAGGCAGTAATCATGGTCCATGGACGCTCTGCAAATCTTTTCAACAAGGGATCGATCTGCATTAGAAACATCGTAGAAAAGAGAGGTGACTAGTAGAGGGATTATCAAGATTGATAGGCAACTAATTGGAGAGGCCATTTTTTTTTTTTTTTTAAGTTCTTTGTCAAGAATGATATTGTTGATTCATGTATCTTTTAGCTTCCTATTTATAATATATTAGATTGGCATGAGGCAGTTATTTTCCACATAGATAGGTTGGCATGGAAGACAACTCTGTTCCATGCCAAGTTAAGTAAGAGAAGTTAAACAATAATTTTCCTTTGACGCATTATTTTTGGATACTAAACACAATAAAATTAGAAAATAATTGAATTACCTTTTTTTAGTCAAGTTTTTTTTATTTTTTTATTGAGAAACCAACCTGGAAGTCCAGGCAGGAGCTTTATTGAAACAACAAGAAACCAAACTTAGCGTATATCAGCAAAAACCAGAGGGGCTAAATCCCCAGGCATGTCATCTCGCCAGACTTGAAGTTCTAGACCAGACTTAGCTTTCTTTGCCAAAACATCAGCAACTTTATTACAAGACCTATTAACGAAACAAAACTCACTAGAAATCAAAACAGATGAATGATGAATGATATCATCTATAATATGCCCATAGGACGAAAATTCTGCATAACCACAGTTAATAGCTTGAATCACCACAGCCGCATCACCCTCAAAAATGACCTCGCGAAGACCAAGTTCAGCTGCAAACATAACTGCACGTCGACAGGCAAGGGCTTCAACATCAGCAACAGATTGAGGAAGAGGAACACGCATCGAAAGAGCTCCTATGACCACTCCACGCCAATCCCGGATCACCACACCCAGGCCAGCAGCATTGCAGCTACGAAACACAGCTCCATCAAAGTTGGCTTTGTACTGGTGTGAGGCTGGCGGGCACCACTGCCTTGGGCTTGGCATCTGGACAGCTTCACTCTTCTTTTCTTGGGCGCTGAGAAAATCTTGCAGCATGCTTCCTGCAGTCGAGGTGATGTGTGACAGAGGCTTGGCAGAAAGACCAAGGCACAAATTATTGCGTCTAGTCCACAGCAGCCAAGTCATAATGATGAAGATCTCTGCTCTATAATCGTCGGACACCTGCAAAAAACCAGATAAAAGGTTAGAGAAATCCCCTGGTGGGGGATTATTTGCTGGGCAAGCCCAACTCAGTTGTCTCCACATCCCTTCTAGCTCCTTACAGCCCCATACAGCATGAAGGGTGTCTTCAGGCAGTGAATTACAGACTTCACAAACATCAGATGCAACAATGTGGCGGCGAAGGAGATTGACCATCGTGGGAAGGGCATCATTACAAGCTCGCCATGCAAAATGCTTCACCTTAGAAGGTGTACGTAGCATCCAAAGACCTCTCCAAAAGGATTTGTGGGGGCTTGGATTTGAGCTACTGGGATTATTGGCCACAGCATCACAAGCCAATAACTTGTAGGCACTCCGGGTAGTGAACAACCCAGAAGGAGTTTTAGACCAAATCAGACGGTCACACGGGAGATTTAAGCTCAATGGAATTCCCAAAATGATCCTAGATTCATGTGGTAAGAACAATTGGTGGATCACATCTGTTCTCCACTCACAAGAGACCGGATCAATGAGGCTGCTCACCTTGGCATCAGGTGGAATGTCAGGAAGAGGTGAGGCCACTGTTCTATAGCATTGGTCAGGGATCCATTTATCCTCCTTGATACTAACCAAAGCACCATCCCCAATCCGCCAAACCAGCCCTCTTTTAACCACATCTCGAGCACTAAGAATGCTCTTCCATGCATATGACCCAGCCGTCGTATCATTGGCTTCAAGGATTGAACAATCCGGAAAAAATCTGGCTTTAAAAACCTTGTGGCAAAGTGAATCCGGATTATTTATCATTCTCCACACTTGCTTGGCTAACAAAGCTTGATTGAACTTCTCAATTTCCTTAAAACCCATACCCCCTACTTCCTTAGCTTCACAAAGTCGCTCCCATTTAACCCAATGGATCTTCTTTGTATCACCACTATAACCCCAACAAAATTTTCGAATCATGACCTCTATTTCTTTGATTAAGCCTTTGGGGAGTTTGAAACAACTCATGGAATAGGTAGGAATAGCTTGAATGACTGATTTAATGAGGGTCTCCCTCCCAGCCTGAGAGAGAAGCTTTTCCTTCCAACCTTGTAATTTTTTCCATATCCTTTCCTTGATATAGACAAAACTTTGTTTTTTAGCTCTACCCACGAAAGCTGGAAGACCCAGATATTTTTCATATTGGCAAATCGCTGGGACTCCTAATAATAGTTGAATACTCCCCTGCAACTCATGGGGTGTATTAGAACTAAAAAATACATTAGTTTTTTCACGGTTAATTTTTTGCCCCGTTCCTTTCTCATAAACGGCTAGGATATCAAGGATTACCTGACATTCAGATTCTTTAGCTCAACAAAAGAGGACAGTATCATCTGCAAAGAAGAGGTGAGACACACGGGGACCATTTCTACAAATTGAGACCCCCCGAAGGAGACCATTTGATTCGGCCTTGTGGAGTAAACCCTGAAGACCCATCGCACAAATTAGGAACAAATAAGGGGATAATGGATCACCTTGCCTCAACCCTCGGCTAGGTTTAAATTGACCCCCTGGTACCCCATTTAACAATGCAGAGAAAGACACTGATTTGATACAAGACATGATAAGATTCACAAATCTCCCTAAGAAGCCCAAATGCAACATTGCCTTTTCCAGAAATTCCCACTCCACTCTGTCATATGTCTTACTCATATCAAGCTTTAAAGCCATGAATCCCAACTTCCCCTGAGTTTTCCTAGGTAATGCAGTGTCTCAAAAGCTACCAAAACATTATCAGTAATGAGTCGCCTTGATACAAAGGCACTTTGAGAATCTGATACAATATAAGGCAAGACTAGTTTAAGCCTATTCACCAAAACTTTAGCAATAAGTTTATAAACCACATTACAGAGACTAATGGGTCTAAAGTCTGAAATTTTTTTTGGTTCCTTAATTTTTGGGATAAGGGCTATGAATGTCGTGTTAAGGTCCTCAGGCACATGACTAGAATTTAAAGATGTTAAAACGACATTCGTTACATCAGGACCAACTATAGGCCAAAAGGTTTTGTAAAAGATAGGGGACATACCATCGGGTCTAGGAGCAATGAGTGGGGCCATTTGATTGAGAGCTTTGAAGACTTCATCACCTGTAAATTGTCGATCTAGCCTCATGTTCATCTCAGAGGTCACCGTGGGTAACATACCAGCTAGGACATCATCAAAACTAGTGGGGTTCGATGAAGAGAAAATGTTGGTGAAGTAAGCTTCCACCAGCTTCCCCATTCGATCCTCATCTTCAAACCTAAGACCTACTTCATCCTCTAATCCGTGGATAAAGTTGACCTTGTTACGCTAATTTGCTCGACAATGAAAATACCGAGTGTTGTGGTCTCCATCCTTCAACCAGTCTGCATGGGATCTTTGCTTCCACATGGTTTCTTCCTTAGCTTTTAGTAACACAATTTCTTCATGAAGCTTATAGATTCTACTTGGTTCAGTGCTATACAGACCCGCTTCTTCAGCCCCACATAATTCATTCATCTTCTTTCAAGAGTGAAGCGAACCCGCCTAAAAGTTTCACGGTTCCAAGTCCTTAAACTCTCTTAACAATTAAGTAACTTTGTGGCTAGCACCCTTGCTAGTGAAGATTCAAAAACATCATGCCATGAGTGACGGACAACTTCTTCACAAGAATCGTCTTTCAACCACATTGCCTCAAAGCGAAACGGTCTACCTTTACGATAAAAACGGTTTTGCTTTGAGTCAGAAATGAGAAGGATGGGTTTATAGTCTGAGTGAAATGCATGTAGGTGGTGAATGCGAGTGGTGGGGAAACGAAGAATCCAATCCACTGTTGCTATCCCGTGATCTAGGCGAATCCACACATTATGGTCCCCTGGCCTCCTATTGCACCAAGTGAAGGTGAAGCCATTAAAACCAAGATCTTTCAAACCACAAAAGTCTAAGGCATCCCTGAACCCTTGCAACTGTCTTTCTGGTCGATCCAACCAATCTTGCTTCTCCTCTATCTTCAGAATTTCATTAAAATCTCCTATGCATACCCAAGGGAGTGATAGGCGATGAGCTAGGTCCTTTAACAAAGACCAGGAATGTTCCCGGTTGGCTGTTTCAGGGTCACCATAGAAACCCGTGAAACGCCAAGCGTCATCCATTCCAAAGTCTATAACTGTGTCAATATGGCGATCTGAGGATGTAAACACATCCAATGTTATGTTTTCTTTCCAAAGCAAAGCTAAACCGCCCCCTCTGTTTAAACGGGGCATTACAAAAGAATTCCCCATCTGACTCTTGTGGCAAATTCTTTCAATAACACTAGTATCCACTTTAGTTTCCATCAAAAACACCAGTTTTGGATCTTTTTTGCTAATTAAAGCAACAAGTTCTTCTTCTGTCTATGGGTTCCCAAGCCCACGATAGTTCCAACTAATTTTTTAGCCAAGTTAAGTAAGAGAAGTTAAACGATAATTTTCCTTTCACGCCTTATTTTTAGATACTAAACATAAGAAAGTTCGAAAATATTTGAATTACCTTTTTTTAGCTTGACGTGAGAAAGGAATTTTTTTTAATTTTTTTTTCATTTGTTTTCTAACATGGGGATGAAGTTGCTTCTCTTCGTTCTTGCTTGCAACCCAAAATAAATCCAACTTCTTCTCCAAGATGGACTTCAATTTCCATACCAATTCCATCCATCAAAACCTTATTTGGGTCCTCCAAATCATCCATTTCTCAACATGGGTTCTCCTTGCAATCCTCAACTATTCCTGGGTTTCTTTTTCTCTCAATTCTCACTCCTTCATAGTCAACGCCAGAGCCCCTATCTATGATTTATGGGATTCGATCATATTTAGCTTGTACTATGTCAACAATTATTGCAATTGAGAGTAAGGCAAGATGATGTTAGTCGTAGTCTGGCAAGATGATGTTAGTCGTAGTCCACAAATTCCTTATAAATGTTTGCCCATCTTTTCAAACATTAGCATGAATATTGTAGGGACTTGTAGTCCTCAAATTTCTTGCAAATGTTTTCCCATGTTTTCAAACATTTGCATGAAAATTGTGGGGACCAAGTCACCTATATATAATAGTGATGATCCCTTTTTTTTTGAATCAATATTGACAAAAGTCATTCCTAATTAAAATATATGATATATAAAAATATAATCCATCACATATATGTGATAAAATATGGTACACAAGTGAAAAAGATAAAGAAAATTATTTAAATAAAAAGAAATAATTTGAACACAAAGATGCAACCAAAGATTTATTGAATATAATGCAATAATGTCATATTGATTGAGGTAAAGAGAGATGATTACAAATAAATAATAATACAAGCAGGTCTTTATTTATTTATTTTTTATATGATAAGCCATTATGATAATCTATTCATAATAATAAAATGTCATAAATAAATTTGAATAAAGACCAACCAAGGTTTGCTATTTTGACGTGGCTATCCAAGCAACCTCGTCTACTTCTGAATTCTCTTCCCTTAGCACTTGGACGAACTTCATTTTGTCAAAATGATTGGCCATCTAGGTGGCTAACTTTTAGTATTTCTGCATCCTTTCCTCTTTTCCTTCATATTCATGGTTCACTTGCACGACGATGAGCTTGGCGTTGTTTTTGAGCACTAAGCTTTTGACACCCAGAGTTTTGGCTAGTCTTAAGCTAGTGAGTATTGATAGGCCAAAAATTGAATTGACCTATTGTTATTAAATCAATTAATTAATTAGCCAAGTTATTAATTAATCAATTTAACATACAAACGTGTGGTAGCATAAACAAATCACCAAATAACTAAATATGTAGCGGAAATTAAATGACACAGTGATTTGTTTACGAATGGGGAAAACCTGACAGCAAAAACCCTACCGGGTGATTTTCAGGTCACCACTCCTGAAACTCCACTGTTATCACAACAAGTGGTTACAAGTAAAAGAATCCCAAGTACCTTACCAACCTACAATTGAACCCTTATCCCAATACCCGATTGGACTTGTTCTGTAGTGACAGTTCCCCCTTTTGATGCATGGCTCCCAAGTACGTGACTAACCAATGCGCGGATCCCAGTACGCGACTTCAACACCAACTGAAAGAGAGGTTGGCTGCAAAGTTCTTCGATTCATCCTAAACAATGAAGATCAAAAAGATGCTTGGTCACAAAACCCAAAGGTGCACATACACAGCAACTTCTTCAAAAGAGATGAACTAGGGCAAGAACTTCGTCTCCAGTCACAATTTGCTTCAACTGAGTTTTCTCAATGCTTGTGCAACTTGTGTTTCATTTGACGGCCCTTAAAACAATCCTTTTATATGTCTAGGGTTAGAAGAAAAGAAGGCCCAAAGACACATTCATGGATCCCAAGAAATCAGATCAGGATTCTGATTTTTATAAATCTCGACAGATAGAAGCTGTTGAGCAGGTGTCGAGCTTACGAACAAGAACAGCTTTCTAAACCTCGACACATACAAGCTGTCGAGCTTTAGTAATCTTACACTTTTAGCTTGTTTTCTTGGACAAATTTGAAGGCTTCCACACTAGATCTTGAAACATAGTTTCTTGAAGTATTTCAACACATCTTAGATCTACCCAATTACAAGTAAAGTGCATTTTTGTACGGTTTTAGACCCCTTAAACACACAGATTGCGTAGCCTAGATTAATTAGCCAAGTTGTTACTTAGTCAGATTAAGCAATTCTAGGTTAAAACAATCCAAACAATCATATCAAGATATAAAGCAGCGGAAAATAAATAACACAAGATATGATCACCCAGGAAACCACACGGTAAAAACCTGAGGAGGATTTGACCCACCGATCCTCAAGGCTAACCTGAATTCAGTATGAAAGAATTGAAGTTCGTACAAAAGGACTACAAGCTCCCCGCTCGACTTCCTAATGCTACCCACCAGTAGAACTTCCTGACACGACCACGCGCAGGCTCCGAATCCATGGACTACTTCTTTCTTGAATTCTTCAATCAGCTACAAGCTCCCCGCTTGCTCTTCTTTTAAGTTCCAATGGTTGCAACGGTAATGATCTTCAAGATGTTGAAATCATCTCTACCATGAAAACCCTAAGTTTTGTGTAAAGGAAAGCTCCTCAAAGATCTCACAAGAGATTCACACAAAACAGCAATGTATGAGCAACAATACAATATGGACAACCTACAAAAACGTGGCTAGGGTTTTGTTTATATACCTAGGGTAAAAACATAAAACCCTAAACGTTTAATGAAGTAGGGCTGAGTTGGAAATTCTGCAGAAAATTCAACCTGTGCGATTTTCGATCGATCGAGTCTATTCTTCGATCGATCGAGCCAGGCCGAAAGTCCCAAGTACTTCTGGCAGCCACTCGATTCCAACTTTACAATATTAAACCAACTTTGAGCAAGTCTAAATAAGACTAAATACAATGTTTCGATCATGGTTTGCCAACATTACAAATTAGAGTTCTAAATACATAAAATCCTAAGACCTTAGAACCTAACAAACTCCCCCTTTGGCAATCCGTGACAAAACCCTAATTAACAGCTCAAAGTTTTACAAATAAAAAAACCCTTTACAAAGATAATGCTCATAAAATTCAATTCAGCCTAACTACTATCCATAGTTGCAAGTGTAGACAGCAGCTTAGTTGAATCAACCTGTATAATCCTGAAATACTCAACAAACGCATAAACGCATGTGTGACAGTAAAGAGTAAAACAACAGGTATAACATTCTTGTAAGATTCACATAATTCAAAATAAAGACATATATGAATGATCAACTCATAAATATAAATCAATACGCAGTGAAACACAAAGCAACAAGAATCAATAAAAAATATCATGTATATCAATCAATGTTACTCCCCCTAACATGAATATCCCCAAAAATGATATACAAAGTGAAGCACATAGATACAATCTAAAAACTCCACAAGCTCCTCTAAAACAAAAAAAAAAAAAAAAAAAATCTCCCCTAACTACAAAAACTCTACTACAGTCAAAACTCCACTCCCCCTTTTTGTGACGGAATGCCAAAGGGCAATCACAAGTCGCCATCAAAAGGAGGTGGTGAGGGTGAATGAAGACGCGCAAGATCAGCTCGGAGAGCACGAATCTCATCCAGCAAGTCCACCAAAATCTGACCATGAGCCTGCTGAACAGTCATGACAGTCTCCAAAGTACGACGAACATTAAAGTCGGCCGAAGGAGGTGAAGGAACATCATCAGCAGCAGCATCATCACCAACTGGAACAGAATATCCTCACCAGCAAGACCTGCAGAAGAAGAAGAAGGAGGAGGTGCGCTACTAGAGGGCTCAGATCTAGGGTGTTTAGAACCAGCTCGAAGATGAGCGGCCTCAGTCTAAGAAAAGACGCACCTATAGGAGCTATCACATGAACGGGCTCAGAGGAAGGAAAGCCACTAAGATCAAGATAGAGAAGAATCCTATGAATGAAAATAGGATGAACAAGAGCATGAGCAGTAGATGAACTCCTATAAACTTCGTTCAAAGAACGAAGAAAAAGATGGGGAAAACTAATAGGAGCATCAGTAACAAGAGCGTACAAAAATACACACCTCTCAAGAGGAATGGTGTGAACATGGGAAATAGGCCACTCGATGCAAGCTGCTATCCGAAAGAACAGATAGTGCAACCCAGAGAGCTCAGCAGAAGTGATCCGAGGATCAGAACCCCACTGGACAGTAGTACCAGTGACGTATGACAAAACATCGCTAATCTCGGGAGACTCATCATAAGGATAGACAGGATGCTGGACCAAAGGTACCCCTAGAGCATCAGCCACTACCCGAGGAGTAATGGTGTACTCTACGCCTCGTATCCAACTCTTAACTAGAGTGTTGGAATCATAGACGCGGATAGAGATGTTCGAATAGAACTCTCTAATCAAGGCAGAAGGTGGAGGAGGATCAGAAACATCCACCAAGGGTAACCAACCCCGACGCTCAAAATTTGCCCTAATGGCAGGATCAAGCTCATCTAAAAGCACAGAACGCTCAGCCCAAATCTTTCTCTTAACGGTCAGTTTCTCAAAAGTCTCTTGGTTTGCCTCACTCGGAAACCTCTCACTATCAAAGGATGGAGGGGGTGAAGGAGAAGGTGAGGGAACACTCCTACGGGCTCTAGTTTTCCTAGGCATAGTGCTAAGGAAAGGACAGAGACACAAAGAGAAAAACACAAAGAAACAAGAGAAAACAAAACCAAGGGCAGACTGCAAATTAGCACAATAAATAATATAGAACAAAAATCTATATGATGCATGAACAATAACATGTTGTGATGCATGATCTAAATGCAGTGACAAATTAAGTTTAATTGAGAGTAATTGGACAAAATTGGCTTGAACAAGGAATTTCTATCAAAAATCCCAAAATTTGAAAAATCACTTGAAAATTTTGCAACAAATTGATGAATTAAGCATTACAAAACACAGCACATAGATTATAATGCTTAATTACACCAACATAACAAGCCAATTTCATCAAATTCAATCCAATTTAACAAAATCCCCAATTCGGATCAAGAACAAACCCTAGAATTTTCAATTTTTCACAAAACACAAAATTGATCAAATTAACCACCAAGGATCATTAATATAATGTGTCCCCACAAAAACCCAATGATCAATTTCATAAAATAAGGTTTGAATCAACAGAAAATCCAAAAAGAATCAAGTCCGAAAATTACCCTTAAATGCATGGATTTATGCATGAAATAATGAAAATAACATCAAAAGGAAGGGCAAAAGAGTCTTACCGGCTTGAGGAAAGAGAGATTTTGCAAAAACAACGGAGGAAAACGACAAAAATCCTGAGGTGTGGAGCCTTGCCAACGCGGAGAGAGAGAAAAGTTTGAAAAAAATTTGAATAGAACCTTTGAAAAAGTCAGAACTGAACTTTTAAAAAGCTTTTCCACGATATTCGATCGATCGAAAATTACATTCGATCGATCGAAAAGCACAGTCATTTTAAGACAAATGAGAGCACTTTTTCGATTGATCGAAAAATAGGTTGGATCGATCGAAATGGGCAGAGGCTCACTAAATTTTGGAAAAATCACAGTTTTTGAAAGACACAAGCCGAATTTTGAAAATAACTCCTCAAAGCATTAAATTGAAGAAACAAAATGCATGAGTATGAGATGGAATGCTTTTTCAAAAACCCAAAATTTTGAACCCAATATTCTTAAACAAATTGCAATCAACCTCCCATTATATTTTCTCAAGCAACAAATATGTTGTGCATAAATCTCAAGATATTTTCAAACTTGGTTGGTCAGACCAAAAACACACACTAGCATGTACAGTGTTTAACAAAGAGTAACTTGTGTCGTGTGTGATACTAGCAAAAACTTGAGATACATGTGAGGTGATATGTGAATAGCAATCAATCACAAAGTCTACAAAATTCATCACATAGAATTCAAAAGAGACTATCACCTAAAGAGTTACATCCTATAACTCCCACATCTCCTAGAACAAAAGCTTGCAATCATGTAAGTTTCTTGTATTTTTGCCTCTTATTTGCATGAGATGGCATTCAGCCTAATAGTACACACCGGTTTGAATTAAGTGAATTGGCATCAAGCCTAATAGTACACACCAGTTTTAATTTATTTTGAGGCTACACCTTATGTTCTTTTTGTGCATGTGCTACACTTTCTCGAGCACAGAATCTTATGATATGCACTAAGGTGTTCATGATTGGCTAGTGAACAGTGGTGAGATGGTTATTTATGCCTTTCTCAAAAGGATCAAGTCCGACAGTCAAATAACATGTGACTTCAAGATTAAGACAAAGTGATAAACACCATAAACATCTTTCCCACACAACATGCACTACAAAGCTCAAACTAGTAAAGTGCAATAAAGTAAGCTCATCCAAGCTAAACAAGGTACATAAGACATGTTATGTGTAAATAAATTGACCAACCTTGTTTTTCAAAAATCAAGAACATTATGTTCAACATAAATTTTGCTTCCTTCTTTTCCTTTTTTTTTTTTTTTTTTTTTATTTATTTAAAGGAAAACAAATAAATCCTAGAATGAAATGCATGAATGTAATGCAATGCAAGTCCTAGAACAAAGAAAACACAAAAAAAAAAAAAAAAGAACAATGGTCACGGAAGAATAGAGCAATGAAGTACAAGGACCATGTCAGAAAGACTCAAGTATTTCGAGTCTTTTGCATCCAAAACTTTTTAGATGCACCATGAGCATTGGAGTTCTTATTCACATTTGAGTGATTCCCAACTCCATGATTGGAATAAAGGTTTAACACCTTTACCAATTCACCAATTAATGCCATAGGATCTTGTGCTTGAGGCACAGGCACTTTTGGTTTATTTGCTCTCTTATCAGCTTGAAGCTTGTAACAGTTAGGACGAATATGTCCAGACTTACCACAATAATGACAAACCCACGCAGGTTTACCATGCATCTTGTCCTTAGATTTGGTAGGCTCCTTAGGTTTAGATTCTCTTAAGTCTACCCTAGTCTTCTTAGGTGGTGAAACTTCTACAGGTTTAACTACCTCACTCACAGGTGGTTTGACAGTATCACTCACAACCTCACTCACAGAAGGTCCAGAAGAAGAAGAAGGAACAAAAGTAGTGGAATGTGGTCCAGTATCAAAGATGCTTTCAACATATCCTAACCCAGTTTTATCAGAAGGATACTTTTGAACATTCAGCATGTGATCAAGTTTAGAACTAGCAGATCTAGCAACAGATAAATCATGTTCCAAAGTTCTAACTTTATCAAGCAAAAGCATATTCTCAGATTTAACATTATTCAAAAGTTCATTTGCATCAAACAGTTTAACAAGCAAATTTCTCTTTTCAAGCTCAAGAGAATCAATTTTCTTTAGGCCAAGATCAACTTTCATAGCATCCTTTGCAGCAATTTTGCAAAGTTTGTTATAGGCCTCTTGAAGATCTGCATCTTCAGAGAGTTCCCCATCAGAAGGGTTCTCTTCAGCAGATATGCCTTCATTGACTATAGCAGTAGCCGTGAAAGCAATGAAGTTTCCATCCTCGTCACCACCGGACTCATCATCAGAAACCTCATTATCACTAAGGGTTACAGCCATAGCTTTACCCTTAGTCCTTAAGAATGTAGGACATTCAGACTTCACATGACCATACCCTTGACAGCCAAAACACTGAGGACCCAAAGAGTTATTAGAAGATTGACCAGAATTTTCTCTAGGTTTTTCAAAATTGTTAACCTTAGTGGGATCATTCTTCCTAAAATTTCTAGGTTCAGCAGTGTAAGTACCTCTTGCCTTTCTATTTGTATTCCTAAGAAAGTTCTTAAAGTTTTTGGCAAGATAGGCAATCTCTGTAGCAGAGAGCTCATCATCAAATCCACCACCATCAACATCATCAACTGACTTAAGAGCCATTGATTTGGATTTGTTCACTTTAGGTAGGTCAGACTCATAGGATTGAAGAGATCCTACAAGCTCATCAACAGGGATGGAGTCCACATCCTTGCTTTCAGTTATGGCAGTCACTTTGGGTCTAAAGTCTTCAGTTAAAGATCTAAGAATCTTCCTAACAATCTTAGGTTGATCATAGATTTCACCCAAATTAAAAGCAGAATTAACAATATCATTCAGTTTGGCATAAAATTCATCAAAGGATTCATCATCAGACATCCTAATGTTTTCAAACCTAGAAGTTAATTGCTGCAGTTTGTTTATCTTAACTGCCTTTGTGCCTTCATGCACAGTTTGGAGGATTTTCCAAGCAGTATGAGCAACCTCAACATTAGAGATTCTCTTAAATTCCTCCATAGAAACAGCATTAAAGATAGCATTCATAGCTTTGCTATTGAAGCTTGCTGCTTCTTTTTCAGAAGTTTGCCACTCACTCACAGGAGTAGCGGGCTTCTCCCATCCGTATTCAACGGAATTCCAAACCCTTTCATCAATGGATTTCAGGAATGCTTTCATCCTTACTTTCCAATAGGCATAGTTGTTCCCATCAAAATGAGGAGGAACAAACAGAGAGTGTCCATGCTCCATGACAACAGGGGTCAAGGATCAGCTCAGAGATTAAAAATCTCAAACAAAAAGAGCTACCAGCTCTGATACCACTTGAACGGTTTTAGACCCCTTAAACACACAGATTGCGTAGCCTAGATTAATTAGCCAAGTTGTTACTTAGTCAAATTAAGCAATTCTAGGTTAAAACAATCCAAACAATCATATCAAGATATAATGCAGCGGAAAATAAATAACACAAGATATGATCACCCAGGAAACCACACGGTAAAAACCTGGGGAGGATTTGACCCACCGATCCTCAAGGCTAACCTGAATTCACTATGAAAGAATTGAAGTTCGTACAAAAGGACTACAAGCTCCCCGCTCGACTTCCTAATGCTACCCACCAGTAGAACTTCCTGACACGACCACGCGCAGGCTCCGAATCCACGGACTACTTCTTTCTTGAATTCTTCAATCAGCTACAAGCTCCCCGCTTGCTTTTCTTTTAAGTTCCAATGGTTGCAACAGTAATGATCTTCAAGATGTTGAAATCATCTCCACCATGAAAACCCTAAGTTTTGTGTAAAGGAAAGCTCCTCAAAGATCTCACACGAGATTCACACAAAACAGCAATGTATGAGCAACAATACAATATGGACAACCTTCAAAAACGTGGCTAGGGTTTTATTTATATACCTAGGGTAAAAACATAAAACCCTAAACGTTTAATGAAGTAGGGCTGAGTTGGAAATTCTGCAGAAAATTCAACCTGTGCGATTTTCGATCGATCGAGTCTATTCTTCGATCGATCGAGCCAGGCCGAGAGTCCCAAGTACTTCTGCAGCCACTCGATTCCAACTTTACAATATTAAACCAACTTTGAGCAAGTCTAAATAAGACTAAATACAATGTTTTGATCATGGTTTGCCAACATTACAAATTAGAGTTCTAAATACATAAAATCCTAAGACCTTAGAACCTAACAATTTTGTCAAAGGATTAGCTAATTACATAAAAGAATGACATATGTTCTTTAACAAGTGAAACACATATGTCCTAACAATCTCCCCCTTTGACAATCCGTGACAAAACCACAACAAACAAATGAACATATGAGAGAAGTCATAAATCACTCAACTCATATTCATTTGTTGAATACAATAAAATCTATCCTAACACAAACCCTTGAAAAACTTTGCAAGAAAAGAGTTTATGGCAACTAAACTTTGACAACCTGTATTTCTGAAACACTTTAAACAAAACTCATCAAGGCATCTTGTGTGAAACAGAAATAATAGATTGCATACAAGTAAAGAAGCATGTGTATAAAGAGAGAAAAGAAACAACACATGTAGAGGTAGGTGAAAGAAACATACATCCACATATAGAAAGAACTAAATACAATGTATGTGTAAAAACGATCACAAGATCTAATGTACAAGAACAATGTATCTAAATAGAAAAGAAAAGAAAAGATACATCAAATCCTCACTACATCCCTCAAGTATCAACACTCCCCCTAACAAAATGTCCTATACCTATACTAACTCTCTCCCTAAGATGACTACTCTTATATCCCAATATTACTCCCCCTTTTTGTCACGAGTGACAAAGGGTAGAGTGTCAAGTAGACATCTCATCAGTAAAGCTAGCATCTCCATCATCATCATCTGAAGCATCATCGTCCTCGTCATCATCATCCTTAGAGTCAAAAGCCGCTGGAGGAGGTGGTGAGGGAGTAGCCTCAGGAGCAAAACCACCCATGGTCGCCTATCGTCGTGCAATATCACCAACACAAACATTCACCTGATACAACTCAGTGGAGAGTGTATTAAGCCGAGCATCCTTGCGATGCAGCTGCACCATGATGTCTCCAAGGGACACATCGCTCATATAGGAAGAAGGAGCGGATGTAGATGGAACTGAACGGGAGGGAGGAGTGGAATCTGGCTATCTTGACCTAAACTGAGCCTCACTACATTTTACGGTAGCGGCATCTATGGCACACATGAAAGTGAAATGGTCGGAAATGGGAAAAGGGATGAAAAAATGGTGTAGAATCCCCGTGATAGTAGAAGGAAAGATGAGGTTATCACGGGTCGCCGCATCCAAATGAACATCCATAATAGAAAAAATGAAATGAGAAGGAAAATCTATGGTAAGATGCTCAAGAAGGGATAACAAAAATCGAGCACGAGGCTCTGTGATGGAGTCGTAGTGAGAAAGCAGATCAAGCATAAAAGTCATCACCATGTTTCAGAATCTAGGACCTTTAGCAAAAGGTCGACATGATGTAAACTGACGCTCACCCCACTCCGAAGGGCGCTCAAAGAAAGCAGATATGAGCTCATCCTTGGACATAGTCTGCAAATGCTCACAAGAAAGATAGTCAGGAAACTTTATCCTAGGAACCCGAAGTACATCCGCAACAAGCTGCGGTGTGTCAGGGATGCGCGTACCTCGAATGCGAGTAAAGAAAAGAGGTACTGAACAATCAATCCCGTGCATGTTGGAGTAAAACTCCTGAATAAGCACGAGAGGACATGTGACCGGGACGTCACACAGTGACTCCTATCCCCTACTGTTAATGATAGAGGGAAGGTCAGTGTCGGTGAAGTTCGCCAAAATGATTTAACGTTCCGAATGAACACCTTGTCTAGTGAAGTTCTTCGAGAATGCCTTGTGGGCATCATCATCACAGAACCAAAGATTAAGAGGAGCAGAATCAGAAGAGGAGGAAACTCCAGAATGAAGAGGGTTCCGAGCCGGAGTAGATTTACGCTTAGGTGACATAGACACTACTAACGTAAATAGAATGTGAGAGAGAGAGAGAAAGAGATAATCAGAAAAGTCTTAAAGCAATTCAAATATATCAAATATATTGAATAAAGAGTACATATGCATGGGAATGCATGAACGTGTGACATGCAAAAGAAATTTCATCATGGGCTTAGCCCAATCCAAACCTACCAGCACACAAACATATTACACACATCTAAATGCATGAATATACCATTATAATGCAAATGTGATGCAATGCATGAGATTTTGAACACCTTTAAAAGAAAACCCATCCCAAAATTTCAAGATAACTCATCAATTTTGAAAAACCCCAAAACTTTTCAAAAACCCCAAAACCTAATATTCAAAAACATGAAATGCATGAAGAATGAAGGGAAAAGAGATTATACCAAGTGATTTGAAGTAAGGAAAGGCTGAAAATCACGTGGGTTGAAGGTTTTGAGCGAGAAAAAGGAGTTTGGGAGGTGAACAGGCATGGACAGATCGAGAGAGATCGAGAAAAATGAGGGACAAATCGCACGAGGGGTTTATATAAAAACCTCAATAAATCTCGACAGCTAAGGTATCGAGGGGTGTCGAGCCAACTGTCGAGGAAGGTGTCGAGGAAATGGTCGTCGACAGATGGAGGTGTCGAGGAACAAACTACCAGAACTAAGAACAGAAGCTCGATCGATCCACCAGGTGTCGAGAAGGTATCGAGGAGGTAGAAACTTTCTCGATTGATCCATTAGGTGTCCAGGAGATGTCGAGATTGCGATAAGGAAAAAGCTTAAGAAGCTCGACAGATAGCTAGGTATCGAGGATGATAGGCCAAAAACAAATTGACCACTTGTGATTAAACCAATTAATTAGTTAGCCAAGTTATTAATTAATCAATTTAAC
Source organism: Quercus suber (assembly GCF_002906115.3). Taxonomy (NCBI): domain Eukaryota; kingdom Viridiplantae; phylum Streptophyta; class Magnoliopsida; order Fagales; family Fagaceae; genus Quercus; species Quercus suber. Next base: position 440,886 of record NW_027069469.1, on the reverse strand, counting down.
ATACAAACGCGTGGCAGCACAAACAAATAACCAATAACCTAATTATGCAGCGGAAAATAAATAACACGGTGATTTATTTATGAATGGGGAAAACTTGACAGCAAAAGCCCCACTAGGTGATTTTTAGGTCACCACTCCCAAAACTCCACTATTATCACACCAAACAGTTACAAGTAAAGGAATCCCAAATACCTTACCAACCTACAGTTGAACCCTTACGCCAAAAAAATACATCATATCCTCACTACATCCCTCAAGTATCAACAGTATCAACACTCCCCCTAACAAAAATGTCCTATACTAACTCTCCCCCTAACATGACTACTCTCATATCCCAAAACCACTACCCCTTTTTGTCATGAGTGACAAAGGGTAGAGTGTCAAGTACACATCTCATCAGTAGAGCTAGCATCTACGTCATCATCATCCGAAGCATCATCGTCCTCGTCATCATCATCCTCTAAATCAGAAGTTGCTGAAGAAGGTGATGAAGGTGTAGCCTCAGGAGCAAAACCACCCATGGTCGCCTACCGTCGTGCAATGTGACCAACACGAATATGCACCTGATACAACTCAATGGAGAGTGTATCGAGGCGAGCATCCATGCGCTGCAGCTATGCCATGATATCTCTAAGTGAAACATCGCTCATAGAGGAAGAAGGAGCGGATGTAGATGGAGCAGATTGGGATGGAGCTGAACGAGAGGGGGGAGTGGAATCCTACTGTCTCGACCTAAACTAAGCCTCATTATGTTTTACGGTAGCGGCATTAATGGCACACATGAAAGTGAAATGGTCGGACACGGGAAAAGGAATGGAAAAATGGCATAGAATCCTCATGATAGCAGAAGGAAAGATGAGCTTATCACGGGTCGCCGCATCCAAATGAACATCTATAATAGACAAAATGAAATGAGAAGGAAAATTTATGGTAAGATGCTCAAGAAGGGATAACAAAATCGAGCACGAGGCTCTGTGATGGAGTTGTAGTGAGAAAGTGGATGGAGTACAAAAGTCATCACCATGTTTAAGAATCTAGGACCTTTAGCAAACGGCCGACATGATGTGAACTAACGCTCTCCCCACTTCGAAGGGCGTTCATAAAAAGCAGATATAAGCTCAACCTTGGACATAGTCCTCAGACGCTCACAAGAAGGATAGTCAAGAAACTCTATCCTAGGAACCCTAAGCACATCCGCAACAAGCTGCGGTGTGACAGGGATGCGCGTACCTCGAACGCGAGTGAAAAAGAGAGGTACTGAATGATCAATCACGTGCATGTTGGAGTAAAAATCCTGAATAAGCACGAGAGGACATGTGACCGGGACGTCACACAGTGATTCCCATCCCCTACTGTGAATGACAGAGGGAAGGTCAGTGTCGGCGAAGTCCGCTAAAATTACTTGGCATTCCGAATGAACACCTCGTCTAGAAAAGTTCTCCGAAAATGCCTTGTGGGCATCATCATCACAGAACCAAAGATTAAGAGGAGTAGAATCAGAAGATGAAGAAGCTCCAGAACGCAGAGGGTTCTGAGCCAGAGTAGATTTACGCTTAGGTGCCATAGACACTACTATCGTAAACAAAATGAGAGAGAGAGAAAGAGACAATTAGAAAAGTCCCAAAGCAATTCAAATATATCAAATATATTGAATAGAGAGTACGTATGCATAGGGATGCATGAACATGTGACATGCAAAAGAAATTTCATCATGGGCTCAGCCCAATCCAAACCTACCAGCACACAAACATAATACACACATCTAAATGCATAAAAATATCATTCTAATGCAAATGTGATGCAATGCATGAGACTTTGAACACATTTAAATGAAAACCCATCCTAAAATTTCAAGAAAAACTCATTAATTTTGAAAAACCCCAAAATTTTTCAAAAACCTTAAAACCTAAGATTCAAAACATGAAATGCATGAAGAATGAAGGGAAAAGAGATCATACCAAGTGATTTGAAGGAAGGAAGGGCCGAAAATCACGTGGGTTGAAGGTTTTGAGTGAGAAAACTGAGTTTGGGAGATGAATAGTCACAGACAGATCGAGAGAGATCGAGAAAATGAGAATCGGATCGCGAATAGAGCTTACATAGGAACCTCAGTAAATCTTGATAGATGAGGTATCGAGAGGTGTCGAGGAAGGTGTCGAGAAAATGCACGTCGACAGCTATAGGTGTCAAGAAGGTATCGAGGAATAAACACCAAAACCAAGAACAGAAGCTCGATCGATCCACTAGGTGTCGAGAAGGTATCGAGAAGACAGAAACTTTCTCGATCGATCCACCAGGTGTTCAAGAGGTGTCGAGATTGCGATAAAGAAAAGCTTGAGAAGCTCAACAGATAGCCAGGTTTCGAGGAGGTGTCGAGCTTGCTTTTGAAAACAGTTTTTCGAGAAGTGAAAAACATAGACATGAATGCAATCCGACATACACCTCAATCAATGATCCAATCAACATATTAAGCTCTCAAAATCATCTCTCAACAAATATTTTCAAGCACATGGATCCTCAGAAACACACACACACACTAAACAAGTCTAACCAATTTTATATTTCGAAAACGAGCCAAGATAGTTTAGTGAGCATACATTAGCACATATAAACACTTGTGATGGCCAAATCACATTGTACCTGCACATGTATCAAGAGTAGCAAAGAATATTGTGTGTTGTGTGTGAAAAATATTGCAAGATTGCATATGTGTATACATGTTATGACGATCTGAGATATGAGAAAATAACTTTAACTCACACACAATCATAATTGTTTGATGGGGACTATCACTTTTGAGGTACATCCTATAACTCCCACATCTCCTAGAAAACATGCTTGCAATCATATTTAAAGCATTTTTGATCTTTTTGCCTTCTTCTGTTTTTTTTTTCTTTGTGTATTTTATTTATTTATTTAGCATATCATGCATGGGTATATAGAAGAGAGAAAAGAAATACCCAACATGCTAAGCATAGACATTGCACTTTTGCTATGCCGAAGCATACGGATGTCTTTGACACTGCACTTTTGCTATGCCGAAGCATACAGGTGTCTATTATGATTGGCGGGCAACAGTGGTGAGATGGTTATTTATGCTTTTCTCTAAGGATTTTCTAGTCCTACCCGTCAAAAAGAGTAATACGAGTGTTCAGTTCAAAAGATAACTTAATCTTACTCATCACAAACAAGAGACACAAAGCTCACTTGCTTAGTTGTGCATAGAGATGCTCATCTAAGCTACAAAAGATACAAAGTTTAGAAAACTTTGTTTCAATGGCCATCCAAGGTACCCAAGTACCAATGTACACAAAAACACACACTGTTTTGTATTTTTCAATTTTTCAATTTTTTTTTTATTTTTATATCAAAATAAAAAACAAAACAAAACTGAAAGTAAACAAACAAAAACATGTTATCAAAATAAAGCATAAAACTAGACAGACTCAAAAGAAATGCAAAACACACATGTAATGCAACAAACAAAAACAAGAAGATAGAAGAAAGTGATAAAATCATTTAGAATCCTTTTTCTTCCACACTTTAGAAGAACTTTTCCTTTGATTGAACCCTTGAACCGGCGGTGAGGGGGAAGGATTGAAACCGTTCAAGTTCGAAAGGAACATGAGGGCTTTCAAAAGATCTCCAAGAGGAGCAAGAGAGGATTGAAGCTGATTTTGGCTTCTAGATGCTATCACTTATAGCAATTTGGTCGTGTATGACCGGCAGCTCCACAATGATGACAGAGATACTACTTCTTCTGTTTTGGCTTTTGAGAGTTAACCTTCTTAGCCCTAGGGTTTTTAATATCTTTCTTATCCTGTTTAGGGGGTGCTCCTAAGATAGATTTACCCTTGTCAAGGTTCTCACTAGCTAATTCAGTTTTAACATTAGTGTTATCAATTTCAGTATTATTAGCAGAAGAAACAAAAACAGTAGCACTAGTAGAAGTAGTATTAGAGGAATAAAGACCATACCCTAAACCTGTTCGATCCAAAGCAAATTTTTGATTGCTGAGCATCTCATTAAGCTTTGCACTTGAAGTCCTCTCCAATTAAGCTCTGACTTGAAATAACTCCGCTTCAAGCTTTTTGGTCTTCTCAGCCAAGAAATTGTTCTCAAACCTCAGTGCACCAATTGTTTGATTAGCTTCATCAAACTTTGTGGAAAGCTCTTCACAATCAAGTTCCACATCACTGAGCTTCTTGGTGGCCAGCCTATACAGTTTCTCATGATTCTCAAAGAGCTTGTATAATTTCTCATAGGCTAAATGGATATCATCTTGATCATCCATCTTCTCACACTTAGAATCCACCAATTCTTCTTCTTCTTCCACTTCTTCAACAATCTCTTCAGTAGGATTGACTGTGGCAATGAAGGTATTTAAGATTCCGTCATCCTCACTATCAGAATCATCTTCAGGATTAGTGTCACTTAGGGTAGCAGCAAGTGCCTTACTCTTCCCAATGCTCTTGAGATATGTGGGGCATTCTTGCTTCATGTGACCAAATCCGTGACATCCAAAACACTTTGTTCTTGCAGGAACAGTGTACTGACCATCATCCCTTGCATCCTTCTTCCCTTTGTCTTGGCCCTTAGACTGAGAAAAACTAGATTGTCTACGATCTTTGTCAAAGTTCCTTCCATTGGCATTCTTCATGAACTTCTTAAACTACCTAGTGATGTAGGACTTCATCTTGAAATCTTCATCATCGGAAGACTCATCTGTGTCACTGCTCTTTGCCTTCGAGGCCATGCTCTTGCATTTACCAGTCTTGCCAATTCTGGTAAGCCCTAGCTTAAAGGTTTGCAAGTTTCCAACTAACTCAGTAAAAGGAATCTTATCAATATCCTTTGATTCTTCTATTGCCGTAATCTTGGCAAGGAATCTCTCAGGTAGAGATCTGAGCACTTTCCTTACAATCTTGGGTTCAGGAATGGTTTCCCCAAGATTGAAACCAGAGTTCACTATGTCCTTTAGCTTGGCATAGAACTCATCAAACGACTCATCTTCCTCCATCTTAATCTCTTCAAAGCTTGTAGTGAGCCTCTGAAACTTTGAGTCCTTGACAGCCTTTGTACCTTCATAGGTTGTCTAGAGGATGGTTTATGCTTCCTTTGGAGTTTCAGTAGAGGATATCTTCTTGAATTCCTCATTGGTGACTGTGCTAAATAAGGCATTCAACGCTCTGCTGTTGAAGTTTGCCGCCTTGATCTTGGCTTCATCCTAATCAGCCGGTGCTTCGTTTGGCTTAGTCCAGCCAATCTTTACAGCTTGCCACACTTTTTCATCTAAAGACTGCAAGAAAGCTCTCATGCGTACTTTCCAATAAGCATAGTTAGTGTCATCAAATAAAGGAGGTATGATTAATGATTGTCCTCTATCCATGACAATCAGGGGTCAATGAATCAACACAGCAAAGATTAAACCTAATCAGAGTGTGCCCACTCTGATACCACTTGATAGGCCAAAAACGAATTGACCCCTTTTGATTAAACCAATTAATCAATTAGTCAAGTTATTAATTAATCAATTTAACATACAAACGCATGGCAGCATAAACAAATCACCAATAACCTAATTATGCAATGGAAAATAAATAACACGGTGATTTATTTACGAATGGGGAAAACCTGACGGCAAAAACCCCACCGGGTGATTTTTAGGTCACTACTCCCGAAACTCTACTATTATCACAACAAGCGGTTACAAGTAAAGGAATCCCAAGTACCTTACCAACCTACAGTTTAACCCTTACCCCAATACCCAATTGGACTTGTTCTGTAGTGAAAGTTTCCCCTTTCGATGCACGGCTCCAAAGTACGTGACTAACCAATGTGCGGATCCCAGTACGCGACTTCAACACCAATTGAAAGAGAGGTTGGCTGCAAAGTTCTTTAGTTCATCCTACATGATGAAGATCAAGAAGATGCTTGGTCACAAAACCCAAAGGTGCACATACACAGCAACTTCTTCAAGAAGAGATGAACTAGGTCAAGAACTTTGTCTCTGGTCACAATTTGTTTCAACAGAGTTTTCTCAATGCTTGTGCAACTTGTGAACTGTTTGACGACCCTTAAAACAATCATTTTATATGTCTAGGGTTAGGAGAAAAGAAGGCCCAAAGACACATTCACGGATCCCAAGAAATCATATCAGAATTCTAAATTTCTTAAATCTCGACAGATAGGAGGTGTCGAGCTTACGGGCTTGAGACGGCTTTCTTTAAGCTCGATAGATGCAGCTGTCGAGCTTTAATGAAATTGCACTATTAGCTTGTTTTCTTGGACAAACGTGATGATTTCAACACTTGATCTTAAAACCTTGTTTCTTGAAGTATTAAAAACACCTTGAACTACCCAATTACAAGTAAAGTGCGTTTTGTCGTAGGATCAACCAATTACATAAAAGGATGACATATGTTCTATAACAAGTGAAACACATATGTCCTAACAGAGGAGATATCGAGGAGGTGCCGAGCTTGCTTTTAAAAATAGTTTTTCGAGAAGTGAAAAACATAGACATGAATGCAATCAGACACGCAACTCAAACAATGATCCAATCAACATATTAAGCTCTCACATTGTACCTGCACATGTATCAAGAGTAGCGAAGAATATTGCGTGTTGTGTGTGAAAAACATCGCAAGATTGCATAAGTGTATACATGTTATGACGATTTGAGATATGAGAAAATCACACACAATCATAACTATTTGATGGGGACTATCACCTTTGAGGTACATCCTATAACTCCCACATCTCCTAGAAAACATACTTGCAATCATATTTAAAGAATTTTGATCTTTTTTCTTTTTATTTTCTTTGCATATTTTCTTTTATTTAGCATATCATGCATGGGCATATAAAATAGAGAAAAGAAATACCCAACATGTTAAGCATAGACATTGCACTTTTGCTATGCCGAAGCGTACGGATGTCTTTAACACTGCACTTTTGCTATGCCGAAGCATACAGGTGTCATATTTATGACTGGCAGGCAACAATGGTAAGATGGTTACTTATGCCTTTCTCTTAGGATTTTCTAGTCCTACCCGTCAAAATGATTGATACGAGTGTTAAGTTCAAGAGATGACTTAATCTTACTCATCACAAACAAGAGCCACAAAGCTAACTTGCTTAGTTGTGCATAAGAACGCTCATCTAAGCTACAGAAGATACAAAATTTAGAAAACTTTGTTTCAATGGTCATCCAAGGTACACAAGTACTAAAGTACACAAAGCACACACTCTTTTTGTATTTTCTAATTTTTCAAATTTTTTTGTTTTTAAACAAAAAAAACAAAAACGAAAGCAAACAAACAAAAACATGTTAAACAAAACAAAGCATAAAACTAGATACAAATGCAAGAGGGAGAAGAACGAGAGAAGAAGATCAATCCATGGAGATGACACCAATGTTTTGACGAAGGATTTCAAAACGTTTGCTAACAAGAGGTTTGGTGAACAAATCAGCCTTTTGATCATCAGTATGGATAAACTCGACAAGCTCCCTAATGAAGTGATGTCAAATCTTTATGTGTTTGGTTCGAGAATTTTGGACCAAGTTTTTAGAGATATTGATGGCACTGGTATTGTCACAGTAAATAGTGAAATGCTCTTGACAAATACCATAATCATGAAGAAGTTTTTGCATCCAGAGGAGTTGGGTGCAACAGCTACTGGCAGCAATCTACTCAGCTTCTGTAGTGGATAAGGAGATGGAGTTTTGCTTTTTGCTCATCCAGGAGACAAGATTGTTACCCACATAAAAACAACCCCCCGAGGTACTCTTTCTATCATCAGCATCTGAGTACCCAACGAAGACATCATTTGTGTCCTTGCTATACCACACACCAAAGTTAGTAGTGGTTTTGACATACTTTATAATTCTTTTTAAAGCAGTCATGTGTGATTCTTTGGGATTAGCTTGATATCAAGCACACACTCCAACACTGTAACTAATGTCAGGTCTACTAGTAGTAAGGTAAAGAAGATTACTTATCATGCTTCTATAAAGAGAGGGATCAACACTCTTGCCTAACAAGTCTACAGTGAGTTTGACATTTAGGCTCATATGGGTTCTAACAGAACTAGTAGATTCCAATCCAAACTTTTTCACAAGATTCTTAGCATATTTAGATTGAGAAAGAAATATACCTGAATCCTGTTGACATATTTGTAGTTCAAGGAAGTGAGTCAACTCTCCAATCATGCTCATCTCAAACTCGGCTTGCATGAGTTTTGAGAAGCCATGAGCGAGGTCATCCTTAGTTGAACCAAAGATTATACCATCAACATAAACTTGTGCAACAATCAACTCGCCATCTTCCTTTTTGATAAAGAGTGTTTGATCAGTCTTTCCTCTTATGAATCCATGTGACACCAGATATTGTGTAAGTCTATCATACCAAGCTCTAGGGGCTCGCTTCAACCCATAAAGTGCCTTCTTGAGGTACAACACATGATCTGGAAAGTGTGGATCAATGAATCCTTTTGGTTGAGCCATATAAACATCCTCTTTAAGCAGCCCATTCAAGAAAGCAGTCTTCACATCCATCTGATGAAGTTTGAACTTCAGATGACATGTTAGGGCAAGGAGAATTCTAATGGACTCCATTCGGGCAACTGGGGCAAATGTTTCATCAACGACTGTTGTATCCTTCTATTGCAAGCACAATTACTAGTAGGTCATCATGAGGTTATTTTACTCCTCTGGCTTCGTGTTCTAAAAACACAATATCCTTTGCTCTGGTCCTTCTATACTTTGTCATTAGGTGTCCTACGTGAATAATGTCAACTTGTCATTGGTAGGCTTTTTGCAAAGATTTGAATGACCCGCAATGACCGATCCCTTAGTGATCATTCTTATCTCACCAATAGCGACCTTGGCATCTTGCTCGTTAACTCTCCTAACATTTGCTTATTTGAGCTTCTCTTCTGCTCAGTGATGATGGTCTTTTTTTTTCTTTTTCTTTTTTTATGAACTTTTGTTATTTCCCCTTCTATATTAATTCTTCAATTTGCCCTTTCAAATCTCTGCACTTTTCAGTGGTATGGCTATGATCCTTGTGAAACCGACAGTACTTCTTTTGAGCTCATCTGTGTGGCAATGAAGTCAAGGGTTTCGGCCATTTCAAGTTTGGAACATCCTTGATCTACAGCAAAACTTTTTCCATGGGTATATTCAAAGGGGTGAAATTTACCATTTTCTTCAAGAGGTTTAAGCTTACCTATTCACTCTTTTTACTAGGGGAACGATCCTTTTTTTTTTTTTTTTTGTGCCGAGTCTTATCAAGGTCATTTATCTCTCGCTTGCCATCTATCCCCTTTGTCATCAATGCATATACTCTATTCATGTACTTCTGAGTTTTGAACAGGAGATCTATCATTGTCATTAGTGGAGTCCTGGCTAAGAAGAAGATGAAATCTTTAGTTGTCAACCCAACCTAGAAGTCCATCAATTGGACTTGGTCACCCACTTCATCTATTTCCAAAATTTCTCAATTGAAACACTTCACATAAGCTCTTAGGGTTTCTTCTTATTGCTGTTTTACCATTAGTAGATGGGAAGTCGACCTTTTATGCCTCTGAGCCCCGATGAACTGTCGAACAAATGAATCACTTAATTGGTCAAAGTTTGCTATTGATGACGACTCTAGATTGCTAAACCAAGCTCAAGCGGCTCCTTTAAGGTTGTTAGGAATGATATGCACATTACTTCATTAGGTTTATTTTGAATTTTCAGTAGTGTCTTGAAGGATCTTATATGATCTAATGAGTTTGTACCCCCGTCATAAGATTCCAATTAAGGGAGCTTGAACTTTGGTGGGAGTAGGCATTCTAGGCCTTCTCTGGTGAATGGTTAATCCATTCTTTTGATCATCCCATCTAAGTTTTTGGTGGATTTCCCTTTTAGAGTGTTCTTAATTCATCCATTTCTTTCCTCATGCCTTTCAAGAGCTCATCGTTATTACAGTTGGGCTGCTCTGTCCATCCAAAATTGGATTGCTCCATTTGTTAGGAACTTTCTTCTATATCGCTAGTTGGGGGACTATGGCCTTGTTCATCATTATTATTTCAGTTACAATGTCGTGGATTGGGCATATTGCTATTCTCATGGGAGAGGTGCTACCTTAGCTCCTCATTCTGCTTGGTCAATTCTTCAACACTTTCTGCTAGTGTTTGAAGCTATTGGGTCATTTGCATTGGATTAAGTGGGGTTGATGAACTTGGATTCATTGCGTCGTTTGAATGGTAGAGTTATGAAAATTTGTATGATTCAGATCTACATTCCCTACAGACAACGCCAAACTGATAAAGCCAAAATGGGATGTTAGTCGATAGCCTCGTCAAAGCTTATGACGAGGTCATGTTCCCTACAAAGATGAGAGAGAAAAACACTTGAGTGGCATTAGCCAAAGGTTCTCCGATGATTATGTCAGTAGCGTTCTTAATATCTCTCAAAGAATAAAAATGTAATTTTGTATGTTTAGAATTGTGTACCTTGTTTCTAATGTTTGGTGGCTTATTCATAGCCTTAATATAACCATTGCGATCCTCATTATTAGTGTAACCATCATTGTCATTTAAGTAACGTCTTCTTGAGTTTTAATGGAGGTTTGATTAGCTCATAATTTTCATTTTTTTACCGTTGGAGCTCATCAATTACAAGATTATTGATGGTTGCACCATTAATGCTGTATGGTCGTCTTCTCATATGAGGACCTTGTGGAACTTCTCAGTTGGTCTAGTACATCCAACTTCTACTACCAACCAAACTTTCTCATCTAAAGATTGCAAAAAAAGCTATTATGCGTACTTTCTAGTATGCATAGTTAGTACCATAAAAAAGAGAAGGTATAATCAAAGATTGTCCATGATCCATAACAACGGGGTCAACGGATCAAACAGTAAAGATTAAAACCTAATCAATGTGTGCCTGCTTTGATACCACTCGTTTGGTTAAAAGGATGTACCCCGATTAATTAATTCAGTTACCTAAATTAACTAATTAGATCAAATTACATGCAAATCATGGAGGTACTAACAAATCACCAAATAACTAATATGCATCAAAAAATAAATAACACGATTATTTGTTGATGAATGGGAAAAACTTCTTGTAAGGTAAAAACCCCACCGGGTGAATTTAAGGTCACCACTCCCAAGAATCCATAAATCAACAATCAAATGGTTACAAGTATAAGCAATCTTACCACTACCCTGGTCTATCCAAAATACCAACCTATAGTTGAACCTTTCACTATAATACCTAATTGGACTTGATATTGTAGCGGATTCCTTCCTTTGTCACACAAATCTCCAATTTATGACTAACTGGAGGTACTAACAAATCACCAAATAACTAATATGCATCAAAAAATAAATAACACGGTTATTTGTTGATGAATGGGAAAAACTTCTTGTAAGACAAAAATCCCACCGAGTGAATTTAAGATCACCACTCCCAAGAATCCATAAATCAACAATCAAATGGTTACAAGTATAAGCAATCTTACCACTACCCTGGACTATCCAAAATACCAACCTATAGTTGAATCTTCAGAATCAGGAATGTCTGCTGAAACTTCTGCAATACTTGGAGTGCTAGGAGATGCGGGCTCTTGATCAATAATTTCTTGAGCATCCTTGGGCATAGGAGGAAGAATTTCTTTAGGGATTTCCTCACTAATTTTCTCACTCTAAAGCTTCATCGATAACAACATTTACAATTTCCATCACCTTTTTGGTTCTTTTGTTGTAAACCCGACAAGCCTTACTTGTAGAGGAGTATCTCAAGAATATTTCTTCATTGCTTCAAGAGTCAAATTTCCCCACATTCTCTCTGTCCTTGAGAATGAAACAAGTACTTCCAAAGATTCTGAAATACTTAACAATTGGCTTCCTTCCCTTCCATAACCCATAGGGAGTCTTCTTGGTACTGGGTCTAAAATATACCCTGTTAATCGTATGACACATAGTGTTGACGGCTTCTCCCCACAAGTTTCTAGTCACATCCTTATTGTGCAACATGGCTTTAGCAATCTCTTGAATAACCTTGTTCTTTCTTTCTTCTACACCATTCTATTGAGGAGTAATAGGAGCAGAGAATTCTTGAGATATACTTGATCTAGTGCAAAAGGACTCCATGTAAGAGTTCTCGAATTCTTTATCATGATCATTTCGAATCTGATCAATCTTTAAGCTCTTCTCAATTTGCAATCTAGTGCACAAGGCTTCAGTGTGCTTAGGAGCATCTGACTTGGATCTTAGAGGAATGACCTAAGTATACTTAGTGAAGTCATCTACCACAACCATGATGTATCTCTTTCAACCAAGAGACTCAGCTCTAGTTGGACCCATGATATCCAGATGTAGTAGCTCCAATGGTCTAGATGTAGTGGATGTCTAAGTACCAGGATGTTTAGCTTTTGTCTGTTTCCTAAGCTGGGAAGGTCCACACATAACATTATTCACTCTACTAAGCTTTGGCATCCCCAAAACTAATTCATGCATAGATACAATTGAAAAATGTTTGTAACTAGCATGTCCCATCCTTTGGTGCCATAGATCTTCATTAGGCAAATGAATACTATTGCACACAATATCAGCATCAGGGACCAAACCATAACAATTGTCTAGAGTGGGAAAACCACTTATGAGTTTCTTTCCAAATTCATTCAACACAAGGCATTTCCCTTTTGAGAACAGCACCATAAAGTCTTGATCACATATCTGACTTATGCTTAGTAGGTTCACTCTTAGACCTTCTACATATAGCACATTTGCAATGTTTGGCAGATGGTTCCCTTTCCTTTAATCTATGATTTGCTCCCATCACCAAAAGTGGCATTACCACCTTTCTTAGACTTGAAAACCATAAAGAGAGAGCGGTCTCCAGTCATGTGTCGTGAGCATCCACTGTCAAGGTACCACAAGCATATGTCCATTACCTTGAACGCAAACTTCATCATGAAGAACACCTCATGCTATGATGACAAATCTGTAGGAATGGTGTTCTCTTTCATCTGCCATTTATGGACAAAGCCTTTAACCTTCACGCTTCTCAGACAAATTCCTCTACACATTTTTATTCTGAGACAGTCTGGTTTCTTCTTTGTCATATTAAGATCTTGTTCAATCATCATCATGATAGCTTTCAAATAATTTTTAAACTTGTATTTTCTGAGGCACTCAATCAAATAGAGATTAGAAAAACAAGATGTATTTGAAACAAAAGATCTTTTCTTGTTGATAGCAGCCATGACAACAGGGGTCAATGGATCACACAACAAAGATTAACCCTAATCAGAGTGTGCCTGCTCTGATACCACTAGATAGGCCAAGAATGTATTAACCCCTTGTGATGAATTAACCAATTAATTAGCCAAGTTAATTAATTAATCCAATTAACATGCAAAACACGTGGTAGCACAAACAAATCACTAATTAAGTTAATATGCAATGGAAAATGAAATTGACTCAGTGATTTGTTTACAAATGGGAAAACCTCCAAGACAAAAACCTCACTGGGTGAATTTAAGGTCACCACTCCCGAGAATCCACTATTATCACAACAAGCAGTTACATTCTTCTTCACTTGTTTCTTGGACAGATTTGCATGGCTTCAATACTTAGACTGAACTCTTGTTTCTTGAAGTATTAAGCACATCCTAGGTCTACCCAGTTACAAGTAAAGTACATTTTGTTAAAGAATTAGCTAATTCTAAATGACATATGTTCCTAACATCATTCACATATGTCCTAACATTTTTATTTTTGGAATTTCCATAAGCATATATTTTGCCATGATTTATGTTATGTTATCTTAGGAAAAATGCATGCATATATATATATATATTTGCCTTTTCCATATGAGTGCAAACATGCGGAAATTTAGATGCTAAAAATAAAGTGGGATATAGGTGAGGGGGCTTACCTGATATTCAAAAATTGTGAAATTTATAAGACATATGGGATCGCTGTTAGTTAGCTTTGAAATAGAGTGTGTGCATACGACACGGCTGCTATCACCCACGGTAGATTAGGAACTTGGAAACATTTTAGAAACTCAAAAACTGTGTGATGCGAGGCATACGACACAGTTGCTATTACTTCAAAGCGGGATGTAAGCATATGGCACAGCCACTATCACCCACTCTAGATGTGAATTTGGTATTTCTTCATGGACTTGATAATTTCGTGATGCGAGGCATATGACACGGTCGCTATTACCTCAAGATGGGATGTGAGCATAAGAAATGGCCGCTATCACCCACTGTAAATGCGAACCTGCGATTTCTTTGGGAACTTGATAATTGTGATTACGCGAGGCATACAACACGATGGCTATTACCTCAAGAAGGGATGTAAGCATATGGCATAGCCGTTATCACCTATTGCAAATGCGAACTTAGGATTTCTCTATGAACTAGATAATTGTGATAACGTGAGGCGTGCGACATGGTCACTATGACCTCAAGAAGGGATGTGAGCATATGACATGGCCACTATCACCCACTACAAAAGTGAACTTGGGATTTCTTTGGGAACTTGATAATTGTGAGGACGCGTGGCGTACGACATGGTCGCTATTACGTCAAGAAGGGATGTGAGTATACAGCACGTCCGCTATCACCCACTGCAAATACGAACTCGAGATTTCTCTGGGAACTTGATAATTGTGATGACACGAGGTGTGCGACATGGTCGCTATTACCTCAAGAAGGGATGTGAGCATACGGCATGGCCTCTATCACCCGCTGCAAAATAAGAGCATACGACACAGCCACTATCACCCACTGTAGAATGCGAGCATATGGCACGACTGCTATTACCCACTGTAGAATGCGAGCATACGACATGGCTGCTATCACCCATTATAGAATGTGAGTATACGGCACGACCGCTATAACCTACTATTAATCATGTATAAGAATCTGCCTTCTTTCTCAGAACATGTGCTTGACATAGACTTGCATGATATGTTTAGTAAAAGTGTTAGTACATTTGCATTACCATTTACTTATGGGCTTACCACTTATGCCTAAATTTCTTGCTATTTTGTAGATTATGTCTCATAGAGCAAGCTCTAGGGGAGATCGAGGGAAAGCCCCTATGTATGACACGTCCTAGGGGGACAGTTCTTTCGATGACGAGACCACTTCAACTACTGAGCAGGCAACCCAGGTTTTGCAAAGTCATTTTGATTATAGGAGTGATGATCCTAGGCCTTCTAGTGGTATACCCATGGAGACCAAGTCTAGGAAATGATGCTCTGTTGAGATGGCCATTGTTTTGTCTGAGTCCCATACCATGTCTAGTGGGGCGACTTCATGGCGCTGGTTAGATTGAGGGAAGGGGGCCTCCGAAGGAAAGGTGCGAGCCAAGGATATCCTCATAGACATAGACGATGAATTTCCTAAGCCTGAGGTCCTACTAGAGTTTGGCGCTCGGAGGAGCAGTCTGAGGTCGAGGTTTCCACCATATCGGGCCGAGGCCAACGCTCGCACCCAAACCATAGACAAAGGTATCCAGGACACTTACCTTCAGTGGGGGCTAAGGGATCATCCTTCCGCACTAGCATGGAGGGGAGAGTTATGTCGCATTTCCTTTGTAGTCATTCAGATTCTGATTATATGTTTGTGCTAATAAGTAGCTTCTGATTTCAAATGTAGAAAGGGTGCTTGGTCCACTTTTCTCCGATTGTTGTTCACTCTTAGGACCCACTCGTAGTATACCGCTTTTTTGAAGAA
Source organism: Quercus suber (assembly GCF_002906115.3). Lineage (NCBI taxonomy): Eukaryota > Viridiplantae > Streptophyta > Magnoliopsida > Fagales > Fagaceae > Quercus > Quercus suber. Next base: position 425,128 of record NW_027069469.1, on the reverse strand, counting down.
GTAAGGGTTTAAGGACTTCCTGTAGATTCCCCAATTCACCATGAGGCACGGGATTGCGGAGGCTTTGGTGTGGTGGTTTCATACCGAGACAGGCACCTTCCATTTGAGCTGCGGGGAGTATGCGGTCCTCCCACTTGATTGGATGACCATTTTGAGTATCAAGTTTAGTGGCCACCAAATTCCAGCCAAGGGGATGAGTTTTGATATGGCTTGTGACCACTTGGGCATCCCTCTTCCATTGACTACAGAGACGAGGGGATATTTCGAGCCCACTACATTGCCACAGATCCATACTGAGTGGCTGTAGAGTTGTATTCCCTGGGACGTGGCCCCCACCAATGCTTATCTTCGTCGATTCTTCCTATGGTTTCTTGGTAGTGGTTTCTTGGGTAACAATTGATCAGTGTTGACTTGCCAGCTACTATAGGCCATAGGGGTAGTCTCTGGCATCAAGACATACGACTGGGGGTCGATGACCTATGTCTTTTTCATGTCTTTCTTAAGGTGGGCCTCCCAACGAGATTTCAGGAGTTCGGAGGGATGTTGGCAGATATTGAGATGGTGGGCATATGAGTACATCCCAACCTTGCGGCCACATTATACAAGCTTGTCTAAAACAGCGTACCCTTGAGCATATGTTTGGGCTCATTGTAGAATCACAAGGGTTGTTGTAGTGCAGCCGGTCACTATTTTCTCAGCTTTAGATTATGTCACCCGGGATGTGATCATAGTGCACCCTTATGATGGGATGCTCTTGGGAGGCTAGAGCTCACCACTACTATGGGCCAGTTGAGGGTCCGACGTTGGTTTTGGGCCTTAAAGAGCTTGGAGTTCTTTTTGGCGGAGAGGACCTTCCATTAGGTTATGCTGGTCTACAAAGCACCGAGGGATCCGCCTTCTCACGGTTTGTCATCTGAGGCCATGGTCTTGGGCCATGATTTAGTCCTTCCTGTCAAAAAGAGTGATATGAGTGTTAAGTATATAAGAGATTATTTAATCGTACTCATCACAAACACGAGCCATAAAGCTCATTTGCTTAGTTGTGCACTGAGATGCTCATCTAAGCTACTAGAGATACAAAGTTTAGAAAACTTTGTTTCTAAGGCCATCCAAGGTACACAAGTACCAATGTACACAAAACACACTGTTTTTGTATTTTTTTGATTTTTTTTTTTTTTTATGAAAACAAAATAAAGCAAAAAACTGAAAACAAACACCTAAAAACAAGTTAAACAAAACATAGCATAAAAACTAGATTGACTCAAAAAGAGGGAGAGATAGAAAAAGTGACTAAATCACTTTGAGCCTTTTTCCTTCCATATCTTGGAAGAACCTTTCCTTTGAGCAAATCTTTGATCTGGTGGTGAGGGGGAAGAATTGAAACCGTTCAAGTTCGAAAGGAACATGAGGGCCTTAAGAAGATCTCCAAGAGGAGCAAAAGAGGATGGAAACTAATTTTGGTTTCCGGACGAGATCATATTGTTGCTTTGTTGAATGGCTAACCACATGTAGTAATTTGGATGAGTATGCCCTGAAGCTCCACAGTGATGACAGAGATGTTGCTTCTTCCATTTAGACTTTTGGTTATTACCCTTCTTAGTCCTAGGGTTCCTAGTCTCTTTCTTATCAAGTTTAGGGGGTGCTCCTAAGATAGATTTGCCTTTGTCTATATTCTCGCTAGCTAAATCAATTTTGACATCATCATTCTCAGAATTAACATTATTAGTAGGTGAGACAAATATGGTAGTATTAGAAGACCCCAAATCGGTTCTTTCATGACAGCCTTTGAAGTTTTAAATCCATGACAGCCTTAATTCCTTCATAGGTTGTCTGGGAAATAGTCCATGCTTTCTTAGCAGTTTTAGTTAAGGATATCTTCTTGAATTCCTCATTAGTGACCGCATTAAATAAAGCATCAAATACTCTGCTGTTGAAGTTTGCCGCTTTAATCTTGGCATCATCCCAATCAACCGACGCTTTCTTTGGTTTTGTCCAACCAATCTCCACAATCTGCCATACTTTTTCATCTAAAGACTATAAGAAAGCTCTCATGCGTACTTTCTAGTATGCATAGTTAGTGTCATCAAATAAAGAATGAATAATTAAAGATTTTCCTTTATCCATGACAAACAGGGGTCAATGGATCACACAACAAAGATTAACCATAATCAGAGTGTGCCTGCTTTGATACCACTAGATAGGCCAAAAATGTATTGACCCTTTTGGTAACTTAATCAAATTAATTAGCCAAGTGAAATTAATTAGATTAACTTACATGCAATAAGCCTGGTAGCACAAACAAATCACCAACTAAGTTAAATGCAACGGAAAATAAATTTGACACAAGTGTTTTGTTTACGAATAGGGAAAACCACCGAGGCAAAATCCCATCGGGTGAATTTAAGGTCACCACTCCTGAGAATCCACTATTATCAAAAGAAGCAATTACAAGTAAAAGGAATCTCATTACCTAATACCAACCTACAATTGAACCCTTACCCCAATACATAGTTGGACTTGTAATGTAATGAAAATCTATCCTTTCAATGCATGGCTCTCAGTACGTGACTAACCAATCGATGCATGGATCCAAGTACGTGACTAACACACCAACTTGAGGAAGATGTTGGCTGCAAAGTTCTTCATTTCATCCACACAATGAAGATCAAGAAGCTCATTGGTTACAAAACCCTTGGCACAAAGATGCCACAGCTTCTATAAGAGAAAGATGAACTAGAAAAAATTGTCTTCGGTCACAATATGCATGAGTAATCACTTTGCATCAAGTTGCATCACCTTTTACTGCCCTTAAAATAATCCTTATATATGTCAAGGATTGTGAGAAAAGAAACTTAATAACTTGGATATGCGTGAAAAACAGATCTAAAAATCTGAATTTCATAATTCTCAAGAGATATAGCTTCTGTCAAGAGCTGTGGAGAATCTGTCATTAGACCTTGTAGAGATTATCTGTCGAGCTATCTGTCGAGCTTTAATGAACAACACTTCTTTACTTGTTTCTTGGACAAATTTGCATGGCTTCAATACTAGACTTGAACTCTTGTTCCTTAAAGTACTAAACCCATCCTAGATCTACCCACTTACAAATAAAGTGTGTTTTGTCAAAGGATTATCCAATTTACAATAACATATGTTCTAACTAGTTCCACATATGTCCTAATAGATTTCAACTATTTGAAAGGAATCAAACAAGAATCGAAAAAGGTAGTGAGTTTTGGCCTAAAACGAATCATTATCGATCCGTCAAGAGACAACTTCGATTGATCAAAAAAGCTGAAACTCAAAATTTTTTAAAACTTGAAATTTTCTGCTAAAACAAAATTCAAAACCAGTTTTCATGATATGAAATGCATATGAATGATTCCAAAAGTTTTCAAAAACAAATCTGCTTCAAACAATGAAATTTTCGTCATAAAAAATTTAACTTTTCCTCATCAAAAAATTCCAACCCAAACCGTAAAATGAGTATTTAAAATCACATAGTGTATAATTTTGGTTGATCAAATCAATTAACACACAATCATATGTACAAAGTTTAACAAAGATTTGGTATAGTGTGAGCAACTAGTAAGTGTATAAGTTACATAATTCAATAAAATTTCTACATCATCAATCACATTAGTTTGAAAGTGACTATCACCTAAAGAGCTACATCATATAACTCCCACATCTTCTATAAAACAAGCTTGCAATCATGTAAAAGCATTTTGTTTCTTTTTGCCTTTTCTTTTTCTTTATTTTCATTTGAATTTTTCTTATAAGCACAATCAAATATATCATGCCATGGGCATATAAAAGATAGAAAATAAAATACCCTTGTTACACTTTTTTTTTTCAACACCCCGTTCAATCTTGCTATGCAAGAGTTGCACCTTACTAAGCACAACTTTTATAATTTGCACAGAGGTGTTAATGATTGGTGAGTAACAAATGTGAGATGGTTATTTATGTCTTTCTCTTAGGATTTTCTAGTCCTTACAATCAAAAGAATGTGACATCAAAATCAAGATTGTTTGTTAAAAGACTATAAACAATTCACATAATTAAGCACTATATATCACAAACTAGTAAAGTGCAGAAAATAGCTCATCGAAGCTAAAAAAGGTAAACAATCATGAAATGCAAAATTCATTAGCCAACCTCAATTACACACTTGGTGGTGTGTAATATAAAAAATCTTTTTGCATTTTTTTTTTTTTACTTTTAATTTTTTTATTTAAAAAAAAAAAAAAAAAAAAAAAAAAAAACTTAGAAAACATCCTAATCAAGCCTAAAGGGGAGTAGGATGGTATGGCCAATGAATTTGGTGACAAAAGACAAACCTAAGCAAAAACAATTTGGTCCAAAGGATAGAGAGATTAAGCACGAGGACTATGTCAGACAGACTCATTAAGATCGAGTTTTTTGCATCCACACTCTCTTAGATGAAAACACAGAGTTGGAGTTTCTAGACATATGAGATTTTTGATCAACTCTAGTATTGGCATATAGGCTGAGAGCCTTTAACAATTCATGAATAAGTGTCATGGTATCTTGTGCTTTTGACAAAGACACTTTTTGTTTAGTTGCTTGCAACTTGAAGCAATTTGGGTGAGTATGCCTAGCTCCACCTTAGAAGTGACAAAACTACTGTGGTTTGTGGTTTTTTTTTTTTTTATTACTTTCAGATTGAGTAAGTTTCATGGGTTTTGTTTCACTAAGATCTACCCTAATCTTTCTAGTAGCTAGAACCTCTTCCTTAGGTACCCTAACATCAGGATTAGGCATAGATTCAGCAGGAACAAACTTGGTGGGGCTCACAACAGAAGATAAACCACTCTTAACAACCCTAACCCTATCATATCAGATGAATATTTTTTACCATTCAACATATTATCAAGTTTAGAAGAAGAAATTCTATTAAGTTGTTCTCTAGTAATAGATAATTCAGATTCTAAACTTTTACTTTTTCAATCAAGGACATGTTCTCAATCTCAACAGCAGTTATAAGTTCATTGGCATCAAATAATTTGACCAAAAGATTTTCTTTTCATGTTCAAGGCTTTCTATTAATTTTTAAACCTAGGTCAACATTCATGCCATATTTTGCTACAATCTTGCAAAGTTTATTGTATGCCTCTCACAAGTTAGTGTTTTCAAAGAGTTCCCCATCAGACTGGTTCTCATCAAGAGTCTCAATTTCACCTACTATAGCTGTAGCAGTGAAAGCCATAAAATTTCCTTCATGATCACTTTTAGACTCATGATCAAGTCCTTTATCGTCACTAAGAGTAACAGCTATAGCTTACCCTTTGACCTAAAATATGTGGGATATTTAGACCTAAGATGACCATACTCTTGACAACCAAAACACTGTTCGCCTAAAGAATTGTTAGAAGATTGAACAGCTTTATCTTTTGCTTTTTAAAAACATTGTTTTTAGTTGTTTCATTCTTTGTCACATTCTTAGGGTCAGTATTTTTTTTTTTGGATTTCTTGCACTTCTATTGTTGTTTCTTAGAAAATTTATAAAGTTCTTGGTAAGATAAGCAATCTTTGTACAAGGGATCTTGTTTGTTTTTAGACCCTTTAAAACAAACTGGATTAACCTAGTTAATAAGCCAAGTTATTACTTAGTCCAAATTCCAGATCTAGGTTAACAAAATCATATATCATATCAATGTAAAGTGCGGAATATAAAGAACACAAAGATATGATCACCAAGGAAACCAAATCTAAAAAAAACCTGGGGAGGATTTAACCTAGCTATTCTCAAGGTAAACCTGAATCCACTATGAAAGAATCGAAGTTTGCACAATAGCGACTTAGACCACTAACATCCTATTGCTACCCACCAGTAGAAAACTTACTAACACGACCACGTGCAAGCTCCAAGACTACGGACTCCTTCTTTCTTGGATTTTCTAGCAAGTACAAGCACTCTCGCTTGCATATCTTTAAGCTCTTATGGCAGTACTGAATGATCATCAAGTTCTTGAAGAAATCTCCTTCTTGATAATCCTAAGCTTGTGTGAAGGCAAGCAACTCTCAGATCTCACAAGAGATTCACACAAACAGCAATATGAACAACTCAAAAACATGGCTAGGGTTTCCCTTATATACTTAAGGCAAAACATAAAAGCCTAAACGTTTTAATGAGCTAAGGCTGAGTTGGAATTCTGTAGAAAAATTCATTTTGCTTGATTTTCAATTGATCGAGCCTAAGCTTCGATCAATCGAGCCAGGCCAAAATGCATACTGAATTCTACACCAGCTCGATTCCAACTTTACATAAAAGACACAACTTTGAGCAAGTCTAAACAAGACTAAACAACCTGTTTTGATCATGGTTTGCCAACATTACACATTAGAGTTCTAAATACATTAGTTCCTAAGTTTTTAGAACCTAACAAACTCCCCTTTTGGCAATCCGTGACAAAACACAACTAAATGCTCAAAGTTTACAAAGAAAAGCCCTTTACAAAAAAAAAAAAATTTCTCATTACAACAAATCCAATCCTAACTACTATCCATCAGTTGCAAGTGTAGACAGCAGCTCAATTAAATCAGCCTGTATAATTCCTAAAACACTAATCAAAACGCATAAACGCATGTGTGGAAAAATACAAGTAAACAAAATAAATTCTTGATTTCACAAAACACAAAATAAAGACATATATCAATGAATAACTCATAAATATAAATCACTAAGCAGTGAAACAAGAAATATATATAACAAACAAAATGTATCTCCCCCTAACATGAATAGCCCAACAAAAATACACCAAGAGCCAAAAATGTAAATACAAAGTGCAGCTCCTAGATACAATCTAATCATCACAGGCTCCAAAACAACCAAAACTCCCTCTAAAAAAAAAAAAAAAAAAAAAAACTCTACAAGCTATACAAATGCTACTCCCCCTTTTTTGTGACGGAATGCCAAAGGGCAATCAGAATCCATCATCAAAAGAAGGTGGCAAAGGAGATCATCTAAAATGTGTCAACTCTGCACGCAAAGCACAAACCTCATCGAGCAAGTCCACCAAAATATGTCCATGGGTCACCTGAACGGTCAAGACATGATCCAACATACATCGAATGTCTGAATCATCTAAAGTAGTAGGTGGAGGAACATCAGCATCAGCAGCAGCAGTAGTAGCACTAGACGTCTCAGCCTGTGCATCACCTATAGAAGTGGGAGGAGGGGGTACAGCACCAGAAGTCTTAACTCTAGCTCTCAAATGAGCAGCCCTCTGCCAAAGGAAAGTGGCACCTATGGGACCAGTAATGTGTACGGGCACAGACGTAGGGAAACCATCTAAACCTAAAAACAACAAAATCCTATGAATGAAAATAGGGTAAAAAAAAGCATGACCAACAACGCTACTCCTATGAACTTCGTTCATAGAACAAAGAAATAGATGAGGGAAAGAAATAGAAGCACCAGAAACAAGGGCATAAAAAAACACACATCGCTCAATAGGGATGGTGTGAAGATGAGAAATAGACTACAAAGAATGACATGCTATCCTAAGGAAAAGATATGTAGTCTTAGTAAGCTCAGCGGACCTGATCCGAGGATCAGAACCCCACTGGATAGAAGACCCAGTGACGTTTGGCATAACATCATCAAGGGGTGGAGACTCCTCATAGGGATAGACGGGCTACCTAATGATCGGAACCCTAAGAGCCTCAGCCACTACCCTAGGGGTAATGGTGAACTCTACACCTCGTATCCAACTCCAAACAAGGGTGTTGGAATCATTGATGTGGCAAGAGATGTTACACCCCAAACCACAAAGGGTCCAAGGCATGAAAAAGACATCTCAAAAAACCTGTAGATTTTCTTTTTTTTTTGACAATCCAATCCACATAAATCATATCAAAAACCAACATTAAGAATTATCATAATAATTTTTAACGGTTTTAGACCCCTTAAAACACACAGATTGCGTAGCCTAGATTAATTAGCCAAGTTGTTACTTAGTCAAATTAAGCAATTCTAGGTTAAAACAATCCAAACAATCATATCAAGATATAATGCAGCGGAAAATAAATAACACAAGATATGATCACCCAGGAAACCACACGGTAAAAACCTGGGGAGGATTTGACCCACCGATCCTCAAGGCTAACCTGAATTCACTATGAAAGAATTGAAGTTCGTACAAAAGGACTACAAGCTCCCCGCTCGACTTCCTAATGCTACCCACCAGTAGAACTTCCTGACACGACCACGCGCAGGCTCCGAATCCACGGACTACTTCTTTCTTGAATTCTTCAATCAGCTACAAGCTCCCCGCTTGCTTTTCTTTTAAGTTCCAATGGTTGCAACAATAATGATCTTCAAGATGTTGAAATAATCTCCACCATGAAAACCCTAAGTTTTGTGTAAAGGAAAGCTCCTCAAAGATCTCACACGAGATTCACACAAAACAGCAATGTATGAGCAACAATACAATATGGGCCACCTTCAAAAACGTGGCTAGGGTTTTATTTATATACCTAGGGTAAAAACATAAAACCCTAAACGTTTAATGAAGTAGGGCTGAGTTGGAAATTCTGCAAAAATTCAACCTGTGCGATTTTCGATCGATCGAGTCTATTCTTCGATCGATCGAGCCAGGCCGAGAGTCCCAAGTACTTCTGCAGCCACTCGATTCCAACTTTACAATATTAAACCAACTTTGAGCAAGTCTAAATAAGACACCATACAATGTTTTGATCATGGTTTGCCAACATTACAAATTAGAGTTCTAAATACATAAAATCCTAAGACCTTAGAACCTAACAAACTCCCCCTTTGGCAATCCGTGACAAAACCCTAATTAACAGCTCAAAGTTTTACAAATAAAAAGCCCTTTACAAAGATAATGCTCATAAAATTCAATTCAGCCTAACTACTATCCATAGTTGCAAGTGTAGACAGCAGCTTAGTTGAATCAACCTGTATAATCTTGAAATACTCAACAAACGCATAAACGCATGTGTGACAGTAAAGAGTAAAACAACAGGTATAAGTTTCTTGTAAGATCACACAACACAAAATAAAGACATATAAAAATGAACAAGTCATAAATATAAATCAATACGCAGTGAATCATAAAGCAACAAGAATCAAAAAAATATCATGTATATCAATAATGTTGTTACTCCCCCTAACATGAATATCCCCAAAAATGATATACAAAGTGAAGCACATAGATACAATCTAAAAACTCCACAAGCTCCTCTAAAACAAAAAAAAAATCTCCCCCTAACAACAAAAACTCTACTACAAGTCAAAACTCCACTCCCCCTTTTTGTGACGGAATGCCAAAGAGCAATCACAAGTCGCCATCAAAAGGAGGTGGTGAGGGTGAATGAAGACGCGCAAGATCAGCTCGGAGAGCACGCATCTCATCCAGCAAGTCCACCAAAATCTGACCATGAGCCTGCTGAACAGTCATGACAGTCTCCAAAGTACGACGAACATCAAAGTCGGCCGAAGGAGGTGGAGGAACATCAGCAGCAGCATCATCATCACCAACAGGAATAGGAATATCCTCACCAGCCATACCTGCAGAAGAAGAAGGAGGAGGTGGACTACCAGAGGGCTCAGATCTAGGGTGTTTAGAACCAGCTCGAAGATGAGCGGCCCTCTGTCTAAGAAAAGACGCACCTAAAGGTCCTATCACATGGACGGGCTCAGAGGAAGGAAAGTCATCAAGACCAAGAAAGAGAAGAATCCTATGAATGAAAATAGGATGAACAAGAGCATGAGCAGTAGATGAACTCCTATAAACTTCGTTCAAAGAACGAAGAAAAAGATGGGGAAAACTAATAGGAGCATCAGTAACAAGAGCGTACAGAAAAACACACCTCTCAAGAGGAATGGTGTGAACATGGGAAATAGGCCAGATCGAATGACAAGCTATCCGAAAGAACAGATAGTGCAACCCAGAGAGCTCAGCAGAAGTGATCCGAGGATCAGAACCCCACTGGACAGTAGTACCAGTGACGTATGACAAAACATCGCTAATCTCGGGAGACTCATCATAAGGATAGACAGGATGCTGGACCAAAGGTACCCCTAGAGCATCAGCCACTACCCGAGGAGTAATGGTGTACTCTACGCCTCGTATCCAACTCTTAACTAGAGTGTTGGAATCATAGACGCGGATAGAGATGTTCGAATAGAACTCTCTAATCAAGGCAGAAGGTGGAGGAGGATCAGAAACATCCACCAAGGGTAACCAACCCCGACGCTCAAAATTTGCCCTAATGGCAGGATCAAGCTCATCTAATAGCACAGAACGCTCAGCCCAAATCTTTCTCTTAACGGTCAGTTTCTCAAAAGTCTCTTGGTTTTCCTCACTCGGAAACCTCTCACTATCAAAGGATGGAGGGGGTGAAGGAGAAGGTGAGGGAACACTCCTACGGGCTCTAGTTTTCCTAGGCATAGTGCTAAGGAAAGGACAGAGACACAAAGAGAAAAACACAAAGAAACAAGAGAAAACAAAACCAAGGGCAGACTGCAAATTAGCACAATAAATAATATAGAACAAAAATCTATATGATGCATGAACAATAAAATGTTGTGATGCATGATCTAAATGCAGTGACAAATTAAGTTTAATTGAGAGTAATTGGACAAAATTGGCTTGAACAAGGAATTTCTATCAAAAATCCCAAAAATTTGAAAAACCACTTGAAAATTTTGCAACAAATTGATGAATTGAGCATTACAAAACACAGCACATAGATTATAATGCTTAATTACACCAACACAACAAGCCAATTTCATCAAATTCTACCCAATTTAACAAAAGCCCCAATTCGGATCAAGAACAAACCCTAGAATTTTCAATTTTTCACAAAACACAAAATTGATCAAATTAACCACCAAGGATCATTAATATAATGTGTCCCCACAAAAACCCAATGATCAATTTCATAAAATAAGGTTTGAATCAACAGAAAATCCAAAAAGAATAAAGTCCGAAAATTACCCTTAAATGCATGGATTTATGCATGAAATAATGAAAATAACATCAAAAGGAAGGGCAAAAGAGTCTTACCGGCTTGAGGAAAGAGAGATTTTGCAAAAACAACGGAGGAAAACGACAAAATTCCTGAGGTGTGGAGCCTTGCCAACGCGGAGAGAGAGAAAAGTTTGAAAAAAATTTGAATAGAACCTTTGAAAAAGTCAGAACTGAACTTTTAAAAAGCTTTTCCACGATATTCGATCGATCGAAAATTACATTCGATCGATCGAAAAGCACAGTCATTTTAAGACAAATGAGAGCACTTTTTCGATTGATCGAAAAATAGGTTGGATCGATCGAAATGGGCAGAGGCTCACTAAATTTTGGAAAAATCACAGTTTTTGAAAGACACAAGCCGAATTTTGAAAATAACTCCTCAAAGCATTAAATTGAAGAAACAAAATGCATGAGTATGAGATGGAATGCTTTTTCAAAAACCCAAAATTTTGAACCCAATATTCTTAAACAAATTGCAATCAACCTCCCATTATATTTTCTCAAGCAACAAATATGTTGTGCATAAATCTCAAGATATTTTCAAACTTGGTTGGTCAGACCAAAAACACACACTAGCATGTACAGTGTTTAACAAAGAGTAACTTGTGTCGTGTGTGATACTAGCAAAAACTTGAGATACATGTGAGGTGATATGTGAATAGCAATCAATCACAAAGTCTACAAAATTCATCACATAGAATTCAAAAGAGACTATCACCTAAAGAGTTACATCCTATAACTCCCACATCTCCTAGAACAAAAGCTTGCAATCATGTAAGTTTCTTGTATTTTTGCCTCTTATTTGCATGAGATGGCATTCAGCCTAATAGTACACACCGGTTTGAATTAAGTGAATTGGCATCAAGCCTAATAGTACACACCAGTTTTAATTTATTTTGAGGCTACACCTTATGTTCTTTTTGTGCATGTGCTACACTTTCTCGAGCACAGAATCTTATGATATGCACTAAGGTGTTCATGATTGGCTAGTGAACAGTGGTGAGATGGTTATTTATGCCTTTCTCAAAAGGATCAAGTCCGACAGTCAAATAACATGTGACTTCAAGATTAAGACAAAGTGATAAACACCATAAACATCTTTCCCACACAACATGCACTACAAAGCTCAAACTAGTAAAGTGCAATAAAGTAAGCTCATCCAAGTTAAACAAGGTACATAAGACATGTTATGTGTAAATAAATTGACCAACCTTGTTTTTCAAAAATCAAGAACAATATGTTCAACATAAATTTGCTTCCTTCTTTCCCTTTTTTTTTTTTTTTTTTTTTATTTTTTTATTTAAAGGAAAACAAATAAATCCTAGAATGAAATGCATGAATGTAATGCAATGCAAGTCCTAGAACAAAGAAAACACAAAAAAAAAAAAAAAACAATGGTCACAAAAGAATAGAGCAATGAAGCACAAGGACCATGTCAGAAAGACTCAAGTATTTCGAGTCTTTTGCATCCAAAACTTTTTAGATGCACCATGAGCATTGGAGTTCTTATTCACATTTGAGTGATTCCCAACTCCATGATTGGAATAAAGGTTTAACACCTTTACCAATTCACCAATTAATGCCATAGGATCTTGTGCTTGAGGCACAGGCACTTTTGGTTTATTTGCTCTCTTATCAGCTTGAAGCTTGTAACAGTTAGGACGAATATGTCCAGACTTACCACAATAATGACAAACCCACGCAGGTTTACCATGCATCTTGTCCTTAGATTTGGTAGGCTCCTTAGGTTTAGATTCTCTTAAGTCTACCCTAGTCTTCTTAGGTGGTGAAACTTCTACAGGTTTAACTACCTCACTCACAGGTGGTTTGACAGTATCACTCACAACCTCACTCACAGAAGGTCCAGAAGAAGAAGAAGGAACAAAAGTAGTGGAATGTGGTCCAGTATCAAAGATGCTTTCAACATATCCTAACCCAGTTTTATCAGAAGGATACTTTTGAACATTCAGCATGTGATCAAGTTTAGAACTAGCAGATCTAGCAACAGATAAATCATGTTCCAAAGTTCTAACTTTATCAAGCAAAAGCATATTCTCAGATTTAACATTATTCAAAAGTTCATTTGCATCAAACAGTTTAACAAGCAAATTTCTCTTTTCAAGCTCAAGAGAATCAATTTTCTTTAGGCCAAGATCAACTTTCATAGCATCCTTTGCAGCAATTTTGCAAAGTTTGTTATAGGCCTCTTGAAGATCTGCATCTTCAGAGAGTTCCCCATCAGAAGGGTTCTCTTCAGCAGATATGCCTTCATTGACTATAGCAGTAGCCGTGAAAGCAATGAAGTTTCCATCCTCGTCACCACCGGACTCATCATCAGAAACCTCATTATCACTAAGGGTTACAGCCATAGCTTTACCCTTAGTCCTTAAGAATGTAGGACATTCAGACTTCACATGACCATACCCTTGACAGCCAAAACACTGAGGACCCAAAGAGTTATTAGAAGATTGACCAGAATTTTCTCTAGGTTTTTCAAAATTGTTAACCTTAGTGGGATCATTCTTCCTAAAATTTCTAGGTTCAGCAGTGTAAGTACCTCTTGCCTTTCTATTTGTATTCCTAAGAAAGTTCTTAAAGTTTTTGGCAAGATAGGCAATCTCTGTAGCAGAGAGCTCATCATCAAATCCACCACCATCAACATCATCAACTGACTTAAGAGCCATTGATTTGGATTTGTTCACTTTAGGTAGGTCAGACTCATAGGATTGAAGAGATCCTACAAGCTCATCAACAGGGATGGAGTCCACATCCTTGCTTTCAGTTATGGCAGTCACTTTGGGTCTAAAGTCTTCAGTTAAAGATCTAAGAATCTTCCTAACAATCTTAGGTTGATCATAGATTTCACCCAAATTAAAAGCAGAATTAACAATATCATTCAGTTTGGCATAAAATTCATCAAAGGATTCATCATCAGACATCCTAATGTTTTCAAACCTAGAAGTTAATTGCTGCAGTTTGTTTATCTTAACTGCCTTTGTGCCTTCATGCACAGTTTGGAGGATTTTCCAAGCAGTATGAGCAACCTCAACATTAGAGATTCTCTTAAATTCCTCCATAGAAACAGCATTAAAGATAGCATTCATAGCTTTGCTATTGAAGCTTGCTGCTTCTTTTTCAGAAGTTTGCCACTCACTCACAGGAGTAGCGGGCTTCTCCCATCCGTATTCAACGGAATTCCAAACCCTTTCATCAATGGATTTCAGGAATGCTTTCATCCTTACTTTCCAATAGGCATAGTTGTTCCCATCAAAATGAGGAGGAACAAACAGAGAGTGTCCATGCTCCATGACAACAGGGGTCAAGGATCAGCTCAGAGATTAAAAATCTCAAACAAAAAGAGCTACCAGCTCTGATACCACTTGAACGGTTTTAGACCCCTTAAACACACAGATTGCGTAGCCTAGATTAATTAGCCAAGTTGTTACTTAGTCAAATTAAGCAATTCTAGGTTAAAACAATCCAAACAATCATATCAAGATATAATGCAGCGGAAAATAAATAACACAAGATATGATCACCCAGGAAACCACACGGTAAAAACCTGGGGAGGATTTGACCCACCGATCCTCAAGGCTAACCTGAATTCACTATGAAAGAATTGAAGTTCGTACAAAAGGACTACAAGCTCCCCGCTCGACTTCCTAATGCTACCCACCAGTAGAACTTCCTGACACGACCACGCGCAGGCTCCGAATCCACGGACTACTTCTTTCTTGAATTCTTCAATCAGCTACAAGCTCCCCGCTTGCTTTTCTTTTAAGTTCCAATGGTTGCAACAGTAATGATCTTCAAGATGTTGAAATCATCTCCACCATGAAAACCCTAAGTTTTGTGTAAAGGAAAGCTCCTCAAAGATCTCACACGAGATTCACACAAAACAGCAATGTATGAGCAACAATACAATATGGACAACCTTCAAAAACGTGGCTAGGGTTTTATTTATATACCTAGGGTAAAAACATAAAACCCTAAACGTTTAATGAAGTAGGGCTGAGTTGGAAATTCTGCAGAAAATTCAACCTGTGCGATTTTCGATCGATCGAGTCTATTCTTCGATCGATCGAGCCAGGCCGAGAGTCCCAAGTACTTCTGCAGCCACTCGATTCCAACTTTACAATATTAAACCAACTTTGAGCAAGTCTAAATAAGACACCATACAATGTTTTGATCATGGTTTGCCAACATTACAAATTAGAGTTCTAAATACATAAAATCCTAAGACCTTAGAACCTAACAAATTTCACTGAATATACTCTCAAAGTAAGTCAGAGCTCTAAGAAATAATTACAAGGACCATTGGCCACAAAAGAATAGAGGTCTGAATAATTAATTACATATCACAGCTTGTCCCATCAGTGGAAATAACATCACAACCACTTTAATATACAAAAGAATGAGTCAAGCCTATTCTAAGATTTACACCATCTAATATACCCATTACAAAAGTTCAGCCTCCATCAATAGTTAGTCTAACTACTATTGGCCACCAAAAAGCTGTCTCAAAAGACTGTTGCCTACTCTGAAGAGGTTATAAAATAATGAGATGAGACAGAGCCCAGTAAGTAGCATATTTAATGGGGGTGGGGGAAATGTAGTTTCATCTACTATAATAATAGTAATATGACAAGAATGATTAAATAATGAAATATAAGTACCTCAAAGTAAATATTTTGAAACCATATGCTATAATCTGTGAGCAATAATAGTATAATTCCAAAGCCATAATTTCTAACATATGGTGATTTATCTCAAATATACCACACTACCACATAGACCGGTCAGGGGATTCACCCATTCATAACTGACATGATATTGTCCTCTTTGGTATGCAGACTCTTCGCCTCATGGACAGCAGCCTCACCCATACCCTCAAGGTTTTTCTCTCCCCCCATGGGCAGCAGAGAGAGCACGTCAAATAGGACCTCTCTTGCATATGGTCTCTTGGCCCCATGGACAGCAGCCTCACCCACACACAATCAAGGAATCCTCTTCCCCCCATGGATAGCAGGGAAGAACGCGTCATTCAAAGTGAAAGGGCACTGACCTAAACTTGATTGCGTTGTCACAAAGACCACGAAAACCAAATCGGGTGATCGCCGGGAAATCACACATGGCATGGTGTTAAAACAACATAAACTCACAGGTTACACTACTTTGAAACACATAGTTCATATCCAGGTAGTTTCAAAAAACCTTAAATAATCTAACTTCTACAAAGTTTGTAAGGTTTTCAACTTCATTCTTATCAAGAGATTTTCTATCAATTTCCCAAATACTAAGACAAGATAAGCATCTTAAATTTTCCAATACAGCATAAAATCCAAGATTTTCTTATCAAGATTAAATAAAAGATGCTCATTTTTCTATATCAACAATTCATGCATTTCCCCAAATGCAATACCAAATATGATGCATATTCATATATATAATCATATATATGTTAAGGTTATGACACAATAGTTTTTAGGAAAATATAGTTTCCATAGGTAATTTCCAAAAACGTGTCTAACCCAAAAACAACATTAATGTTATTTTTCAAAATCCCATTAAAAAGCTACTTACCTCGCAACCTCAAAATCCTAATTCTCCAAGCTCCAAGGAGATTAGCTAGAACCTAAACAACATCAAGTAAACCTACCACAATAAGTATAGAACCTGAAATTGCATCTAGCCACAATTTAGGAATTGCCAAGTAATCACTTAATTAGGCAAGCCTAGTATTTAACCTCATCAATAATAATATATTCTACTTCCATAATTTCTCAAAAAATGGATTCACAAGGCATAAACTCCAATTTATAGAGTTAATCCATTTAACATCATCTCCAACATTATGACTAACTTCCATAAAATTTAAACTACATCATTAAGAGACCCATGAAAGCAAAATCAATATATCCTCCAAGACAAGAAATTTAGAACTTCAACTAACTCCAATAACCCAATGGCAATGGAAAAATTAAATTTACCAACCATCACATGTTTTAACTAAAAACTCCTAAATTTTTCCACCATACATAATCCTTAAGTAGTCATCAATAGCACAAAATATATATTCATTCATCAAATAATTCCACCAATACAAAACCCATACATAAAAACACATAAATATCACTTCCAAAGCTCATAAAGGGTATCATTATTAAAACTTAAATAAAAATAACCTCAAGCAAAAATTCAAAACCCACCAAAAATATGAGAAATTTTTACCTAAAAAAAAAAGGATGTGAAGGTATTTATGGGGGAATCTAGGTAACTAGGCATAAGTATCAAACTTTATAGTTAGTTGGCTCGGTTCGGAAAGTATATGACATAGTAGCATCTCGAGTCTTAAAGACTCGATTTTGGGCACGTAAATCAAGTCTTTGAGACTCGGTTTTAATGATCTGAGTTGGCAAAATTCCCAGGTGGAGTACACGTGGAACTCGAGTTTTAGAAACTCGAGTTCCACATAGTCATGTACACGGTTTGAACTCGAGCCTTAGAGACTCGGTTTGCTAAAAGCGAAACCGAGTCTTAGAAACTCGATTTTTTAATGAGTTAAGCTGGTCATGTCTCACTGGCGCTGGCACACTTGCTTCTCACATTTTGTAATGTTGGGTCATGTCTCACTGGCACACTGGCACTGGCACCTTCACTCACTATTGATTCTCATGTTTTGTAATGCTAGGTCAGTGAGATTCCTTCACTATTACTTCTCATGTTTTGTAATGAAAAAGTAATCCTCTCACGTTTTGGAATGAAAAAGCAGCCCTCCTCTCAGCAAAACTTCAGTAGTCTTCTCTCTACATTGGTCCTCTCTCAGAACTAAAAAAGCACATCGCATACACACTACTCCTCTCTCAAATCTCATACACAGCAGAGCTGAACATTGCTCCTCTTAACTTTCACACAAGCTCAACATTCATTTTAGTCTCACTCTCATACAATCGCAGCAGTACATTTACACGTCTTCATGTCAGGTAAGGGTCTCCTCACTCTCTAGTTGGTTGTTTAGTGTATATAACTGCTTTAGAAAGTGTTACTTGGATTGAATTTTTCATGACATGAAAATGATTGCATATTTGTTTGTATTAAATATTTATATTTGTTTCTTGATATATATATATATATATAAATATATTTATATTTATATTTATTTTAAATATATATATATAAATACATATATATATATATATATTTAAAAAATATATAAATATTATATATATATATATATTTAAAATAAATATAAATATAAATATTTATATATATAAATATAAATATAAATATTTAAATAGCCAATAAATATATATATATATATATTAGAGAAATACATGAATCCACCGACTAATAATCCATCCACGTAGAAATGGAGTTCAGACATGCATGAAGAGAAATATGGAGAGATTTTTTGTTAAAAGATGACAAAACTATCAAAATATGACAAGTTGATGATTTTTTGTTCATAGCTTTTTCACCATCTATATATAATGAATTTTGCAGTGAAATTATTTCATTGAAAAGTAGGCATATAGGACTTCAAAATGAATATAATTTGATTCAATTTGGATTTTAAATAAGTGAAATGCGACTGTTCGAAATTGGCACAACTATATTATTTTCAAGATTTTCACTTGAGTAAAATGTTCTTGTTCACGATGCAAATTTTTAGGTTGTGAATTCTCATTTGTAGAAAATCTAAACAACCTATACAAGGTACAATAACAACAACTTTTTGGTGAGAGAGGGCAGTCACAAAATGAAGATATTGAAGCCTTTCTCTTACCAAAAATAGAAACAAAAAATAATTAAAAAAAAAAATCTCATTTATGTGCTGTGATCCAAAAAAACAAGTTATTAGAATTCTTGACAACACCTTAAGCCTTAAACCTTTAGTAGTTGAATCCCTAGAGTTGTTTTTCCTTTCAAGAGTTTTAACATAGTTACCAAATCTTGTGCTGCATAATTAGGCTTTATCATTATTGCTTTAGATTTCGAAGTTATTTGCTTCATTTCTCCATAATTTGGAGCAAATTTGAGTTTGTATATCACATCTGGTATATTTGACTGTATATTAATGCCTTGATTTTGAAATTAGATGATATGTCTAATTTTGATTGCTCATGATCAAATTCACATTAGTGTTTTTCTTTTTTCTTTTTCTTTTTCTTTTTTTTTTTTTTTTTGTCTGATGAACCCTGCTCTATGTTATCTAATCTAATCTAATCTAATCTAATCTAATCTAATACTATAAATAATAGCAGAAGCTTTTAATAAGGTGCTGACACGTAAGCAAAAAAGGCTCCTTAAAACACTGACACATGTACAACTTACCCTTTAAAAAAATCGCACGGTGTGATTGAAGAGACTCAGTTTCAGAAACAAACTTAGACCTTTATAAAAAAAACAAAGCCGCTTATCAGAAGAGAAAAAAAAAAGAAAAAAAAAAAAGAGAAAAACACAAGCCCTAAAACGATTTTTTTTTCTAAATAACAACAAATATTAAAAAATTTAGTTAGGTGTCACATTTCAAAAGAATGTAGAAAACTAGCATCTCGAGTGTCTAAAACTCGAGTTCCAAGATAAAAATCGAGTTTTTAAGTCTCGATTTGTAAGCGGATAAGTGTGATGTGGAAAAAAATCCACGTGGAAATCGAGTTTTAAAGACTCGAGTTCCATAAACGCCGCTATAGAGCTTAAAAACGTCACTATAGGGCTTAAAAACGCCACTATAGGGCTCCCTGAACCTGGTATTGAACACTAAAAAAAATTTTACAGAAAAACGCTGCTATAGGGCTTTAAAACGTCACCATAGGACTTAAAAATGCCACTATAGGGGCGATCAAAATAAATTTTTTTTTGCATGGAACTCGATTTTCAAAAACTCGAGATCCATGTGGCATTTTCAGTCCAACAACACTCGCAAAGCGAGTCTTTAAGACTCGAGTTTTAATATGGATCTTGAGTTTCTAAAACTCAAGATGCTATTTTTCTTAATTCTCCAAAACTTTGCCTAACTTACTATATACTTGGCCTTTACGTTGTTAGTCTGCCCATTCCCCCCCCCCCCTAAAACCCAAACCAAATTTCCTGATAAAAAAAACAGACTCCCTCAAACTATCGATCCTTCGCTGCTCCTTCATATACACTCAGATCGGATTCGGTGAAACTCAATTTTTACCATTTCATTCTTACTTATCAAAGCATACACATAGATCATGCTCTGCAGTCCCGTCTCCGCTTCTCAACAATCGACAAGTCAGAAGGTAGGCATTTCCATTCAGTTTCTACTTCTAGGGTTTCCAAAGATAGATGGGTTTCAGACTCACTTACACGTTTGATTCTTTGTTACATCTCCCTATACACAGATCGGACTAGCAACATTGGAAACCTCTGTTCGTGCTTTGCAATCCCGTCTCTGATTGTTCAACAATTCCGTCTTTGTTGTTCAACAACTGAAAATTCAAAAGGTATATATTTTTCTCCCTTTTTTTGGTTTTCTATTCAATTTCTGTTTCTAGGATTTTCAAAGATATATGGGTTTAGTAGAAGATAGGCATTTTTTTTTCCCATTGACTTAGCGTTTCAAGCAGAAGGCTTGCCTATCTTTTACCCTAATTCGTCATTTATTTTTGCAATTTCTTGAGTCCTTCTTTTGTGCTACTGTAGTATTGATTAAATTTATTTTAAGCTTGGCAGATTTTGGTTTAGTTTGTGTTTTCATAAAAAATCTGAATGCTTGGAGCCTCCGTAATACTGCCGTTACCACATCGGTAAATGTATT
Source organism: Quercus suber (assembly GCF_002906115.3). Lineage (NCBI taxonomy): Eukaryota > Viridiplantae > Streptophyta > Magnoliopsida > Fagales > Fagaceae > Quercus > Quercus suber. The sequence goes on along the minus strand of NW_027069469.1, from coordinate 404,320 downwards.
TTCTTATGCACAAAAAATTTGATATGGACTGCTTAGTTTTGATTTAGGCATCTAGCCTAGATTTGGTTTTGATTAAGGTTTAAAATTTGGAATTGGTTTGAGGGAGTTAGAAAGATGAGAAAAAGAATGGTATGATTGGAGGACTCTGAAAAATGTTGCATGTCATGTGTTTGAGGAAATTTC